>NC_059157.1:142724492-143028610 GCF_019923935.1 Bubalus bubalis | reverse complement strand
CTCTCCCACTGGCTAAGGATGAACAATAACCCTGGCGTAAATACAACAAGCCCCATAGTGAAGACCATCAGTGATCCAAATCCTTGCATGATTTAAAAAAAAAAAAAAAATTTTCCTGAGTCCCAAAGTCAAGATTATTACAGTCTGCAGGATTTCTATGTGAGGATGGAACCGCAAGATTAATCTTTGGCCAAGAGCAGTTCTCTGTTTCTTGCAAAGGATTAGTTGACTTAAACTGGAGACTTTCTCTCCTGCTCCTGGAGCTGCAGACAGCTCTGTTTTTCCTTTGTGGAGCTTCCTGATATGCCAAAACACCTTTCTTCTTAACCTTTGTAGTCATTTCAATGTTTATTCCATGCTAAATCCTTATGCGGACATTTTTTTTCTTTTTTTGCTTTGCGAGGCAGGCCTCATAGAGAGCCAATCCATACTGTTTTCACCAAAATTATGTGAGAGCTTGTTTTAGTGACCACAAAACAAAAATGAAACATGGTCCTGATAATAAGCATTATTTTCAGGGCCTGTAAAAGTTGAGACTTTCTTTAGATAAAGTGAAAGCACAGGATACTCATACAATTGCAGTCAAAATACCACGGAAGCTACATGCCTCAGCAGGATGCCTGTCGGATAGACAATTAAAGTGGCCTGGGAATGACATATCCCCTCTTGCCAACATAATTAAGGTGTATTATTTGTCAGGGAGGTCAACGGTGAACAAATGTCCTAGCAAACTGGGAATGAAAGACAGGGAAGGAGCAGATAATGAAATTCAGGGATGACAAATGGCTCAGAGCCTGACACCGTGGCATCTGACAAAGAGAGACATCCAATGACTCTGAAACTTTTCCTCATGCTCTGGAAGGCGCTCAGATTGTGGGTTTTTTTTTTTTTTAAAAAAGATCTTATGTGTATAATTGTCATTCGGTTTCCTTATAGAAGTGTAATACTAATTCACTTCTATAGTAGGATGGTGCAGCCCAGGCAGAATTCAACATGCAAGTCGTTTTTACAATGTGTACTCACTCCAGAGCTCCTTTTTGTAAACATTTTGTCCTGCCTACCCTTTTTTCACAGCCACCTATACTAGCTGGTTTGTTTATACTTTGCCCATTATTTGTTAATGGCTATTAATAACAATGTGTGCTCAGTCATGTCTGACTTTGCATCCCATGGACTGTAGCTGCCAGGCTCCTCTATCCATGGAATCTTCCAGGCAAGAATACTGGAGTAGGTTGACATTTCCTCCTCCAGGGGATCTTCCTGACCCAAGGATAGAACTCTCGTCTTATACATATCCTGTATTGGCAGACAGACTCTTTACCGCCGGATTATGCATTAACAATCATTATGGAATGTTTCAGATTGACCAAATAATTGAATCTCACCTATAGAGTTTGTGATCTCAGGCAAGTACCTCCTACAATTCAAGGTATGACCACATCAAGCAAACTCATGGTGCAGTCATGTCCAGACAAAAGGTTTCACAATTCACCAACTTTCAAGTTGTTCCCTAATTCCAAAGGCCTAACAAGCCACAGAATAGTACCCAATGCCCACTACTTCCCTACGATTGTGTTTACTGGGTTAGGATATTCAACAGACTTGAATCCTGTGGTATAAGATGCTGTACAAGAGAAGGGATGCCAGCTCCTGGCCTGAGCCAGCTTCCTTTTTCAAACAGATACTTGCTCAGACCTTACTCTACACAAACCATATGCATTGTCTCCATGGTACCACACTGGTCCATTTTACAATCTAGAGAACATAAACTAACCACATGGAGCCAACAGTCAGTGATGCTGAGCACAACAAGACTAGGCAATTCTATGATGTGACAATAATGTAGCCAACAATTTGTTTCTGCATCTAGCACCACTCTTTCAACAAATATTTGTTGATCATCAATAATACGCAAGTCACTGAGCTGAGTGTGGGTGACAGAGTGATGATGAAACATAGTTCCTGTCCTCACCAATGTTTTAGCCAGAAAGAAAGACCAGATAATTGATTAATCATAATTGTGATAAGTAGCAAGACAGAGGGGTTTCCCAGATATTGCTATGGGTAAAGAACTCGCCTACCAATGCAGGAGACATAAAAGATGCAGTTTCCATTCCTGCATCAGGAAGGAAGATCCCCTGGAGAAGGGCACAGCCACCCACTCCAGTATTCCTGCCTGGAGAATCTCCTGGATAGAGGAGCCTGAATGGCTACACAGTCCACAGGATTGCAAAGAGTCAGACACTACTGAAGCAACTTGTCATGGCATGGCAGCAGGACAGAGGGCTTCCCAGGTGGCACAGTGCTAAAGAATCCGCCTGCCAATGCAGGAGACGCAAGAGACCCAGGTTTGAACCCTGTGTCGGGAAGATCCCCTGGAGAAGGAAATGACAACTCACTCCAGTATTCTTGCCTGGAGAATACCATGGACAAAGGAGTCTGGCGGGCTACAGTCCATAGAGTTGCAAAGAGACACGACTGAGCACGCACGCACAGCAGGACAGATGCTGAGAAATCTTTCAACCAACCAACAGATATAACCTAGGCTGGGGTCTCAGGCAGGAAGCAACAATTAATGTAAGTAGGAATTAAATGGGAATTAGCCCAATACATAGAGTGTGACTGTGAAGGGACAGGAGAGGAAAGGAGGAGTCTATGAGGAGTATTTCAAGGAGAGGTAGGAAGACCGTAAGGAGGAACAGAGTTTGGGGTGCTGGAGGAATGAATGAAGTCAGTGTGCTTGTGGGAGAGTCCAGCCAGTGGGACTGGAAAGACTGACAAGGTCCAGACTCTGCTAAAGATGGTGGCCTCACATACCACTGCGATTAGAGAAAGCACTGCAAGTAAAGCAAAGCAGACACAGACTAATATGTCTGAGCAGCAAGGATACAATGAGGAATTAAAGGTCTCATTTTCAGATTTCCTCTTCCCTCGAAAAAAAATTCTGCCTGATTCTAGAGGACAAATTTAGAAGGCAGGCACATTTGATCATATAACACTAAAAACTATATCATCCTAAATTTCTTCTAATTTTTCATGGCCTTTTTCTTACAGGGATTTCCAAAGCTCTTTGCCTAGAGGAAGGCAACTAACATATGACACATAATTAAGTCTGGACCAGGCAGTGTGTTGGGTACTTTTTAAAAATCATTTACTTATTTATTCATCCATTGATTTATTTGGCTGTGCCAAGTCATAGTTATGGCACACAGGATCTTCGATCTTTAGTTGTGGCATGTAGGATCTGGTTCCCTGACCAGGGATGGAATCCTGGCCCCCTGTATTGGGAAGCTGGAGTCTTAGCCACTGGACCACCAGGGAAGTCCTACTGGCACTTTTTAAATACATTTTTAAATTTTAATCCCCACAAAATTTTCAGGTAAATCCCCCATTTTTCAACCTAGAAAACAGAGAGTGGGTAAATTGTGCAATTTCAGAAAACTACCAAAAGGCCTGAATCCTGGTATCTGTCTCCAAAGTCTACACACCTGCCACAGTAAAGATGAAGGCCTTTTTCCACATTGATCCACCCACCAAAGTGGGGTCATCACTTTAAACTCATGATACGAAAAAATATGGCGGTGGTTTTATGGAGGTTGCCAAAGACTAACACATTGAAATGTGAAGAATTCAAATCTAATTATATTTTTTCAGGCAAATAAATGCTTTCCTTTCCTTCTGTTTTCCCTGAAACGGCTTCTTTTTCATATATACTGTTCCATGAACCATCTCTCATCCTGACCTCCACCACAAACTATTGAGCTTTCCCCTCTAGCTTTCCTTCAACAATCTGGCTTCTTAAGGGCTATCGGAATGTTTTGCAGTGGAAGGGAAGATCCTTTATCTTCATGAAGATGGTCCTAAGGTGTGCAGCAATCTGGCAGTTCTAGGCTATCTCTTCAGTGCTGTGCTTCCGTCTTACTTGTTCTCAGTTCACTGCCTAAGCCCTCCCCCTCTCACCATGGCTACTCCCATCCTCCTGCATCCGCTTTCCAGTCTCTGTCTTTCTCGTCTTTTCAGTCACTTTGTCCACACCTCTCAGGTTTATATAAATAAACTGGTCTTTCATAGACATCACTGGTCATTTTCCTTTCACCAATCACAGTATGGGGGCCTCCAGTGTTTCCCTGTTGTGTTTGTCAAGGCTAGCTGGTGATAGGATTCTCTGAGCCACAGAGGTGGATGATTCTTGTTCCTCAAAAAGGAAAGGAAGGAAGATGAGCTATTTCTGAGACACATACAGGAAGCCTGTACTTTCCAAGAGGCTGCTCTGTAGAAGATGAAGTGGTGTATTTGTGTGTATGTGTTTTTTACTTCTATGCTTGCAAAATGTCAAAGACCAGTACCTCAAAGGACTGCATCTTCTGGGTGTTTATGGGGGAGAGGGGGGACGTGCATGGGAGATGTTATTTGGTGGTTTTCATTGTTTTATTTTTCTGTTTTTGTTTTGCTTTTGCTATCCTCATTAATACATATAGTACAACTTCCTAAAAGATTTTTCTGTATGTCACAAGGTAACCCCTCTTTAAAAAACACACTTTTCTGTTATAACCAGGAAAAGCAATAAAACTTTATGAAAACAAGCAAATCCTCCCCTCTCAAAAAAAATTATTGCCTTAGGATGGCAGAAAATATTATTTTTTAAAAAGTTGAAAACTTAAGTTCAGCTCAGTTCAGTCACTCAGTCATGTCCGGCTCTTGCAACCCCATGGACTGCAGCACTCCAGGCTTCCCTGTCCATCACCAAGTCCTGGAGCTTGCTCAAACTCATGTCCATCAAGTCAGCGATGCCATTCAACCATCTCATCCTCTGTTGTCCCTTTCTCCTCCTGCCTTTAATCTTGCCCAGCGTTAGGGTCTTTTCCAATGAGTCAGTTCTTCACATCAGGTGGCCAAAGTATTGGAGCATTGGCCAAAGTATTGAAAACTTAAAGCTGAACACAAATTTACTAATGTGTCATTATTGTTCATGGGTATTGGTGAATTTATGATTTTCAGCTATGTGTAAAGGTATACTATATTAGGTATTATAAACAATTTTGAGACATGTTGAGATTGACCATTAAAAAAATTTTTTTAAACTCTGAACATTGTTCACAATGTCCAGAATAAAATTTGCCTATTCCAAAACTTTGATGATAAATATGTTACACTATCCCAATGACAAATTAACTTTATATATGTATATATACATATGTATCGTTATAATATTATATATCATATTATATAATTTATATATTATATATTGTATTATTCATTTATATATAATATCATATATATCATCAACATGTTTCACTAATTTTTCGGACATTTCCCTAAGCAAGGCAATCTCTGATAGCTACTGAGTAAAGACAACACGAACATTGTTCAATAAAGGCTAGAATGTGACATATAAGCTTTTTATTTAAATTTATATGGAGAAGACAAGTTCATTCTTGACTAAGTAAAAGTCAATCACTCTAATACCATATCTTGAAAATCTACCTCAACTGTGATTCCCATGAGGTATTAATTGTTTTTGTTTGTTTGTTCTTTTGTTACTTTTTTTTGAGGGAGGAGAGAATTTTTAAAATTTTTAATGATTTAAAGAGGAGGAGAAATTTTAAGCATAATTCTTGAGATCACACTCTGAATAGGGAATTGATTGACTAAAGAGAATGCACTCTCCCTGGAAATTCAACATTAATACTTCATACATACATGTCAAGTGCTTCATTACATTTTCAGTCACTGTAACATAAAAGTTTCTCTTACCTCAACACTGTTTTACTCTGAAAGAGAAGAGAAGAAAAACCCTGAGAAACAAAAGTCCAAACCTCACAGCCTGGGCTTCCCCCAGAGGTAAGGGCTGCTTACAAAGGAAGCTCTTGTAAAGAAACTAAGATGCACAGGGGAGTTTTACTCACCAGTGTCATTCACCACCAGGAGAAGCGTTGCAGAACTCTTTCATAGCAGAGTTTACCCCATCTGCTAACAAGATGAAGTCATTCATCGAGAACTCAGTACTGGTTGCGTTCTCGGCAGTTCCTATTACTAAAAAAGCAGTAGCTGAACTGAAAAGAGGAGGAATTCCCATTAATCTACTCTGAGAAGACTCTTGATTTCTTATTTCTGGAGAACAACACAGTGATATGTTACATGTTTTAGCCCTTGATACCCAAAACATTTAAATTGATAGGCCTTTTAAATCTATGGCCATGAACCGGGGACTTGTCAATATTTCTAATGGAAGTCTCCAAAAGTACACAACAATACATATATCGACTTCTTGTTTCAATGAGTATCAAGATTAATTGTCCCTGTAAAAGTAAATAAATATTGACAGAAGTTTCACTTTGGTTCATATTTTCCACTCAGGTCAATAAATCTTGGTATTCACCTCAACTGAAGTCAATATCAAATGATTATTAATTCATGGTATACTCAACTAGCAGCCAAAACTACAACTTAACATATAGGAACATAGTTCCTCAGACCAATTTATGTTGAAAACAAATACACAGAGTGAAAAATCACTGTATTGTTTCATATATTTAATGGGAATAAAAGGACAACCTATAATCACCAGTAACATTAATCTGTTGCTATTCTATTCTATTTGGATTTGTCTAATACACAAAAAGTGATTCCTTCTATCTTACAATTTTACATTCTGTTTCTTTGCCATTCCTGCTTCCACTTCATAGTAAGGTTTGTATATAGATAAATATTTACATAATAAAAATAAAAGGCAGGAGAAAATCTTTAAACGAAAGAAAAAAGAGAGGAGGAAAGAAAGAGGAAAAAGAGCTGAAGGAGGAAGTGAAAGAAGAGATAAGTGAGAAGAACTAAGATATTTAACAAAATAGGAAAGAAGAATAGAACCAGGAGGAAAAAAATTAAAATATCACCACTGATTAGCTGTGTATTTTCATAAAATTCAACAGAAAGAAATTTATTTCTTTTCAATATTCTTCTCCATTTATAAAGATGCTTTCTGCCCAACTCTAATGCTTTAAACATCATAAATATTATAGTTTTTCTTTCAATATCGAATATGCAAAAAGCTATTAACATATAAATAACTCAAAGAAAATTTAAAGCAAATATTTTTACACAGTTAATTTAAGACAAGTTCTTTATCATTTTCAGGGACTGAGTCATCTCAGCTAGTAATAGGAAAAATAATTAAATGTTACTAGTAGGCACAGGGTTCATAGGAAATTATGGCACTTTTTATTTCCTATGAAGGTGCACTAACATTTGAAGACAGGCTGCTTGGAAGAAATTGCTCATCAACACTAGAAACTGGCAAGCATATCAAAAGTTATTGATCTTCACAGTGTTCGAATCTAGATATATCTGTAGTAAAGCAAGCACCAACTAAGCCTGAAAACATAAGCTATTTGATATTACCCAGGAAGGGCATTGCCCATTAACTGGGTTTTAAGTCCACATTCCTGAAGCACGGCATTTCTGATCTTCACTGCTGCTCCTTTAAGTCAAAACAAGGTTAAAAAAATCTGTCTCTGCCCTCAAATTTTGATATTAGTCAAAACTTTCTGATTGGTGTTTATATTAACTAAGTACATTCAATAAATTATTTTAATGCAAATTTACCTTAAACTTCATATACATCCTAAGAATTATGAGAAATTCACTAGCTTAAATTTACCAACCAAAAAGGAGTGATGGCAACTTAGAAAAGAGGGTACAATAAAATATATCTAAGATGATGTCTAAGAAGTCTAAGATGTCTAAGATGATTTTTGGAATCATTAGGAGGATTTTGGAGGTGAAAGAAAACGAACATCATCTCACCCAACATCTTCACTTTAAAAAATGGCAAATCAAAGCAAGAAAGGAGATACTTAGCATATCAGTAGCAGAGGCAAAATAAGAATCCAGTTCTATTTTACTAAAAAGGCCATGTAAACAGATCCACTTTCTTTGCTTTTCAAAAGCTTCCAAAAGGCAATTTGGCAATGAAATATATAATATCACAAATACACAATATTTCACTAATATCCCCTTACAGAGATGGCTTTGAAATGTGTAAGATTTTCAACTGAAGCATAAGTTCAGTTCTTTCCCAAATATCTATACTGTCCCAGAAACACAGGTTTGATGTGGTTTTAAATGTGTAAATATGAAGAGCTTAGGAACACAAAGTGATAAACTCTCCCTTTGTGCTTTTTAATTACTGTTTAACATCAAACCAACCAACCAACCAACAACAATAAAAATAAGATGACATTGAGCTGAAAGCACTTCTCTAAGAGGCCTAATTTGTCAAAATAATAGTAAACTTTAACCAAGGAAAGGAGGGTAGTTAATGATGAAGCAGCACATGTAAAGGCATTGAAACAAGAGAGCTCATGATCTGTAACATAAATGATCAGTTCTTCAGCTTAAACATGAAGTGTCAATGAGAGAAAAGTGAGCACTGAGGTCAGAAATGACAAAGCAGGGGCCAGTTTTTCAAGGAGTTGGAGTTCATTCTATAGCTTCCTGGTAAGCCACTGAAAGGTCAATACAATCAGAATCTCCTTTTAAGAAAGATCATTTGACATCAGTGCTAAACGGATGTGGGGAAAAAAAAATAATAATCCCAGGTACATAAAGATCTGTTGAAAAAAAAATTTGATCATCCAGGAGAAAAACAGAACATCTGGATAACTAACAAATTTGGGATATAAAGAAGAAAAAGGCTATTTTCTGAAATTTAGGCTTGGAGTAGAGAATGAGAAATAGCTTATGAGGTCAAACATGAATTCAGTCTGGAATTCTCATACTGCAGAAACAAAGGCAAAACTGTTCCAAAGCAGCATAATCTAAACATAAAATCTACAAGATTCCCTCAGATAAAGATGTATGAAAATGAGCCCATAGCCCCAAATTACAAAACATATAAAGAAATATTCCTTCAGAAGAGAGAATAAGCAGACACAAGGAACTTTAGGATTAGACATAAACCAGTAGATCTGTAGAATAATCTGAAGGAAACTATAAAATAAACTTATTAATTAAATATGTAAAGTAAGAATCTAAAACCAAAAGAAAGAAACAAGATATTACTTTTCATGAACGATTTTTTAAAGAAACAAGCAGAATTGATTTTTTAAATGTAGCCACTATAAAGAAAACATCAATAATTGAACTAAACAGCAGGTTGGAAACAAACTGAAGACAACAGGATGGAATGCAATGCAAGATAGACCTCAGGAAATCTCCCAAAATGAATTATGAGTTGAAGAGAAAAATATAAAAGAAGAGCTAAGAGATATCAAGGACAGAATAAAATGGTCTAACATAGGACTGCTATGCCATGCTAAGTCATTTTAGTCATGTCTGACTCTTTGTGACCTATGAACTATAGCCCACCAGGCTCCTCTGGCCATGGGATTCTCCAGGCAAGAATACTGGAGTGGGTTGCCATGCCCTCCTTCAGGGGATCTTCCTGACCCAGGGATAGAACCCATGTCTCTTATATCTCCTGCATTGGCAGGGGGGTTCTTTACCACTAGCACCACCTGGGAAGCTCAACATAGGACTAAGACTTCTAAAATAGCTTGAAAGATATTTCAAGAGATGACAGCTAAGAATTTTCCAGAATTCACTAAAGACATGAATTGTCAGATTCAAGCATCAGTAGAAGACCCAAGTAGAAAAAGTCAAAATAATTCTATATCTAGGCACATTGTAGTAAAACTATGGAACACCATAAACCCAAAACACATAAAGACAAGAAGAAGTTATAAGGGAGAAGTCAAAAAAGCAAATTACTACAGAGAAACAGCAAAGAACTGACAACAAGATCCTGAACAACAGCAGCTTTAAGAAATGGAATAATAGTCAGTGTACTGAGAGGAAATAACTGTCTACCTTGAATTGCATGGTCCAAAAAACTGTTATTTAGAAATGAGAGTAAAATATAAACATATTCAGACAAAGCAAAGGAAATTTACTACTCACAGAACATTGCTAAAAGAATACTAAAAAATATACCTCAAGAAAAGTCATATTGAACTCAGGAGGAAGGAATAGAATACAAGAAGCAATAGTGAGAAAATAAATTGGCAAATAACATGTATACCTCTAAATCATCACTAATTGCATCAGTAGCAATGACTCATAAGTATAAGGGGGAGCAGCAATTGGCATGTAAACCAAGGGGCAGGGACAGTATAAGTGTACCTGATCTACAGTTCTCACACATTTCAGAAAGGGGGTCAATGTTATTCAAAGTGAGAGTTTGTTAAATTTGCATATTAGATATGTATTAGTTGCTATTAACAGAATTTAGTAAAGAAGAAGGAAAAAGAAAAAATAAAGAAAATTCAACAGGAAGTAAGAAAGAAAGAGAAAAAGAAATAAAGGGGGGAAAAGAAACAAATTAAAAGCAAGATAAATACAATACAGAAAATAACATCCATCTTGTTTAAATCCAAAGGAATCCCTAATCAGAATAAATAATAGATAATCAGACTAGATAATTGACTAGAAGAAAGAGAATGACAGATTCTATTTATGAAATAAAATCCTGCCACATGTTGGATTTCACATATGTTCAAAAGAGAAACATGCAAAAAAACCCTCAAAAAGTCTGAAAATAAGTGAATAAAAAAGATATAACCGAAAGAAAGTCAAAGCAGCATTATTAATGTGAAACCAAGTATATTTCAGTGAAAAAGAATATTATTCCCCAATTATTACAAAATGACAAAAGGAAAACTTTACTGAGAAAATACCATATTTTGGATTTGTACAGCTGCAATCCATGGGGTCCCAAGGAGTCGGACACGACTGAGCAACTGAACCAAACCAAACCTCCAAAAGCATGAAACAAAAATTGGTAGAATTACAAGTTCTTTATTAGTAGCTAATAAAGAAGACATCAAATTGATAGGAACACATAGGTTTTGACCAACATAATTAATAACTTTGATAGAATGAATATATAGACAGCCTGTATCCCAAAATTATTTTCTCAGCTCATATGAAGTATTTCTAAAATTTGTCATATTTAACCACAAAAATCACAGCACAATTAAAATCAATAAGAAAAAATATAGCAAAAATCATATGTTTAGAAATTTTAAAGCATATCAAATAATACTTGGAACCAAGGGAAATCATGATAGAAATTATAAAATATTTTAAACTAAATAATCTTGAGAATATTATATATCAAAGCTTATAGAAAGCAGGTAAGCCAATATTAGAGGAAATTTAGTCTTAAATGTTTATATTACAAATGAAGCAAAATGTAAACCAATGAATAAGGAGTCTAGTCAAAAAGTTAAAGAAAGACCAGCAGAATAAACAAAAATTTTTAAAGAAAAAGGAAAGCACCTATAAAATCTAATAAAGTAGACAAAAGTTTGGCATTTTGATTAGTAAAATGAAAGACATAAATGAAAATATTATTACTTTAATGGGAAACAGACAGAGAAACACAAGAGATTTTAAGTGCTTAAGCAAATACTAGGAACAAATTTTTGCCAATAAGGTTGAACACCTAGACAAAAAGAATAATTTCCTAGAAAGACAAAACTTATTAAAGTTGATTCAGGAAGAAAAAACAGCTGCAATTACATTTGCACCAATTTAACATAACCATTAATAAACTGAATGTATGCATGAAATTGGATTGAATGAAGTGTGTAATTAGGTCCCAAAATATATCAACCTAGTATTAAGGAGGATTTCTTAACAAACTTCCAGGTAACTAGTAATTCCATCTTACAGAAACTATTCCAGAGAACAGATGGAGAAAGTGGAAAATCAAATCATATTAAGTACAAATATAGCAGAAAACTGCTCCTAAAATTCCTCTGAAAGAATAAATGACTAAGAACATTGGGAAGAAGATGAGGTAAAGACTTTCTATAAGCTTGTGGCAACTTAAAAAAATCAGTGTTAGTGGTATCAGGATAAAGACAGAGACCAAATGATCAGAATAAGACATCTCGAATAGATCCACATGTTTGTGGGAACCTGGTATATGACAGAGTTGGCATTAAAAATGAGTGGAAGAAAGATAAATTGTTTAATAAATAAAGCCAAAATCTATACAAAAAGAAAAAGAAAAAATAGAGCCTTATGTAGTACCCAAGTTAAAAAAAAAACACACACACACAGAAACTCAATCACTGCCATTAAGAGTATGATAGGTAAAAATCATAAGATGAAATTAACTCCCAAAGTTTAAAACACACATAATCCATGACCTGGCAATTTCCCTTCTAGGTATTTACCCTAGAAAATTCTCATACCTGTACACAAGGCAATCCCAAAGAGATGTTCAGTACAGCACTGTTTGTGATAGCAGAAAAAGCAGAAACAACCCAGTTCTTTCTAAGAAGAGGAACAAAGTAATCAACTGTGATGTAGTCATGGAATAGAATGGAATGTTATACTATGGTTAAGATGAATAAATCTGTTGAACTTTTATCGGCATGAATTAGTCTCAAATACAAAACATTAAATGAAAAAAATAAACGGAAGAATGATGTGCATGGTATAATATCTCTTCTGTACATTTTAAAACATAATAAAAGATCATGTGTAGTTTATGGTGGACATATGCAGGAAAAGTATAAAAATGAACATGGAAATATCTCACCCCAACTCCAGGATATCAGAGAAGTGGGCCTCTCACTACATCTCAAAAGTTTTGTTTCTTTTACAAAAGAGAGTTCATTAGCAAATAGGCACAATGTTAATATCCAAATATATAGATATTTTATCCTATTATTTTTCATATATTTGAAACATCTCATGATTAAAATATAATTAATTATTAAGAATATATAACATGAAAAAAGAAGACAGGTGTTTCCATTCAAAAGTCTTGCTCAACCCATGGCTGATTCATGTCAATGTATGGCAAAGACCATCACAATATTGTAAAGTAATTATCTTCTAATTAAAATTAATTAATGTTTTAAAAAATAAAAGCCTTGCCTAGATCTAGAAAGCTCTCATCACAAGAATAAAGATTTTTTTCATCATTATGTTTGGTGATGAATAATAGCTACACTTACTGTGGTAATCATTTCACAATATACACACATATCAAAGCATTGTGTTGCGCACCTAAAACTGATACAATGTTAATATGTCAGTTATATTTCAATTAAAAAATAAAAACTTTGTTCACATAGGTGCTTCCTGGATCAGGCCTAGAGTTACTCCACAGACAGTCACTAACCAAAGCTGATCCACCAGGACAAGCGTCCTAAACAGAACCCCTGGTGTTTTCTCCAGGTTTGTAAGTCAGGACCCAGAATGATACTAGGAAAAGCTTCTAAAGTAGTGATTTCTAGACCAGGATTTTAAGTATCAGTAATTAAATACGTGTTACACACACACACACACACACACACACACACATCATTTCACAAAAGAAAAAGCATTATAACACACAAAAATAAGAATAATCTCAGAATAAACAAGTTTTTCAAATAAAATCAATTTATATGAGAAGCCATATTTTTCTCACCTTTCTCATTTTGCCTCAGAATAATGAAAACTTTCCAAAAAACTAAGAAGAGACCATAAACCAATGCTTGGGGTTCACTTGTCTTGAGAACATACTCAGCATTCAGTTATCAGCCAGAGCTCAGATCACCAACCAAACTAGTATTGTGATGAGACATTTGTAGTGACCCCAGGGGAGTTCAGGCATTGCATGATAAATTTTTGCTTTTCTTCATCAATTCCTTCAGTTCCATGTTCCAGTGAAAAACACTGACTGTCCAGGACTAAATGTGCAATATGCTGTGAATCTCATCCTATTCATCCCTTGTTAATTATAAAAAAAAAAAACTGTTTCTTTTGCTGGTTCAAGAAGTAATATAACTCCATCTGTTTTTGCTCCATCATGCCTTGCTTATTTTTGTTTAAATCAGTAAAAAACATGCAGGGAGCATACTTAAATATTAGAAAAACATTTTTATTGGGACTAGCATCCTTAACAACAAATACTTTTTAATCTAAGTTTGGTGCATTAATATTATTGTCTTCAATTCTGCTCAGGACAGACATGAAGACAGTTTCCTGAGGTCAGTTACATGACCCCACTGACTTTGAAGAAGAGTTGGAAAGGAAGAGTTAATGCACAATGTTGAAAATAGATATGAGGCAACTTAGATTTTGCAGCCACGTGGGAGGTAAGAAGGAATTAGCTCTTTATGAAAAGTAAAATACAGCTCAATTCAGTGACAACATCAGCCAAATCAACTATGACTGTACAGCCTGTTGACTAAATAGGTCACTTTGCCATTCACTCCTGCTCCCAATTCCAAATCCTATTGGTTTAGCCAGTCTCAGGACTTGTCATCCACACAAGTTCAGTCTGGAATTTCTACCCAGGAATAAGTTATAAAAATCTCTGCTTTAACGTATTTTCAATTTAAGTAGGAAATATAAAATAACTACTTATGATAAGCACAGTCACAAAATGACATAAAAGATCAAGTTAAATATAGTTATTTAAGACATACACATTTATTACTCTTTTTATATAATATTACCTACCTACAATAATATTGCTGGAGAAATAAGAGTAAATAGAGTAACCACAGAAATTAATCCATATTTAGAAACATAAGCATACATATCTCTCTTTTCTTATTTAAATAGAATAGAAAGCTATAGTCAGAACAACATGTAATCCTGCTGTTCAAGCATTAAAACTTTTATGAATATCTGCTTAAGGCACTAGATTCTATCATTGTTCCTTTGCCCTCAACCATACCACTCAATTCATTCATTCATTTAAAAAGACAGTATTTGAGCACTTCATGGTTACCGAGCACCAGGGCTCAAAAATAGAGCTCACAGTTAAAAGTTATGATTTATTTGATCAAGTACCATGCCTCATAAGACTTGATTCTAAATATCTGTGCAACACTATGTCATTTTATTTTCCTCATCTTTGAAATAAATAATTGAAGTTTCAATCTCTCACAAAACCTGGATGGCGCGCGCTTCTCCCTTTTCAGGCAGCACTAGGAGCTCCCACCAGCAACAAAACCACAAAACTGCCTCCTCCACTTTGTGGCTCCCTCAGACTCTGATGATGAACACTGATTGCACTCTGCTTTGAACAGTGTAACCTACTCTTAAAAAAATGTGTCCTGGGTAAGCTCTTCAGATGGAAAATGATTTAATCTGTAGTAACACTCGACTGTGCATATAATGCTTGGTGGAGCAGGAGCAGCCCTGACATTTTATGAATAGGGAAATGAGAGCGCGTGTTAAAAAAGGCTTGACAGCAAGAATGAAAGAATGAAGATTCAACATAAGCTGTTGAAAGCCTAACAAGATAAAGACAGGCAGGAAAGACTCTCCTTAAATGTGATGAAATAAGGCCTGAAGGGATGGAACGGTAGAGAGATTGACGAGTATACACTTTGAAACAGAAGATAAATGTGTTCAACCTGACAGTAACATGTGGTTAAATTAATCAAAGTACCCATAGCCTTAAACGGTAGGAAAGAATACAGATTTATGCCGCAACCATCTGCGATGGTAGGTGTGAAATTTCAAACAGATCAAAGAAGGGAAGCTTTTGAGAGAGAATAATTGTTAGAATTATACAGCATTCTCATAACATGCAAACAGGACCACTGACCATGACATGATCCTCCCTGCTTTCCATGCCTATTTCTTCCACTTTAAAATGTAAAACAGGAAATTAAGAAGAGTTCTTATCACCCAATGGGAATATTTAATTTTAAGCAATTTTGTTCTTATGGTTTTTAATGATGAATTTTCGAGGGGGAATATTTTCAGAGACTAAGCCTATTGGTTGGAGAAGGCAATGGCAACCCACTCCAGTACTCTTGCCTGGAAAATCCCATGGACGGAGGAGCCTGGTAGGCTGCAGTTCATGGAGTCGCTAAGAGTCGGGCACGACTGAGCGACTTCACTTTCACTTTTCACTTTCATGCACTGGAGAGGGAAATGGCAACCCACTCCAGTGTTCTTGCCTGGAGAATCCCAGGGACAGGGGAGCCTACTGGGCTGCCATCTATGGGGTCGCACAGAGTCGGACACGACTGAAGCGACTTAGCAGCAGCAGCAGCAGCAAGCCTATTGGTTAAATTAACAAGTTGACAGTTTACACTACCCAGTTCTGCCTCTTGAGCTTCCAAAAGCATGATGCAGTCTCAAATACCAAACCCACACTTTGCCTGTCTTGATCCGAGCTACTCTGCCCTGCAGAACTACTTCTCATAAAGTCAGAGGCCACAGATTCTAACTGTTGAGAACACTATTAAAGCAGGGGACAGATAGAAATGTTTTCTAATTTTTCTCAAGGATAATCACTAATCCTTAACTAACTAAAATGACCAGCTAATCAGAACACCACACGGAATATACTCATCGCCAAAGTTCTATTATACACCATTATGATTTTCCTCTTTTCACCTACCTGCATTGACTAAGTGAGAGCATTAATCTTTAAAGCAGCTATTCTTCAAGGGAAGATAGAGGCTAGTGATGGATCCTTTAGAGCATCTGTCTTTTGTAAAGGCTCCCGTGTATTGATTCTGATTCCTCTTACTACTCCAAGCACCCAACTGAGAATCACTGCCTTACTTGGAAGAAAGTTTTCTATATATATTAAACTGTTCTACTTATGGTGCCCTTCACCTTCAACTTTCTCATTAAAAGTCAATAATGATGAAATATCAATAATGATGATACAAGGAATGAAAGAGAATCAATAAATGGCAATAATAAGTATGAATCCTCTCTGAAACTCACATCCAGATTAAATCCTTCCTGTTTAGTATGGTCGCTTTTCTCCTTCTATGAGATAGATTTGGAAGACTCGGTCACTAGGCTTCTCTTAAAAGTCCTTCATACAGTTAAGGACAGTTATTAAGTCACCTCTAAACCTCAGTACCAGTAATCCTGATTCCATTCATCTTTTTTCATCAGTGCTGTTTTCCAACCCGTTAATCATTTTCATTGCTCTCCCCTGGACCCTATCCAAGTTCTCCACGTATCTTTAAGCTTCTGTGAATTATGTGACCAGTTTATAGCTTTGATAAGCCTGGGTGGTAGAAAACGTAGAATCTCATCACAACAGACTATAAATGTATATGGGGAGAGGCAGGAATGGAGGGGCAGATAGTTCAATCGTATGGGAAATTTCAACACAAAGATGATACTCACCTAAGTCTTAACTTCTTTGTAATTAGTTCTAAACATACTATATTAAAATATTCTAAGTCACAATTAGAGTCTGTATTTTAAATCGATGTCTTTTTCATGCCAGCAGATGTCTTGTTCCTTTAAGGAACAGAAAGAAGGAGCTACATTTTTGTTGAAAGGTTGTTTCTTGAATGGAAATAGCATTTTAATTGCAGAGAAGTGCTACTAGGAATGAAATATCTATGAAAGATGGAGTAGCCTGGGTATGTCCACTCTGTCATCAACATTCATTTTTTTTCCATGGGCTTTTCCAAAAGAAGCTAAGTGGCCCAATCCTGAGTATATTGGCAGTGTGAATACTGCTTTCACAGTCAGAACTCTAAACCAGTCACTAGCAGAATCTCCTTCTGTTTCAAAGCCATTGGGCGGCTTGTACTTATGGGAAGCAGCATGGCACAGTGACAGTGACTGGTGACCAACCACTTATAAGATGGGGACTTTCAGCAAAGTGAGACTCCTCTTTAAGCCTGTGAGGCAATAATGGAACTATGTCACAGAAGTGATGTGAGCTTTGATGAGTAAGCATGTGAGCTATGCTTACTATGTACCAGCCAAGAGCAGCTCCTAGTACATGGTAAGCATAAAAACAGTAACAGAAAAGGAACTGACTATAGATACAAGTCATGAGTATCAACACCAAATCTGTTCCCTTGGAACAATAATGCAATTATGGCATGGGTGCTTCTTCAAACAAGAGAGGCTTTCCAGGTGGCTGCTAGTGGTAAAGTGTCTCCTACCAATGCAGGAGACATAAGAGATGTGGGTTTGATTCCAGGGTTGGGAAGATCTACTGGAGGAGGGCACAGCAACCCACTCCAGTAGTCTTGCTTGGAGAATTCCATGGACAGAGGAGCCTGGGGGCTGTCCAGTGGGTTTCAAAGAGTTGGACACGACTGAAGTGACTTAGCACGCACTCACGCTCCAAACAAGATAATACACAGTTGTCATGGGGAAAGCAGAGAACAAAGAAAACGCTGTCATTGCCAATGGCCTAATATCTCACTGCTGAAAACACACTAGGGATCTACGGAGTCTAACAGGACTCAACTGGAATTCAGCAGATAAGCAGTTGCCTCCGTGAGCCTTAAATGTTCCCTTGAAGAGAGACACCACACCCATCTTTGGAAATATATTCCCATGTTAAAACCAGACGTGCGTATGGAAATTATTATTATCCCTTGGCTGAGGGCTTCAGTTATAAAACATTTGTGATGTTTGTAAGCTAAAAAAGGGATTTTCTCAAATTTGTTGAAACTGCCTCGTTTTTTGTAGGGTCACCATCGCCATACCTCATTTGAGATCAAGTGAATTGTCAGATTAACGTGTTTTTGCAGGAAGCCAATTCTGTTACTTCCTTAAAAAAGCGTGTATCTCTTCTGAGGGTTATCGGCAGGCTGCCACTCCAGCTTCTCACACCAGGTGCCCTTCCTGACTGGTCATTTCCCCTCAGGCTGGCGATAACCCTGCAGTGACTCCAAATTCTTTCATTCAGTATCTGATTCCATCTCTATCAGATGGAACCTCCCCCAGAACATGACTGGACCTAAGTATTTCCATGTCTTGGTTCATTCCTAAAATCCCAATCTGACTTTTGCTTGAACTGCAGGGGAAAATCCAAATCATGTGATAATCAGAAGGAAAATGATGGCTTTTTCCTGATTCCATTTTCTAAACATGCAGTAATGAACAATAAATATTTACAGGCAATGGTGATGATAACTGAATTTTTTTGGGGGGGACCCACATGAAATAGATTCTGCTCCATAAAATATGGCCAATCTTGCATAAATTTTAATGAAGATTTTGGCCCTCTACCCATTAAAACTCTTACTTCAATAAAAATAAATAATAAACATTCATCAGTTGATGGACATTTGGAAAAAAAAAAAAAAAAACTATTACATGATTTCTCTCCCTTTCACTGTCACCGATCATCCTTAAAAAAAAGTCTATAAATTCACATCATGTTAAAAATGGGTCAAATCTTTATTTCTTTAATCCCATGAAGTTTGATCTTGTAATTTCTTTCACAGCAGCATTGTTTTCCCCACCTCCCAATTCACACCTGACTTCTCTGCCTCCCTGTTTCCCATATATAATCAGCAACCAAGTGCTGCTGATTCTTCTCTTGCTGTGCTGTTCTTTCTATTCCTATTGCCACAGGCTAGTCAGGTTCTTATTATTTACAAACAATGTTTCTCTTGCAATAGCCCACTAACCAGTTCTCAAGTTTTCAGTTTTTCTCTGTGAGAATTCATCTTGTACATCTCTACCAAATTAAACATCCTCCAGCATAATTCTGATTGTATCTCTTCACATTTTAGACATTCCAATGGCTCCCCGTTATGTCTAAATAAAATTCAACTTCAACTCATATGAGGCCAATGTATTTGTTGAGTGAATAGAAAAATTCCACACTCTGGTTTTAGCAATTACTTGCTATTTACGGAATACAGTCCAAAAGAGAGGTTTGGTTTTGTTTCATTTTGTGCCTTAAGTCAAGGTTCCACTTAGATTCTGTTCATGACCTATTCAAATATTTGAATCACAACTGGTAAATCAGCTGATAAAAAGGATTTACTACTTTACATCGTCTGTTCTCTAGATTAAAAAAAAAAAACTCAGATTTCAGCTGATTATGCTCTTTATTTCTACTCTTTAAGATATTATGAATGTTCTCTGTATTGAATTTTCTTTACAAATGCTTAACCTAAGGAGGTTTGAAGCTCACAGTGACAAAAAACACAATTGGTCCCAATGATCTTGATTTCTTCTATTTAAGTTCAATGAAATTTTAAAATATCCTGAATCACAAAAAAGGCTCAGTAAAAAATGTTTTACTTTATGGAAAATATATATCCAAAATAAAATGTATCTTTAAATCCCTTAAAAGATAACAGACCAAGATGGCAGCGCAGCGTAAGCACATGCCAAACCTCCTCCTGTTCAAATACGAGAAATAATTGATAACTATTTTTGAGATATCTGAAAACACAACACTGTTCAATAGCAAGAAAGAAAGTTTTCCATGGCTCATTAAAAAAAGAAAATCTACAACTTACTAGAATCTTTGTCTGGGTTACAGCCAAAAGTGAATGATAAGGTTGTGTTTCACTCTTCATATAGGAAAGGGCCTAAACATGCTCCACACATGAACCAAGCACCCACTTGAAGCCAGAGTTATAAGTGCATTCCCATAGGCTGAACAGAGGGTAAGATCATTTTATTCACAGTATCACAAGATTTGGTGTAACTGAGGCAACTGTAAATTTCCATACAGAAAGGACTGTGTAGAAAAAAATTCCCACGTGGGATGAGCTCTTAAAAGTAAATTCTCAAAAAATATCAGCACTGAAAAAGACAAAACAACAGAACAATCTACATAAAAAAATAGAAAAAGAAAAGCAGTCTGAAAAGAACTCTTAAATAATGTTGCTTAAATTCTCAAAAAGGAAAAGGAGGATTAACATTAATAAAACAAAAGCAGGGTATGAAATGGAACAATAGCTATGAAAAACTATTTTTGATTGGAAATCTTGAAGTGGAAAAATATGAAATAAAAAATCCACTATGTGGGCTAAAGAATCAAACTAGATAAAGCTGAAGAGGAAATTAATTAACTCAATCATCTCAATTATGGAACTAAATAAATTTCACAGAATGTAAATAGATAAAGAGAATGAAATAAAAAAGAGTTAAGAGATGTGAGAATATATGAACTTGTGCCAAGTCGCTTCAGTCATGTCAGACTCTTTGCAACCCTATTGATTGACCCCTTTGTGATGACTCTGTCCATGGGATTCTCCAGGCAAGAATATTGGAATGGGTTGCCATGCCCTCTTCCAGGGTATCGAACCTGCAACTTCCCAACCAGGGATCGAACCTGCAGCTCTTACATCTCCTCCACTGGCAGGTAGGTTCTTTATCACTAGCACCACCTGGGAAGTCCATATGAATATATACACATAAATATATATATGAGTATATATGCTTAAATATATATATATATATATATATATATATACCAGAAAAAGAGAACAGAAGAGAGGCAATATTTGAGGAGATCATGGCTGAAAGTGTTGCAGAATTAAAAACAAAACAATAAAACCCCATAAACACCTGAGTCATAAACAGTATCAAAAAAGAAAAATCCAAACCCAAAGATATTGTAGCAAAACTTCAAAAGATCAGAGATAAAGAGGAAAATCTTAAAAACTTTCAGAGAGGAAAAGGCAGATTACTCAAAAAAGAGAATAATCAAGATAACAGAAATCTCTCCTCAACAACCAGAGCTGCTAAAAAAGAATACAAAAGTATCTTCAAAAAGTGTCAAGATAAAATAACTGAACCAGCATTCCATATTTAAACCATAATTCAAGGGAGATATTTCCAAACTTACCAGCTAAAAAAGTTAACAATCCATGAATTATTGCCAAAAGAAGTATTAAATTTTATACATCAACATGGGGAGGAGCGAGAATGAGATGCAAGAACAGTAGTGCAAATCGGCCAGCAAGACACACATCTTCAAAGAAACTACAACTAAAATTCTAGTAAATAATAACAAGAGAGATACAAGTTAATGGCTAGGACATGAGAGAGATCAGAAGGATGATCTAAAAAGTACCAAAGTCTTTACCTTCTGTGGGAGGAAGTTAGCAATACCAAACACAGACTTTTTAAGAAAAATTAAAAATTATAATGTATGTTAAGTACAGAGTAGCCAGTAGATGAAAAACAAGAATAAAAATACAGAGTTTTCTAAAATTCTCTCCCCTTGTGCTGCGATTCATGGGGTCGCAAAGAGTCGGACACGACTGAGTGACTGAACTGAACTGAACTGAACTGATGATCTTCTAAGCCCATCTATCTTCAGAAGAGACAAAAACATCTTAAAACTATAGACTTGACTTTACCATCTGTAAAGGGAACAGTGAAAAATTTTGAAATCGACAGCATTCAAGCATTCACATTTTATAAATTTTAAATAATATTTACTAATTTGACAATAGAATAAAGGAACAATGCTTAAAATAGCTGAATAAAAATTTAGGAACCTTATTATATCAAAAAGTCTACCAATGGAAACTATTAGAAGATATATCTGAAAGTAAAATAAACTAGATAAAGCACCATACAATAAATGTCAATGATAACATTTGGCTGTGTAATTCCAGGACAGCCATGAATTAGGCAATATAATATGTACACATTCTTCTATCTTCTCTAAGCTTGATGGTTTTTTCCTAGTCATACTTTAAAAAATCTCAACAAATCGTTAATTATTCAGTCTATGAATACTGTACACAGATGAAAGCTGTTCATGTCTAAACCAATAGACAAAACTATATTCTAAGAGTAAACATATAGAGAAAAAACTCAATTCAAAATTAGGATGTTAAATACTTCAAAATAATAATGGTATTTGTTTCTAAGTGACATGGTTGTGGATAACATTTTATTTTCCAAACTTTCTAATACTCATTATAATCAGTATGTATTATTTTATATTGCTTTATCATGAGGCAAAATAAATGTTTTAAATTTTTAAATGTCCACATGAATTCAACTTTGTATGGGTTCAATTGATAAGCAGTTATATAATGTTAAAGAAGGCTTCTAAAATCCTACGTAATTCATCTAATACACAAGCAGTTTTACTTGTATGGCTATTAGGTTTAATTAATTATTATTATTTAATTAATTATTCACCTAACCAAAAGTCAACATGTAGCATAATGTGCTTCCCTGGTAGCACAGACAGGAAAGAATCTGCCTGCAAAGCAGGAGTGAAAGTGAAAGTGAAATTGCTCAGTCATGTCTGACCCTTTGCGACCCTATGGACTGTAGCCTGCCAGGATCCTCCATCCATGGAATTTTCCAGGCGAGAATACTGGAGTGGGTTGCCATTTCCTTCTCCAGGGGATCTCCCTGACTCAGGCATAGAACTCAGATCTCCCGCCTTGCAGGGACTCTTGACCGGCTGAGCCACCAGGCAATCCTGAGTTCAATCCCTGGGCCAGGAAGATCCCCTGGAGAAGGAAATGGCTACCCACTCTAGCATTCTTGTCTGGAAAATTCCAGGGGCAGAGAAGCCTGGTGGGCTACAGTCCATGGGGTTGCAAACAGTTGAACACAACTGAGAAACAAATACTTTCACTTTCACTTTAGGTTTAATTATTATTATTTAATTAATTCTTCACCCAACAAAAAGTCAACATGTAGCATAATGTGAGATTACATGCTGCTGCTGCTGCTAAGTTGCTTCAGTCGTGTCCGACTCTGTGCGACCCCATAGACGGCAGCCCACCAGGCTCCCCCGTCCCTGGGATTCTCCAGGCAACAACACTGGAGTGGGTTGCCATTTCCTTCTCCAATGCATGAAAGTGAAAAGTGAAAGTGAAGTCGCTCAGTCGTGTCCGACTCTTAGCAACCCCATGGACTGCAGCCTACCAGGCTCCTCCATCCATGGGATTTTCCAGGCAAGAGTACTGGAGTGGGGTGCCATTGCCTTCTCCAGTGAGATTACATACTTGTTGCTTATAAAAAACCAGGACTCAATCCGATTATATAAACTAATCTCTTCCACTCACACATAAAACATTTGTGAAAATAATAAAGGCCCAAAGGGACTAAAGAAAAGTTCAAATAGTCCAAGGAAAATCAATTTATTCTTAATTGAAACAGAAATTAGGTTAAATTTGGTCATTTTCCAGGCTTTCTTATAAAACTGATGAATTTGTCCATGGAATCTTCAGGAATATAACTTACTTCTCTTTCTGTTAAGGCATATACTAAAGTACCTACACAATTAGGCCCCTCCTGACTCGATAAAACCACTCATTCAGAAGTGTTCTTCTCAAATTTCCAATAATAACTGAGTAATCTGGACATTTGCTTAGAGTTTGAATATACATGCCTGGGTTGAATCGAGCATATTAATCATTCCATTCTACATACTCCATATAATGTAATGAACACTAACAGACTTCCCATTTCCTGTATCTCATTTTTATTTTATTATACCACAAGGGCTAAAGACCAGAAAATAGACATCTTAATTTTTTAAAAGGTAGTGGAAAACATGGCTACTGAATTTCCTAATAAAATTACTGAAAGCATTTACACTCAAATTATAGTTATGTTTTACTTAATATTTTTATCCTCACTAAAAAAAAAAAAGAAAAAAGGAAAAAAGAAAAGTCTCTTATTAAAGGCCATGTTTTTACTCAGTTCTGGAATACTCATTTGGACCCTGCAAATAAAAAACTTTTAAGTGCCTTTTCTACAAATTCCTGTTACTATATCTGGTTCAAGAGGCAAGTCTGTTGTTAACAAGATGGAAACATTCCCACATATACCACTGACAAGATTTTTAATGACCAGACTGGTCATTTTACCTACTTTCATTGTTTGTTTAAAATCTCAAAGGATTTACTAATTTTTGATAGATACCTTAGAACTCATTAGACTTAGCTGGAGTTTCTCTGATCCTCAAAGAGACAATGAATTCAGGATTTTAATTAGAAAGACTGGTTTCCATGACTGTACTCAAGGCTTTACTTTTTAATATAAAATTATATTTAAGGATATAATGCTCAGAATTAACTACATAACATGATTGCTGGGTAAGCCACATACAAATTCAAGACCTGCATCACTAATACAATAACACTACCCAATAGCAAAAATGCCACTGTATGCATTAGACTTTACTAAGCATCACCACATATGTCACATAAAATAATATTCACAAGTTGTAGGAAAAGCAACATCATTTATGATCTTCAGTTGACATCAGTTGTTTACTTACAGCCCAGGACCTACTTCTCTTTCCTAGAGTGCTCTGATTTCCTTCTGAGGATTTACCTTATATCCACTGGACAGACATGGAACTGGACTCAGAAGTTAATCATCTTCCGAGAAGGTGGCACATTAGCCCAGTCAGGCCAACCTCTGGGGTCTCTCCTGTGAATCCAAATCTTGAGCAGAGAAATAAAGACACTAGAAATATTTAGAGGTTTTCATTTCAGCAGGAGAATCCAGATCAGATTCTTTCTGCTACAAGACCTATTGGAATTCTCCAAACCTCTGAAGATACTATGACTACTTCTCCATTTCCAAGCCTCGTTTTCTAGCACTCCATCAATTCTATGTACTCCCCATACCATTCCAATAAATTTTCTTTTCCTAAATTAAAGCAAGTTTCTGTTGCTTCCAACCAGAGAACCCTGAAATGCCATTTTACACATGAAGCATTTGAAATGCAAAAATGTTAAGTAGTTTTTCCCAGGTCGCTCAGAAGCAAAAGAGTGATAATCTCATGACTCTTAACCCAGTGTTCTTTGCACTCTACCACAAAGATAAAAATAATCATACATTTTTTACTGAAATAGAATTGATTTAAAATATTATATTAGTTTCAGGTGTACAGCATAGTTATTCAGTATTTTTATAGATTATACTCCACAAAAGTTATTATAAGATAATTGCTATAATTTCCTGTCCTATAAGCATATCCTTATTGCCTATCTCTTTTATAGAACAGTTTGTATCTCTTAATCTCATACCTCTATCTTGTCTCTCCCACTTTTATTTTTCCACTGGTAACCACTAGTTTATTTTCTATATCTGTGAGTCTGTTCAGTTTTATTATGTGCTATCATTTATTTTTTAGAATCCACACATAAGTGCTATCATCTAGTATTTGTCTTTCTATGTCTGACATTTCACTAAGGCTAGTATTCTCTAAGACCATCCTGTGCTGAGAATGGCAGAATTTCATTCTTTTTATAGCTAAGCAATATTACATGGTATATAAACAAGATCTTCTTTATCCATTCGTCAGTTCATTGACACTTAGGTCACTCTTGTATCTTGGCTATTGTAAACTGTGCTACTGTGAACACTTCAATGTGAGTTTTTATCCTGAATGGATGATGAATTTTGTCAAATACTTTTTCTACCTCTATTGAGATTATCATGTGATTTTTATCTTTTCTTTTGTTAATATAATGTATAACATTGATTGATTTGCAAATATTGAATCATTCTTGCATGATTCCTGGAACAAATCCAACTTGATCATGATGTATGATCCTTTTATATACTGTTGCTAACACAGTATGCTAATAATTTGTTGAGGACTTTTGCATTTATATTCATCAAAAACAATGACCTGTAATTTTCTTTTTTTGAATGTCTTTGTCTGGTTTTGATATTAGGGTAATGTGGCCTCTTAGAATGAATTTGAGAGTGTTTCATTCTCTTAAATTTTCTGTAATATTTAGGAACAATAAGCATTAATTCTTTATATGTTTGGTAGAATTCCCCTGTGAAGCCATCCAGTAGTAGACTTTCATTTGCTGAAAGTTGTTTTTTTTTTTTTAATTACAAATTCAGTTGCACTTATAGTGATCAGTCAGTTCAAATTGTTTCTTCTTGATTCAGTCTTGACTGCTGTGTTTCCAGAAATATGTCCATTTCTTCTAGGTTGTCCAATTTGTTAACACATAACTGTTCATAGTATTTTCTTATGATTGCATCTCTGTAGTATCAGTTGTTATTTTTTCCTCTTTAATTTCTTGTTTATTTTGGTCCTCTCTCTTCTTCTTGGTGAACCTGACTAAAGGTTTATCAATTTTATCTTTTCAAAACAGCACCTGTTGGTTTCATTGATCTTTCCTATTGTTTTTGTACTATTTTACTTATTTCCTCTCAGATCATTATTATTTCCTTCCTTCTGCTGACTTTAGGATTTGTTTATTCTTCTTTTTCTAATTCCTGTAGGTGGTAGGTTAAGTGGTCTGAGATTCTTGTTTCTTGAGGAAGACCTGTATCTCTATGAATCTCCCTCTTAGAACTGCTTTTGCTGCATCCTATAGATTTTTCAAGTGTTGTATTTCCATTTTCATTTGTCTCAAGGTATTTTCTGATTTTCTCACTGACTCATTTTTTTTAGTAGCATGTTGTTTCATATCCATGTGTTTATTCTTTTCCCATTTTTCTTTTTGCAATTGATTTCTAGTTTCATATCATTGTGGTCAGAAAAAATGATTTATATAATTTGTATCTTAAATTTCTTGAGACTTGTTTTGTGACCTAGCATGGGGTTTGTCCTGAAGAACATTTGATGTGCATTTGAAAAGAATGTGTATTCTGCTGTTTTTGGATTTATTGTCCTGTAGATATCTATTAAGATCATCTGGCCTATTGTTTCATTTAAAACCACTGTTGCCTTACTGATTTTCTGTCTGGATGATCTGTGCAATAACATAAGTGGGCTGTAAGATCCCATTCTATTACTGTATTATTGTCAATTTCTCCCTTTATGTCTGTTAGTATTTGCTTTATATATTTATGTGTTTCTGTATTGGTTACATACATGTTAATGAACATAATATCTTCTTGTTGTATTGATCCTTTTATAAAATAATTCCCTTCTTTGGTTCTTCTTTTATAGCTTTTGTTTTCAAGTCTATTTTGTCTGAAAATATACGAATTTGCATGAAATATCTTTTTCCATCTGTTCACTTACAATGTTTATGTCTCTTTAGTTCTGAAAGTAAGTCTCTTATAAGCAGCATATAGAAGGATCTTGTGTTTTTTTGTCTAATTGGCCAGTTTATATCATTTGATTGGAGCATTTGGTCCATTGACATTTAAAGTAATTATTGATAGGTATGTACTTATTGTCATTTTATTACTTGTTTTCTTATTGTTTTTATAATTTTTCTCTGTTCATTTTTTCTTATTGTTTCTTTTCTTGTGATTTGATGGTTTTCCTTAATAGTATTCTTACGTTTCTCTCTTTTTATTGTGAATCTATTGTAGTTTTTTGATTTGTGGTTGCTATGGGGTTCAGATATATTTATTTATAACTACATCTACTTGTTTTAAACTGGCAGTCATTTAAGTTCAAATGCTAAAAGATCTCCATTTTTTTTTTACTCTCCACCCCCACATGTTGTGTTTTTCATATCATATTTTACATCTTCACATTTATCCCTGTTTATTGCAGTTCATGGGGTTGCTAAGAGTCGGACACGACTGAGCGACTTCACTTTCACTTTTCACTTTCACGCACTGGAGAACGAAATGGCAACCCACTCCAGTGTTCTCACCTGGAGAATCCCAGGGGTGGGGGAGCCTGGTGGGCTGCCATCTATGGGGTCGCACAGAGTTGGACACAACTGAAGCAACTTAGCAGCAGCAGCAGCAGCAGCATTGTAGTTAAAGTTGCTTTTATCATTTTTTGTCTTTTATTGTTTGTACTGGCTTATTTCAGGGGTTGATCCTCAGTTCTTACTATATATTTGCCTTTCTTAATAGGATTTTTCCTTTCCTATAGATTCTTGTTTCCTTTCTACTTAGAGAAGATCCTTCAACACTGGTTTTAGGATAGGTTTTGTATTGATTAACTCTTTTAGTTTTTGCTTGTCTGAGAAGCTATTTATATCTCTTTCAATTCTTAATGATAATCTTGCTGGGTAGAGTATTCTAAATTGCAGATTTTTCCCTTTCAGCACATAAAATGCAACATGCCACTCCCTTTTGGTCTGCAAAATTTCTGCAGAGAAATCAGTTGATAGCCTTATAGAGATTCACTTGTATATGATTCTTTAGTTCTTCTCTTGCTGCCTTTAGAAATTTCTGTTTAACTTTTGCCATTTTAATTATGAAATGTCTTGGTGTCGGTTTGTTTGAGTTAATCTTGTTTGGGACTCTCTGTGCTTCCTGTGCCTAGATATATGTTTCCCTCTTCAGGTTTTGAGAGTTTTCATTCATAATTTCCTCAAATACATATTTGATCCCTTCTCTCTCTTTTCTTTTTAGGACCCCCTATCATGCAAATGTTGGTACATTTAAAGTTATCCTAGAGATATCTTAGGCTGCTTTCATTTTTTAAATTTGTTTTTCTTTTTGGTGCTCTCATTGGATGATTTCCATTAGTCTATTTTCCAGATCACTTTTGTGTTCTTCTGTATCACTTAATCTGCTATTCATTCCTTCTATTGTGCTTTTTATTGCAGCTATTGAATTCTTCATTTCTGATGGCATCATTTTTTATATTCTATAGTTCCTTGTTAAGGTTTTCACATTTTTGTGTTCTCTATTCTAATTCAATTAAGATTTTTATTACCAATGCTCTGAATTCTTTATCTGATAAATTATTTGTTTCTGTTTCATTATTTATTCATTTTTCCAGAGGTTTTCTCTTGCTCTTTCAAGTGAGAAGAGTTTCCAAGTCTTCTCATTTTCTTTAACTTTCTCTGCTTCTATGAATTTAAGTGAAACAGTAACCTATTTCAGTTTTAAAGGGATGTTAAAGAAATGTCCCTGTACAGACTGCATTGTCCAATGCATTTAGTGGGAAAGCTAGATTTGACATGGATGTAAGTCACATCTTTCCTCAAGGTCTTCCGGCAGCTCTCACCTTTGTAGGGGGGCTAGAGATGGAGGGGGCCAGAGTGTTCATTCAGCGTGGGCTGGGACACACACCTCAGCTGAGGCTGTCAGGAAACTCAGCAGCCTCAAAATAGTCCTTTCTCCACCCCACCTCCAGAGGAAGTCAGCTCCTCATGAGTGGAGTACAGCCTTCCCACAGTTAGTCCCAGTGGTCCTTTACCAGCCAATGGTGCTCATCTCCCTCACATAGGACCCCAAGACTAGGGTACCCAACCTGTAACTCTCACTCCTCACTCTCCAGGTGGATGTCCATCCATGTATCCTCCCTTTTCCTCTGAATCCCCTCCCAAGAGCACAGGTCCTGACTGGATCACTTTTCTTTCCTTCCTACCCAATCACTTATGTATCCTTCTCATAGCCTTGGTTGTACAGGGGTCCTTCTACCAGTTTCCAATTAGTTTTCAGTGAGAATGTTCCACATGTAGATTATTTTTGATGTGTTCATGGAAGAAGGTGCTCTCCATGTCCTCTTACTTTGCTATTTGGTCAATCTCCCATCTAACACTTCTTTTAAATGGAGCTTCATTTTCCAATGGTGAAATTGTTTTAAAGTTTAAAATCATTACAAGAATAACTTTAAACAAAAGAAAATCTAATTTTGGATAGCCATAAGTATCTTCATAAAGCTTTTAGAGAACCATCATCCATTTCCTTCAATAATACTTTTAGAGTCTTATAAGGAAGACCTTATATTTTATCATGTACTCCAAATATTGGGTTATAATGCCCACTACTAACTGTCTGGCTTTTCCAAATACTTCTCTCCTGGATTCAAACATCATATAAAGAAAGCAAAAAGATACAGCAAATAAAGTGAATCAAGAACACTAACAATAATAATGAATAGCATTTTTTGATTACCTACCATATGTCAGGCAATCCATTGGTCTTTTTATATGTATTAAATGCTATTAAATCTTCACAACAGCATTGCAAGGTCAGTACCAATATCTCAATTTAAAATGAGTGAACAGAGTCTTAACAATGTTAAGTAACTTATCCAAGTTCACATAACTGAAATATGATAAAACTACCATCTAAGCCCATATTCTTTCCATGAATACCATATATCCCCTTAGAATACTAAAGTGAGACATTAGGAAATAGTCTTATCCCTTTAATTTTCAAAAGCTTAGACAAAGAGAAGATTGGTAATATCATAGACTCTGACAACTAGCATTGCAAAAATCATAATCAATAGAAACACTAAATCTATATCCAAAAATTGGAAAGTCACAAGATATCCACATTAAACAGAATCTGAATATTGTGATATTTGAAAAGACAACACTTACCCCCACTTGATGTCAGAAAAGGCTTACATTTTGGAAAAGCCTAGAAATCTTGCTTTCAGGTTTACAAGGGGGAAAGTACCATCACTGTCTCTCCTAGATTTCTCTGCCTTCCTGCTACATTCCTCTCCAAAAAGTTTAGCTTATATCAATCAAAATTGCCATTTTAACAGATGTGCATCTCAAACTCAATATGGCACTCTTTACAATGACTACATATCCCAACTGTGAAGGCAAAATGGTTGTTATGTGGAATGTGTCTTTAAAACCTTCCGCAGTTAAGAAAAAAAGAGAGACACACCTAGCCTTATTTTTTCCATCTGGATCCAAAACTTCAGTTCATGGGCAAAGTCTATGGTATTTGTGTTGGCAAGAAGAAGCGTGTGATTTCCAAACACCATCTAGTACTGCTGTAACGCAGCCCACAGTGCTAATGAGGCATGGTGGTGAATATCGTTCTTGTAATAGTATCAATTGTTTCAATATGTAAAAGTCTCTTTAAAGCTATATATTGAACCTATACTTATGTCTAGCCATCCTAAAATTGAATCCTACAAGTTACTAACAGACTTAAGCTTACAACCATCTCTGAAAATAGATCAAAAGGCACACCCTGCTCAAGATGGCTCAATAATGTCCTTTTCTGGGAAAAAGTGAGAGCAGTTCTCAAAAGAACACTTTTTTAATTGAATGATTGCACAACCTAATAGAGGGATTGCCCAGATTTGGTATTTGGTGAGGGGAGATTCAACCTTGCTAGATTACCCTCACTTCCTCTGGAGCTCTGTCCCCAGGAGGATGTTAAAATCAAACAACCAAGAATTATATCAGTACACTGCTTAATTAAGATGTTCTGTAGTGGAATTTAAACAAATGTGAATGTACGTATTTTTCCTATTTGATTAATTGCTATATTCCTCCTAAAGAAAACACTTTGCAGATACCTTGAGAGATTAGATCATGGCTAATCTATACATAGTATCTGTACATACATCACTGAGAAGAGCTCACAAGCCAGATTTCACACTCACAAACACATATTTTTTTCATATTTCATTATTTTTTTCAATCCATACCCAACAAAATGATCCCCATCACCAACCAGCCTGGCTGCCTAAATAAGATTTGTAAGATCCTATCAATGATGGTGATGGCAAGTGAACCATGAGGCAAGGTTGGGATGTGACCTTGTGTATCCACAATATAATTTTACTATTTATATTGTCTAAAGGAATGCCACCATATAGTGATTTGTAGCCACAAAATTCCCCTACCACACTCTCAACAGAAGCATATAAGTAAGAAATGGAATAGCTGGCCAATTGCACCTGCATTTTTGCATCTGCAACTAAAAACTGATCCAAATCGAAGGCTACACCCATAAGGTAGAGTGTGGGGAGAAATTGGGCCATGTAGTATAGTAGATGTAATATAGTAGAACTTCCTCTATGCTGTTAAGTGAAGAATAGAGATTAGAGACAAGAAAACAAAAAAAGTCCAGCTCCCTCTATTTATTATCTCAGGGTTTATATCAGATCTGGTAATAAATTATTGAATAAGATAAGATTCCATGTATCCAAGGATACAGAGAAGGCAATGGCACCCCACTCCAGTACTCTTGCTTGGAAAATCCCATGGACGGAGGAACCTGTTAGGCTGCAATCCATGGGGTCGCTAAGAGTCAGACACAACTGAGCGACTTCACTTTCACTTTTCACTTTCATGCGTTGGAGAAGGAAATGGCAGCCCACTCCAGTGTTCTTGCCTGGAGAATCCCAGGGACGGGGGAGCCTGGTGGGCTGCCCTCTAAGGGGTCGCACAGAGTCGGACACGACTGAAGTGACTTAGCATTAGCATCCAAGGATAACATACCTTGGGATTCTCAAGGTAAATTTAAATAAAGTCAAAATCCCTCCCTAGTCCTAGAGCAACTTTTTTTTTTTTAACCAACATGGAGTATTACATGCCATTATCAAAGGCATATCAAAGCATCACACAGCTTAATTCCACATTTCCATGTTTGAAAACATGGTCACCTTTCGCTGGAGGCGAGAAGGAAAGGAAGGCCATGATGCTCTTTGGGGGCTCCACGGAAGCCTGTTTTTCCTCTTCATCAAAACCTGAAAATAAGGGCTCTTTATCCGTTTTTATCATGAAGGTGGAACTGTGGCCCTTGAAAGTCTCTCCTTGCCTTCTTTCCTGGCGTTTCTAGCCTCCCATCAGTCAGAGGAAAGAGTGCCCCCACAGGCCATCATTAACCTGCCAATTCTGCCTCCAAACAAGGAGGACAAGAGCTCACTAATTTGAAGATCAAAAAGCCACTTGTCCATTATATAATTGGAATGAAAGGCAAAATGTTGCCGTTCTGAAGAGCACAGTAATTACTAGCTGTTAATTGCTCTCTCGTGGTGGCTCACTTTTAATTAAAAAGAACAGCTCGTTGCAGGCCGATAAGCAATGGTGGAGACCAGCGGTTTAATCAACAAAGCAGAAAAATTTGTTTCTGCCGTGGCCAACAACTGCTTGAGAAATCTTCAGATGTCCAATTGAGATTAAAAACTGTCTATTTAGTGCAGTCAGATTTTATTTTAACCAAGAAAATGACTATTTGAAGTCTTCCAATGTGAGTGTCTCCGCCACATCCCCGCTGGTGCCGTGGGGACTAATCATGGACTGGGGTTGTGATCACTCAAGTAAAGAAATTTAGCGACTTTCCTCTTGACTTCATCATTCTTGGGTAATTGGCCTGTCTGAGGTGAGTACTTTTTTTTTTTTAAGAAAGCACTTTAAAGTATGGAAGGCCCACAGACTGTGCATTTAATTACTGTTCATATTTCATGCAGTCAAACTGAATTTCATTTAAAAAGAAAATGATTTACCTATCTTAAAGAGGCCATATATGCTATGCTTTGTTTTTTCCTTCCAGGGGTTATACATTTACATGCCCCCCCCAAAAAAATGTATTTAGGGCATCAAAGTTAATTCTGTAAGATGCTTCTCTATCTTTTCCCCTTTCATCTAATAGCCACAAATGACAGCTATCCTTAGAAGAGGCGGGGGGATACTCCCTGGAAAAATACTACTACATTTAGTTAAGAAGGTTTCCTAGGTTAAGTGGGGTTACTTGGCCCTAGCTTGGCTCGTATTTCTCCAATTGTGAAGTGCATGTCCACTCCATGCATCTTTCTTCTTCCCCTTCTTCTAGGTTGTGGTAGCTGGAAAGCCATTTGTTTTTAAATTTGCATGTGCTTCCACTTAACTGTTCCTGTATGAGTCTCAAGCTATGTTTAAGTCTAGTCTTTCATCAGGGAGGAAATAACTGCTGTCTTTACTAATCATAAGAAATGCATCTCTTTGTTGTCTGGATTACATTAACAATGTGCCTCAATCACAATGCCAGTGATACAAACTGTTGGTCAAATATCTACCATACGAATTGGGGAAGCATTAGCAATAGTCATCCTGCACAAAATAGTTTATCACTTCAGCTCAAAAGTTGCTTCTAAAAGCATCTGTTCCTCGCCAGCCACTAAACCAAACTTCTCTTTCTCCTAAACTGACAGTCTTAAGATAGAGCTTACAAATAAATGAGTAAGTTAATTCAGGATAATGAAAAACTAACCAATTGTTAGCTTAATTTCATAGTCCTTATCTTCTCTTAGAAAACACTGCTGACGTCAGGCTGTTGGAGACTGGTACCCACTACTTGCTTCCATGCCAAAGTCACGTAGGCCTCCCTCCTGCTAGGGAATTCATCAATTGAGTCCTAAACTGGCTTTCCTTAATTAAGGTGTCTGTTTTCAGAAAGGAAGGAAGGAAAAGAGAAGTTTTACTGAGTTTTCTTTTACTCTTCTTTTCATTTATATCCAAGAATCAACAGTCTACCACTGCAGAAAGAGTAGAGTCCAATCTTAGTTTAAATCCCAACTTTACTATTTCTTAATGAGTAACCATGGGAAACATACTCGGCCTCTTAAATCTCAGTTCAGTGCATGGAGAAAATAACTCTTTTAAGAAACTGTTGCCAAAAGTAAATGAAATAATATTTTGAAGATAGTAGCTGTTTGGTAAATGATAGCTATTCCTAAGAAATGTTGGATACTGGTGATGGGATATGCATACTAAGACAAGAAGGGTTGCTCCCCATGGAATCTTCTGTTTACTTTCAAACATGGCAGGGGGAACTGGAGAAGAAAACCCCAGAATTGTTTCGTTGAGTATTCTCCATTTCCTTCCATCTCTACACTTCATCATTGCATGCTGCTGCTGCTGCTAAGTCGCTTTAGTCATGTCTGACTCTGTGCAACCCCAGAGATGGAAGCCCACCAGGCTCCCCCGTCCCTGGGATTCTCCAGGCAAGAACACTGGAGTGGGTTGCCATTTCCTTCTCCAATGCATGAAAGTGAAAAGTGAAAGTGAAGTCGTTCAGTTGTGTCCGACTTCTAGTGACCCCATGGACTGCAGCCCACCAGGCTCCTCTGTCCATGGGATTTTCCAGGCAAGAGTACTGGAGTGGGTTGCCATTGCCTTCTCCAATATACATGCCATTAATTAATTTACAGCAAAATCTGGCATGAGGGGGTAGGACACAGTGAATCAATGAATGCCCCCATGAGAAATTTGATAGTAGATTCACTCTAATAAAAAGGTGGGAAGGCAAAAAAGAAGACAGAGAATTGTTCTCTGAAATTTAAGTTTCAGAAAATTTTCCCCAGGATGTTAATGAGCAAAAGAAGAGCACACCGTACGTACACACATACACACACATTTTTCCTGACATCCCTTACCACATCTATCAAGCCTATAAATAAGTTTAGTGACCTTATTTACGATAAACCTGAGAGGAAACTATTCATATGAGCAGCAGCATCTTTTAATTTAAGAAAGCCATGCAACTTGAAAAATAATGAGATTATTTTCTCCTAAAATATATATTGAAAAATTGTTGCCTCTTGATATAATATTCCTTTTTGTCCCTTCTTCTACTGGGAACTATTATGTAGCTTCTTTTCTTTCTCACTGATAGTTAAGAAGCTTTTAAAACTAATATTGAAGCCAACAAAAAATTAAATGTCTTAGATGAAGAATATTAGTTTTATTTTCAGTTACAAAATAAACTGGAAACTATAGTCATCCTTTCTGTATACAATCATGGAAACATCAAGTGATGTAGTTGAAAGAGATTTAGAAAAGTCTTTTGCAAATATAGTCTAGGCCTTTAAAATTTATAGAACAAGTACAAATAGTCACTAAATTCTATACTTAGATAGAAGTCAAAGAGAACTGCTACTGTGCCGCAGAACTTCATCTTCCCCCAAAGGCTGAGTAGCAAATGGTCCCCTATGTAAGAACAGAATTTGGCATTAGAAAGTGAATGACCCAGTTATCAGGAGCAGGCTCTACTACCAGCTCCTGGCTTGAACCTGGATGGATCCTGTCACTTCCCTGATGTGATGACTGATGTAGAGAAACCCTGACAGCCAATTCAGCGTAAGGAGTCTATTTTTCTATAACTGTGTTGTATGCTTAGTCACTCAGTCATGTTTGATTCTTTGTGACCCCATGGACTGTAGCTTGCAAGGCTCCTCTGCCCATGGGGATTCTACCCAGGCAAGAATACTGGAGTGAGCTGCCAAGCCCTCCTCCAGGGGATCTTCTCAACCCAGGGATCAAATCCTGGTCTCCCACAATGCAGACAGATTCTTTACCATCTGAGCCACCAGGAAAGTCCTTTATATAACTACTTTGTTTTTTCAATTTTGTGGTAAAATATACATAAGATAAAATTTACCCTTTTAACCATTCTTATGTGTACAATTTAATCATAAACATTTTAAGTGTACATCACACATTGTACAAGTATTCATTTTAATGTGTACAATTCTATACGTTCATATGTGCAATCATCACTACCATGCATCTCCAGAATGTTTTCATCATTCCAAACTATACCCATTAAACAGTAACTCATCGTTTTTTTCTCCCCCCAGTTCCCTGTAACCGCTATTCTACTTTCTCTCTCTATGCATTTGCCTATTCTAGGTACCCCATATAAATGGAATCAAACCTTATTTGTCCTTTGCTGTCTGGCTTATTTCATTTAGCATATTGTTTCAAGGTTCACCCATGCTGTAGCATATGTCAAATTTTCACCTTTTTTTTACTACTTTATTTCATTGAAGGATAATTGCTTTACAGAATTGTGTTGGTTTCTGCCAAACATCAATATGAATCAGCCATAGTTATACATATGAAAATGTTACCTTTTTAAGGCTGAATACTATTCCACTATACAGGTAGAACACATTCTGTGTATCCATTAATCTGTTGGTGGGCATTTAGTTTCTACCTTTTTAGCTATTGCTTGGGCTTCCCTGGTGGCTCAGATGGTAAAGCATCTGCCTGCAATGCAGGAGACCTGGGTTCGATCCCTAGGTCAGGAAGATCCCCTGGAGAAGGAAATGGCAACCCACTCCAGCATTCTTGCCTGGAAAATCCCATGGTCAGAGTAGCCTGATAAGTTACAGTCCATGGGGTCACAAAGAGTCAGACACGACTAAGAGACTTCACAATAATGCTACTGTGAACCCTGATGTACAAGTATCAAAGTGCCTAGTTTCGATGACAACTTTTGAGATTCAAGAAGAGCACAAGCAGAAGTAAAAGGCTATTGGTAGTGGCCTGTCGGGATTGGGCTCATGTGTCTTGCTTAGAAAGTCAAGAAGACAGGTACAACATTGCTTGACTCACTTTGTTCCATAGCGACTACCAGAAGCTGCTCAACAAAGGTCTTATAATAACAGAAAGCACACTTGGCCTCTTTGGATCAATTACATGTTAAGCTTAAATCCTCTTATAGGGTGTGGGCAACCTCCTGCCCACGCACTGTGCTAGTTAAGGGCAAAAGCGAAACAATATGTTTATGCACGGGCTTCTCTGAACACTCAGCTTCCTGTGTCTGCTCAAGACACGCAGAACCAGCAGGTCCGGGATGACTGTAGCCAATTCCGATCATAGTGAACTCTTGGGTTCATTTCATGATTGGGATGTGGAGGGGGAGCTTTGTTTTCCTACTTCCTGTTTCTAATTTTCAGGCAGCACCTGTCACCAGCAGTCTTGACTTTCACAGTTTTCTTTTGAGTCTCTTGGCTTTTTTTTCCCATACTTGTTCTAAGGTTTATCAGAGGAAACACTTGCCCTCCCAAGGATGGCCTCCACGCTGTGACAGATTAATCCAAGTTGAGTGAACTTCCTTCAGACAGAGGACACTAATTATTATGAAGGCACTTAGAACACAATGCGAGCTGACATCTGACAGACCATTCCCTGCCAGCTCTGCATTGTCTTAATGTCAGACCCTGTCAGTTCCCAGCCTTAATTACATCCTGTTTACAAACATTAGGCCTGACTTCAGATGAAGCCTTAACAAAGGTTGACAAAGGTCAGGGTCACATCGCAAGGATGTTATCTGTCTGTACTCTCCTCCCGATAAACCAGAGGTAGAGGGCTGATTCGGGAGATAGCATTCAGGGCAGAAAAATGCACTGTGGTCACTGGAATATCTAATCTCTGTGGACACATTTTCATCCAATCTGCTAAGCACTGTGGCAGGCAGAGGGGCCCAGATTTAGAGGGCCAGCTCGGTGCTGCTTGTTATCTGAAATCCCCTGAGGGCAGACACGGCAAAGGTGTTGGGAAAAACCTTCAGCAGGAAGGCAGTAGTCACCCTTTGCTACTGATTCAAGAAAAACAAATTCAAGTATTAAAAAGGAACCCCAGTTAAAATAGAGACTGTGTCAAAGATAACAAGCAAATTTTAACTAGTATACATAACCTGATTTTTTTTTCATTCATTATTTTTGAAATGCTTTTATGTTAAAGTCAAGTGGCAGATTTTTTTTCTTAGATTCATTTTACATGCTAGACTTGTAGGGGTCACATGAGACTTTCATTCAAAGCAATCAAATTTAGTTACCTATGAATTGTAATAGGTTATAGCGGTAATTAATAGTATAGCCTATCTTTTTTTCTTTTAAATTTTGGCCTTCAGTGGTCATCTGCCAATCTCTGTATTTTACAAATAGAAAGACAGTGGGTTGAATCATTTAACAAAACTAGATCTTACAGGACACTGGTGGCAAGGCCAGGCTGGAACCACCATCTCTCATACGTAGTCTGGGGTTCTTTGGAAGTAAACACTTAATTTTTTTAAGAATTCTTAAGGAGTCTGGCATCTAGGTACTAGACTTATTTAACAACTTATTCATTTTGCCTTCTCAGCCTTCTTTCCTAAAGATCTAAAGAATTTAGATTCTTTTCATCTTATAGGTCCTAACATATAAATGTTTTCAATGTTCTTCTTTCAAATGCATTTCCTTAAGTCTTGTAATTCCCACAGTGCCCACAAAAGCACTCAGTAGATAATTTATATAACTGCTTGAGCACACCTTGGTTCTTCCCCATTATCACGACTTCTGCTGTGCTAGCTCCATGTCATTTTCTTACCGAGTCCAGTGAGCTGCAGTCTGCTCAACAGGCTTGCTTCCTATATGTACATCTTGTAGAAGTGAGTTCAGGTGTATCTCTAACAACTTTGACATAATTGGGGGTTTTTTTAGTCTTTTTTCTTTTTTTTGATGTGGACCATTTTAAAGTCTTTATTGAATTTGTTACAATAGTTCTTCTGTTATATGTTTTGGTTTTTTGGCTGTGAGGCATATGGGATCTTAGTCCATATGCCTCACCAGGGATAGAACCTGAACCAAGATCAAACCTGTCTTTTGGAAGACAAAAGTTTAACCACTGGACATCCAGGGAAGTCCCTATCATGTAGGTTTTTCAGGTCATCGTTTCATAGAAATGGCCTCTTTGGGTGTCTAGTTCTTCCCTCATCAGCAACACTGCCTGCCACACCTCATGCCCAACACACAAAGACTCACCTTCAGGCCCTCAGTTTAGCTCTCCCTCCCAAGAAGATCCCAGAACTCTGGTCCTACAGTTTCAATTTCTTGCCACCAGTGGGTAACTCTGAATTTTTTAGGCTTAATCCTAACTCTTCACTTCTTTTCCTCCTCATCTCTGTGAGAGATCTCTACACAAACACAGTAAGCCTAAGAACAGATCATTTCCAGGGTCCCTATCCCAATCCTCCCATTTTGAAAAAAGAAACATCATTCTCCTGATCTCTAATTTTTAAACTTTGAGAGTCCTTTCTTATCCCTACCTACTTCCTGATAGTGAAGAACCATGTCTTGTTCGTTGCTTTGTCCGAAGTTCTGCCACAGTACCTCAATCATAGTCGGCTCTTATTAATGCATGGATAAATGAGCACAAACAATGCAAGGATAAGTGAAGCAATGGGCAAACTTGGTGAAGTCACTGAGTCTTTGATAATTCTTTTTCCATAATATCCCAGCATTCCTTTTCCACTTCATCCATTTCAACCATCTTGATTCTCTTCACCAGGAATCTGAATTACTACCAACCATACTTGGTTCATCTGCCTTAATCTCTCCATCTAAATACCGCCCCACCCCCAACTATGACTGGGCACAGATAGTAACGCTGTACCAAAACTGGTGCTTGACTCTTACCTAAAATACAGACCCCTTACAACAATCCTATCAAATATTCTAATTTGTTACATAAAAATGTCAAGTAGCCCTAGGCCCCAGTCCAATTCCTGACAAGTGTGACTTATTCTATTACCCCAGGATGACGATGAAATGCTGTTAACTATCATTTGACTCCACTTCTCTGAACAGGTGTGCGCCCCATAGCATTCTGTGGTCTAGACTAGAGTTCCTAGCTTATGAGAGATTATGTCATTTGGGACTGAATCCAAGACTTGGCTTAAATAAAGATGTATTACTGCCTTGCTGCTCATGCATCCACCACATGCATGTGAAGGCAGATGAATCTGCCCATCAAGTGTAACACAGAACTCTCTGATGACATACTTGACTTATGGTAGTAAAATTGAGGTTACAGTGAAATTGAACTAAAATCCCTAGGTGTTATACCACTTTAACTTGCTTCACTCACTGTGATGAGCTACATAGTTCAGAAGGCGGTAGTTAATGCAGGTTGAAGAGTTGTGTCCTAAGATATTTCCACCATGGAGCTGTAAAGTTTGTGTTTGTTGTGTCTGCCAGCTAGTGGCTGGAATGTCCAGTAGGAATTTCTCTCAATTAGCAAAGGAAATAAAGGCGTGTTGGGGGCAGCAGGGAAGGAGGAGGGCCAAGGGAAAGATGAATGAAAAACTGAATTCTTTCCTGTAAAACCTTGAGGAAGTGTGATAAAGCTGGCCTTTTGGCATGCATTACATATACATTTTAGTGCTAAGTACAGTTTAAAGATGGACAATAATCATCTGTTATCCGGGTAACACTGACATGTTAATGGTTCTATTTGCAAGTCTTAAGACATGATCAATAATTGAGAGCTTTAAAAACATCAGGCACACCTGCAACTTCTTTTCACAACTGAAAAATAACTGCTTGCTCTTTTTTCAGATGGTTGTTTTATTTTCATTGCATTTGCCACGTCAGTCATATGCACAACTCACTCTCCCATCAGAATTGGGTTACAGCCAGTGGCTAGCGCCTCCGGAAATACAGACCTAATATTTCACAATAGCTCTACAAGGGTCTGCAACCACATGCTTTACTAACCCAAACAAGAAAATCTAATTTTAGTGGGAGAGGAGTTGAGAGAGTCAGAAGGAAACCATGTCAGTAATCTAGTACATACCTTTATATTTGGGGGTATGCGAAAGTTCAGTGCTTAAACGAACTTCCAAATTCCTAGTACGCTCACAATAAGCTGTTTAATTCAAGTGCAAGGAATCTCACCACAGGATTTCATAAGATGCAATTTCTCCAAAAAAAAAAAAAAAAAAAAAGACACTGACACAAAAATTCTACAGCTCTGAAGCACAGAGTCAAGAACAGATATCATTTTACAAAATAACTCAGTTTGCCTAGCTGATTCTTCCTTCTTTAGTGCTGGATAGTGGCAATCATGGAGAGTGACTAAAAGGATTGGTGTGCAAGGAGCCTGGAGCCTATGAAAACAAAGGCTTCAGGGGTGCAAAATTGAACAGGACTCCTCAGCGCCCACTAAAAAAGGAATCATGGTGGTTGAAGCAGCAGTTATGCCCAAACTGGTCCTGAAGCCTTGAGTATCAAATCTTTCCTTTCATTCAGCTATCTGAATCCAAAGGACAATTTTTAATTTACAATAATGCTAGATTTGATTGTCAAACTGTCCTGTGCATGGGGTAGGTCCAGGTGCTGTGCTCAGTCTCCTCTCCCCAGCCCCTTGAGCAGATATCTAATACCCAGCACACAGCAAACACCCAAAGCTGTACATGGGATGTGCGAGTCAGTGAGAGGCTGCAACAGGGGCTTGGACGTGGTTTTGGTGACTTCGAGGCATCCTACTTTAAAGCAGTCTTAGAATTTTATCTTAGAGCCAGTATATTTTTAAATCAACTGTTCCCCTATATATGATTCAACTCTGTAAATATATAGAAATAAGGGATATAATTTTCTGCCTGTCTGCTGAACAATCAGAAACTTTTTTAATCTCAGTAGACACAGTGATGGGCAATTTTGCCTTAAAAAAGGAGAACAGAGTTGTCCATAGCAGTATCACCCACATCCCACAACTGGAAGCAGTTGCCTCCTGAGAAAGATGGAGGGAGTGCCAAGCAAAGCTTCTGCCCAAAAAATCCAACCTCCCCTTTTATTTCAGCTCTCCTGTGGGAGGGTGGAGAGTGTGGGAGGACATAGAAGGAGGGTTCTGCTAGGGGATGGTGCCATGGGCCAGACCCTAAGGAACAATATTATTTTATGCTCCTGTAACAATCCCAACTCACTCACTCCATTATATCTACCCAAGTTTCTGAGCAGCTGGGAGCTGGCCAACTCCCATAGGGCGGGCAGCCTAGGCAAATAACAGTCGTCATTGATTGATACAAAGTAAATATTCAGTACAACCATAAAAAGTAAATATTATTATCACCATTTTACAGAAGAGAAAAGTAAGGTTAATCTGTTTAGCAGGTGATGAAGTTTGGATAGGAACCTCAGTTTGTCTGACTCTAAAACATGAGGTTTTTTTCCAACACATCATTCTGCCTCCTGGATCTGATCCCTGTGTAAGCTTATATTCCCAGTGAGAATGTGGTTATATAAAGAGGCACTCTCTTCCATATTTAAACTAGGTATCATTTTTAGATAAAATCCTTTACATGTATGGGCCTAATAATTTAAGACCAAATTTGAAAAAAAAAATCTGAAATATCACAAAGTAACAAACATCATAGAAGTCTCTCATTCCACTGTATACTACAGAATATTTTGCAAGTTTTACTTATACTTGTGAAAATAAATATATTAGCATTATGTAGCCTTTTCTGCTGGAAGAGTTCAAAGGATTTTTCAAATGCCAATTTGGTATTTGCTTAGAAAATAAAAGCTGAAATATTATAGATAAACTCGAGGAGGTATCTCTTAAATAAAATTTATCTTCCTTCTTCACATAAAACATAAGCATCTCAAGATAAAACATATATTGACACTATGGTTGGGAAGATTCCCCAGAGGAAGAAATGGCCACCCTGTCCAGTATTCTTGCCTGGAGACTCCCATGGACAGAGGAGCCTGGAGGGGCTACATTCCATGGGGTCACAAAGAGTCAGACATGACTGACTGAGCACATAGCTACTACTCATTTGAGCACTGAATTTAGTGTTCAGCTTCTGGAAAAACAAGGTGAAAAAAAATGGTTTATATATAAATCTCATTGTCCAATAAAAGAGCTTCCTATGGATTGTTGTTTAGGAAACTCTGAAAAGGACATTTGCTATCATCTACCACTATTTTACAAAAAACTACACAGATACTCTTCATGTGAGTTACTTAAGCTGACCCTCAACAGAAGCTCAAGGAGAATCATTTTTAAGAAAACTAATTTGTTTCAGATGCAACTTTATTTCTGTTCTCCAGAGGTCATAGTCTAGTTTTACACCAATGAATAGTACACTTGATTCCTTTCACCTCTTTTTCAAGACTTTTTGGTTGTCTGTACATTCTTAGCAAAAGAAAATCCATCTTTTTTTTTAAGGTAACATATGGACTATTTTGTGTTTAACTCAGCCCTGTGCAAGGCACACATTCTCTTGACTCAGAGACTCTGAGCCATTGAAGATCCACCCTCAGTGTCAGACCACACGAGGCAGGCCCCAGGAGTTCCAGCCATGGTTTTCCTAATTCCAGAACCAAGCTCTGAATCATCATACTACAAATTCTATTCTGTTTACCATAAGGGTGGGTGTGCAATATTTTTATCTATATTTCAAAGTCAGGTAGATAACATCTTCCTGGGGAAATGATATTTTATTTAGGTCCTTCTTTAAGGGCAGGCTTACAGAGAAAATCTAGATGCTAGTTGCTTTTGATCAAGTGAAGAATTTGAAACCATAACCCAAATTTATTCTTAAACCTCAGCAACAACAGATAATAAATACTGCAATATGTGGGGAAATGAACAGGGTCTATATGGATGGTAGGAAGTTATATACTTCATAGAACAGGCAATAGGAGCTTTCTCTTCAGGTCACCAATCAACTCTAAGTTGGTTAAAAGTAACCAATTGTCATCATGGATAAGGTTCTAGAAGAAATCAGTTAGTGGTCAAAGCAAACACCTAAAACACCATGGACCACACTACGAAAACCTAGAAGCAATTATCACTCATCGTTGCCCTGGCAGGAAGCTCCGGGGAGACCAAGGACTAAATGAGTAAAGGGACCACTATCACCTCTTAAATCTTGGGCCAACTGTTTCCAGATGAGCCATATGGCATAGTGAGGAAATGGAGCTCTGAAATCTTGCCCAGATGTTGCATTTTCACCTAGAAATTATCAATAGTTGGGTTCCTGATCCTTTTCATTTGTAAGACAATGGATTTTTCCCAACATGGTAATTTTGCTAATACTTTTAAGCAGAGTATGTCTTTGAATTTTGTGAAGACTTAACCAATGTGTGCTGAAGCATGTGGGCATTTGAAGTTATAAGATGGGAAATAAAAAATACTGCTAGTTTGTCTAGGACAGTTATCCAGGAGATGGAGTGTCCTTTAGGGCTTATACAAATAGACCATTTCCTTCTCTTCAAATCAGCCTAAAACACTCTGAACTCCAAAGTTTGTTAATAATTTATTAGATGAAAACTCTATGCTGCTAAGTCACTTCAGTCGTGTCTGACTCTGTGTGACCCCATAGACGGCAGCCCACCAGGCTCCCCCATCCCTGGGATTCTCCAGGCAAGAACACTGGAGTGGGTTGCCATTGCCTTCTCCAATGCATGAAAGTGAAAAGTCAAAGTGAAGTCGCTCAGTCGTATCCGGCTCTTAGCAACCCCATGGACTGCAGCCTACCAGGCTCCTCTGTCCATGGGATTTTCCAGGCAAGAGTACTGGAGTGGGGTGCCATTGCTTTCTACTGCTATTTTCAAAACAGCACAGTAGAAAAGACCCAAGTCCAAGTTGATGGCAGCTGTTTCTTATAAGGACACCTTATAAGAAACAGCTTATCCCTAAAATAACGAAAGCCCAATGTGAGCCCGAAGCTTTCCATCCATGGATTCAGGCTGGCTGTATGCTAAGTACTAAGGATTCAATAGGCAAAATACAGAAATAATCCTTGCCCTCAAGGAGTTTACATTCCAACAGAGAAGTAAGACCCTGAACATCAAATCATACATGACTATCTAACTAAAAATAAAAGAAGACAGCTGACAAATATAGCCCTGGCACCCCCTGAAAGCAGCCTAGATCCCTGAAAGGGTGGTTGAGTAAGGGGAGGGAAGCAAGAAGATGTCATTATTCAAAAGCATTCCTAAGAGAATATTTTTTAAAATAAAGCTTAGAAACATTTTTCCTGGCAACCGTACTCATTGTTGATTCTGGTTATCAAGCTGCAATGCAACCAGCCCCCATTAGTTAAAATGCCTGGATATATTGATACATATATACTATATATTTTATTCTCTGCTCATTTTTTTTCTTTGCCAGCTTCACATTTTATAGACATTATCATAGGGACTCCAGGAATGGCTCCATCTTAAACTTGACAGCCAGAGTTACAAAGTCTTGACATTTTTTGTTTCCTTTCTACAATTAATTTTTTCAATTAAATAAACAGGAACATTTCTCTCAGTGTAGAATCAAGGCACATCTTAAAAAGTGGGAAAATGTCTACTTTTTCTATACTTTTTCTATACTTTTTCAATTACTATAATCTAGCCTAAACCTTAAAATCATAGAATCATATTAGGTTGGACTTTGAATAAATCTTAGAATGTGCCTCATCCAACCTTTCATTTTACAAATGCAGGAAATGATAATGTCTATGGATTTATGAGGGCCTCAGTAATTTAATTCTTGAGACATTAAAGGTAGTACATATCAGAGCCACATGAACTTTGCCATTATTATGCTTCCTGTAGCAAACTTTTTCAAGGATATTTGTGAAATACATACTATGCAAAGATGAATAAGCTTGGCATTGCTGACGTTAAGAAGTTCTAGTTTCTTTCCTTACAGCTCCAAAGGGTCACCTACAGGTTGGGACACCACCTGTTACAAGTCAGGTAGGACCCTAGACTGCCCTCCAGACGTACGGGAATTTCATAAGAATTTTACGTCTATGTTAAGCCCATTATGATATTACGATAGATTGAGCACACATCCACCATGCAGCCAAACATACTGCGTCAAAGTACTGCAGTCAATGTCTGATAAATTCACCCAGAAAAGTAAATCAAATCTTTCTCAATCTCCAGGCATCTTTGTCTTGGACATGCAGAGATTACATATGACCATTTAGATGTAAATGTAGGAGCAAAAAGAATGGTATTAGAAATAAAGTATGCATGTGGTTGGTATAAACCATTATGGCAGAAAAAAATATAAAAAGAAAGTAAATGTAGGTTATGTAATCAATCTTCTTCTGACGTATGTGACAACTGACTAGCATTTGGCCAGATTTTATAAGTAATGCTCTGAAATAGCACACGTTTTTAGTAATTAAAGTACACAAATGACCCCACACCTTTACACACTTGCAAAAACCCAGTATTTCGTGCCAGATCCAGCACTTGAAGATTTAAAAGGAGAAAATCTTGATTAGCTGTATTCACAAGTCTTTCCTAACATGACAGATGTCAGGAGACAAGTACGACATCATATTAATGATAACTTTTTAATGGCCATCACTTTGAAAAATTGAAATTAAGATCAACCTAGCTGAGCTCTTTTATCTTTTTTTTTTTTAATAGAAAATGAACAAACAAAATTTGATGATGAATGTACTAAGTCAAAAGGCAGCCAAAAGCAACTGGCCCTTCCAGACAAGCCCAGACCACACAGACACCTGGGTGCCATCCCCTAAAGAGAGGCCTCATCCTTCTCCAGATTTTACAACCTGGTTCTCCTGGAGAGGGGAAAAGATAATCCTCAAGAAGGATCAATGTCTAGCAACAGCATTCCAAAGAAAATTCACCATCAAAACTCACCATTGTAGGTTTGTTTGATTTTTTTTGCTTGTCATTTGTTTCTTGGGAGGGGAGACAATCTCTCTCTAGAAAGAAGGGCAACAGGCTTAATTTGCCCTTTTGCAGGTCAGAAACGAACTTCTGTATCACAAATTTGTGGAATGGAAGACCAGACACTTGCAGATCCTGCATTGGGCTAAGTACTTAGGCATTAATTAGAAAGCATGGAGGGCCCTTAAATGCCCATGTCCCGGCACCCTTTGTCTGCTGTCTGTACAATGTAAGAAAACATTTCAGCCAGAATCCTTAAGGAGAGTTGTTGGATTAGCAAATAAAAATGTAGAACCTCCCCCCCCGCCCCCATTTAACTTGCATCTCAAATAACAAATATATTTTGAGTACAAGTATGTCCCAGATATTATATGATGATATGATAAATATATAGTTGATCTAAAATTCAAATTTAACTAGGCATATTGTATTTCATTTGGCATCGTCTCCCTAAAGCTATCAATGAGGAATTTCTCTTGGAGCTAAATATTAGCCCAGGTGGAAAAGAATATGGAGAAAGTGGGTTCTGAGCTTTTTAATGCAGATTGTACTCTGCTTACTTTACAGCTTCTTTGTGAGGTAGGACCAAAGTCCTTAATCCCCACTTTATGAGTGTAGACTGAGTTAAAGAATTGCACAAGGTTACAAAGCAGAGTAGAACTGGGATTCAAATTAAGATTCTCTGACATTTTGTAGGGGGCTCTGTCAATCACTACCCTAAGCAAACATCAGAGAAGGAAGAATTTAAGAGATTGGTTGGAAAGCACTGCTTTAGCAAGCAAAAATAGCTGGCACAAGCATGGACACTCTCTTCTGTTTTCACGCCTATGTAAGCAATCATCTGTCTGTGTTCTTTACAGTCTAAGAGTGGCCATTAAGAAATGAAAGCGAGTTTAGATTTTCACCAGCCTGTTTGGATTTGACAACATTTTGCATTTCAAGAAACCAAGGTTGGCTCAACCCTTTTAGTGCTGGGACCCAGATACCACCATGATTTAAGCAAACAACTCCCCCGTCAAATTCAAGAGTAAGTGATGATATAATTGTTCACGGCCTCCATGCTTTCATTTGCCAAGACCCTCTTTCCTTGTAAATCTATTAGTGAGAGCTCTGTTTCACTCTGCAAATATTACTAGCAAATTCTAAAATGAGTTAGAATGTGCACATGCTTAGGAAATAAAAACTGAGTATCACCAATAAAAGTTAACCTTCCCAATATTAGGAAGCATGCCTCTTTATTCTCTAACTCAAAGAAAGCTATGGTCAGAAGAACTTTTCTGTTAGAGAACTACAGAAAACTCAACCTCATACTTCTTGTTAAAAAAAAAAAAAAAAAGATATAGTGTGGGATTAATCTAACACTAAGACATTCCAAATTAAAATCTTTCTCTGTTCCACCACAAAATTAAATTCTCAACTGTATTTACCACATCAAAAGAAATTAGTTGAGTTCCTAATAGCACAGAACCAAACTAATATTTCTCATGTGCATATTCATTTTTAGAAGCCATGCAAGGAGTAACAATTGCCTGTGACAACTGTCTGTAAAGAATATTGTTGTCAGAAAGTCTGAACCATCCCAGAGATGTAGCCAGAAAGTCCAGAGATTATTATTGGCTAATGACATTGGAAATAAAAAAGTATATAGTATTACAGTATTGAGCTATTAGAGTAGGGAATCAATTCAAGGAGACATGCAAAATTTATATACTTTATTGATTTTAAATTTTACATGCTCTGCTATGTGAGTAAATCTTTTGTAGTAATTCTAAAGCTTTGAAACATTGTAAATAACAAGGACTATGGGGAGTTCAGGACAGCCATTTTTTCATAAGGAAAGTATATAGCCTTTAATGCATATTAGGAGAAATTGGGGTAATGAAATATCTTAAAGCTAACTTAAGTCAGGGCTGGTGTGGTTTTTTTTTTTTTTTTTTTTGGTCTCCAAAGAGCGAGCATGTATCAGGTAGTGAAGTAATTCCAGGTAGCATTGTACTTAAGGAAAAGCATAATTAAATTGATCCTATTGTATTACATAAATCCAACATATCCTGTGTAAACTCAGAAACAGGTGGCTCTTTGTGGAAAAGTAGCTGGCTATTAACCAATGGAAGTAAAGTTTTCTCACACAGAAACAAATACACAGGAGGAAAACGCTGAAACAATGGTTGACTCAGGATCTCATAATCAAGAAGCAGATTGAATTTGAAATCAGTCCTGCCTGTTCAGTGTACCTGAATCCAAAAGTCTCAATACTGGGCACTGGGGAAGCCTGTTTCTAAACAGGAATTTGAGGAAGCCAGTGAGATTCCTAGAGCCTGCCACATTTACCAAAAATCACTGCAGGATGGGTAGTTTGTAAGTTTCAATCATAAATGTAATATAGAAAATGAAAGACATAACGGGGTAGGAAAAGTTTTATATTTTCACTACAGCGAGCCTGACTGATGCTTAAGAAAACGTTATGACACGTTCAAGTGTGAGCAACAAATCTGTCCACTGATTCATAAGCCACATGTTTACTTAAAGAAGCCTGGCCCAATAAATAGGGATCAAAATCCCAAGTGCTTAAGTCCATAAAATTCCCAGAGGCAAACTAGCACCAACAGAATATATTTGACCTTCTTAAAATGAATACAGATTTTCAAAAATACATAAGTTGCTTTCTACTTTTGCATCTGTACACTATCATTTTTTTTTAATTTTGAGAAGCTATGTATTTGCCTTTGCAATATTTAAACTTCTATGAATATAAAAATAAAGGCAGGGGTTACCTGGCAACTAAGTGGTAAAGAATCTGCCTGCCGAAACAAGAGATACGGGCTCCAAGCCTGGTCCAGGAAGATCCCTGATCCGGGAAGATCCCACATGTCACTGAGCCACTAAGCCCATGTGCTACAACTATTTAGTCTGTGCCCTAGAGCCCAGAGGCCACAACTACTGAAGCCCACATGCCTAGAACTTCTGCTCCACAGCAAGAGAAGCCGCCACAGTGAGAAGCCTGTGCACCTCAGCTAGAGAGAAGCGGCCTCTCGTCACAACCAGAGAAAAGCCCACATAGCAACAAAGACCCAGCACAACCAAAAATAAGTAGATAAATGAATGAAAATATTAAAAAAAAAGATAGCAGTACTCAGGTAATTAAAGCCCAGAGACTTTTTGCAATTGTGACTTACTTCTACGTATGTAGTTCATATCCAGCATTCTTGTTTGGAAGCCCTATTAGCTACAAAGTTTGATTTTCTTCTTCTCATTGTGGCTCTCCTCTCACACATACAAAGCTAAATAGAATAATGATTGCACACATTACCAAGAACCAAAGGAAATGATAGGAATCCTCAAACACATCAGATTCAGGTGAAAGAAAACAGTTTCTGTGTTCCTCAAAAAGGGCCAAGAGTTCTAGACTTCTTCAGGTTTCCTAATGTGAGCTATTGAGAATGGAAATCAAAATCACTGTAACTATTAACACTTAAATGTTGGGCAATGAATCAGTACAGGGCCTTAAAATGGGAAACCTCAAAACAGTATTTCCACCAGCATAGGCAACCTTTGTGTATTGGAGGGGAAAGGGGGGCTCCCCTATGGGAGCTGGAAGTCAGTGGGAACATACGGGAGAAAAGGAAAGGAAAGAAATCTAACTCAAAGACCTTGAAAAGTTAATTTGGAAACTTTTGTTAGTGACTTTGGACTTCATTAAACTCCATGTATCACTCTAGCAGCATGATCTCAACAGTTTGAAAGGTATTTGTCATCAGCGAAAGAAAAACATTATTTTTAAAAGAGTAAAAAGATTGATGCATCACTGTGGACTACTTACGCCCCACACAGTTCAGTCCTTAGTATTAATCTCAACGTGATGGCTTTTGCATACGGCGCATAATTAAACATTTTCTTTTCAGGGCTTTATAGAATCCCCATATGTTTTTAATGGCATCATCTGAATGTTTTTCTTAATAATTCTGGCAGCCTACTCCTGAATCTTCAAGTTTGCTTTTTGTTCCTAATATCTTTTCTACAGAGGCAGCATTGTGCCAGAGACTGAATAAAGGCCTGAGAGCCCCATCATTGAGGAAGACACACACAGAGACTCACACAAGCTCATACTCTTTCTCCTCTCTATTCACTTGCAATCTGTATTACTGTTGGCACTGGGTAAAATGAGTGAGAAAGAGAAGGCAAGGGAAGAAGACAGCGCTCTGAGTCACAACCTCATTGTTCTACGTGACCCCTCTCTCTTCTGTACTAAGACTTTGCTGACTCATATCATGTGTCTGTCCGTCTGTCTGTCTATGAAGGTTTGGTGAGTGTATGTAGGTGTGTGCACGCCCACAGGGTGGGATCACTTTGGCAGCTGCAACATATGGTTTGTCTGACATTCTGAGGCTGGACAAACCAGAATTTGCTGACTCAATACCTACCGCCTCATGGGAACAGACTTTCTCCTTTTGAGCAGTGGTCCATTTTCTGAACCAAACCCCTTCAGACACAACCCATAAAACTGAAATAATGAAATGTTCACCATTTGGCTTAGTCAGCCACATTTTGAGCTATAAATCAGAATCACCTCCATTTCAGGTGACCTAGTGATCAAGCCTACATCCAGAAGGGGACATCAGGATACGATAATAATGTGAGATTCTAATACCAATGTCTACTCAGGACTAGGGCCCATGGTTTCAGAGAATGCAAGGGCCTCTGCTGGAAGAATAAGTAAATCAAAAAGAAGAATGTGCCCCATTGTTGTTCAAATGTAGCTTTGCATTTGCTTTATCCCTACATAAATTTAAATTCTGGAAATTGACAAAGACAATAAATAACTCACATTTGAATCATAAGTCTCCTTTAGATTGAGTGTTTGAACTCAGATCCAAGTTTCAAAATATAGTATTTTTTAAACGTGTTCTCACACTCTTTCTATATTTGTCATCTTGAAATCTGATGATGTGAATGAACAAAATGGAAACAGTAACCAAAACGGCTTCCTTATGCTATTTTTCCCATTGAACTTCATTTATTTACAGATGGCCAAGTGACTAAGGGCATTTGAAACTTTCCTGTTATTAAGAACTGGGCTTTATCAAAAATTTCAAAGCACTGGTATGTATTTCAGAATCCTACAGATGACGTGCCTTAAATAGAAACAACCACTCTGGAAAGTCTTAAAACATACACAGGAAAATAAGGACAGAAACAGATTATCCAGGAATGAGACTGCTATGGTTTTCAGTGACACTTCTAACATTTATTGGTGAAACCTGACTGAAATACAATAATTTTTAATACCCTCTCTTTTGAATGGTTTCCAGTAAACAAAAAAAAAAATTTTTTTTTTTTTTTTTTCAAAAAATGCCCAAACCTTCCTTTTTCTACCCCATAAATTGCTGTAAGTGAATTTATAACAAAGTAAATATAATTTTTAAAAAGTTTCTGGAAATGAAGTGATTGGGTAAAAATTTAAAGTAAGGTTAAAAAAAAAAAAACTCAGTTGACTTTTCTCCTTGCCCAGACACCGCTTCAGTAGCTGATCTCTGAGTCCTGGTCAAAAGAAGAAGCTGCTAGTGAACCAAAGCCACAGGGTCTAACAAACTCATGACCCAGTAGAAATTGTCACATCAGGCAGCCACACAGGTGTGCAACCTTGGTTAAAACCCAGAAGACATTTTTCTTAAAAGGTTTTGAGTCATGAACATCATTGGTAGGACAATGGCCACTTCTGAACTTTGATCTAAAATTTGATTGCAGGACCTTCCTTATCCTTCTAGAGAAAACAGCATATCTAAAAATAGTTTGGTGGTATCTCCATGTTTGAGACAACCTTCTCCTGACTTGATAGCCATGCCAAGCTTCCCACATTCAGATCTCAGAGCATTTCTCATCACAAACTCAATCCACAGAGAATGAAGTGAGAGCCAGTTGGTACAGATGATCCCCACTTGTAGGTCTGAGAACAATCCTCTATCCAAATGATGAGGAATTTTAAGGATCCTAAGTTAGTAGGTAGGCTTCCCTGATAGCTCAGTTGGTAACGAATCTGCCTGCAATGCAGGAGACCCTGGTTCAACTCCTGGGTGGGGAAGATCCCCTGGAAAAGGGATAGGCAACCCACTCCAGTATTCTTGGGCTTCCCTTGTGGCTGAGCTGGCAAAGAATCCGCCTGCAATGCAGGAGACCTGGGTTCTATGCCTGGGTTGGGAAGATCCCCTGGAGAAGGAAAAGGCTACCCACTCCAGTATTCTGGCCTGGAGAATTCCATGAACTGTATAGTCCAAGGGGTCGCAAAGTAGTTGGACACAACTGAGCAACTTTTACTTTTACTTTCAAGTTGGTAGATGGCAGAGTCTGATCTGCAGTAACTTCTTCAGTTTTAGTTGCTGAGAAGTAGCTTGAGCAAAGCCTCAGTCTCATGCTCCAGGGCAAGTAACTAACGAGATCCCTGCTTTTGTACTTGCCCACTTACCCAAGTTCATCCAGGACTGAGGCCTGCCTTATCCTGTCTTCCTACATGAAAACATTTGGTGGGTGCTACTCCATATCAGCTTCCCAGGTGGCACTAATGGAAAGAACTCACCTGCCAATGCAGGAGATGCAGGAAACACAGATTCTATCACTGGGTAGGGAAGATCCCCTGGAGCAGGAAATGGCAACCCACTTCAGTGTTCTTGCCTGGGAAATCCCATGGACAGAGGAGCCTGGCAGGCAGTCCATGGGGTCACAAAAGAGTCAGACACGACTAAGCAACTGGGCGTGCAGCATGCCCACATTCCATATCAAGCACAGCGCTGGGCACTGGAGAGAAGAATGAGAATGAACAGGGCACAGACCCTGCTCTCAAAAACCTCAAAGTAGCGAGAAAGCAAGAGATGCATCCGAAGGACACTACAAGGTGAGAAGTTTTCTAAGAGAGGCAGAAACAAGTTGGTAGGGGGAACAAAGGTGGGGATTGCTGGGATGCTGGGAAAGAACCAAGAAAATTTCATGAAAGAGGTGACATCGGAGGTAAGGCCTTAAGGTATGCATGTGGTAGAAAAAGCAGATGGACAGAAAATGAGAAATGCAAAGAGAGTGTTCTAAGAAGGGAGCATAGCATGAATGAGGCTGTGGTTCTCAAACGCGCATTTCAGGCACGTCATTTCTGGGGTGCTTCTTAAAATGCAAATTGCTGGGTCTCACTCTCAGATTCCAGTTCTGTTGATGAAACACAGGGATGTGGATTTACATTTTTTAACAAGTAGGCAGAGCCCAGGTCACTTTAAGAAACACCTGAGGAGGGTCATAATAGTACATGATGTTTTAGAGATGAGAAGAAATTCAGTATGAACAGAGGGTTCATATTGAAGGGTGAATTCAGATTGATTCAGATTGAATCAGAGGATTCAGATTGAGGAGTGGGGAGGTGAACTGGGAAACGAAGCTGGTCAACCAGATCTGAGAGAGACTGCCAAGTCTTCCAGGAACCTGGGAAAGCCCTGAAAATGCGATCCTGGGAAGTTTCAGATACCAAGAGTCCCCCTCAGAGCTGCATGAGGGTCTAGTCTCTACAGCTGCAACTTCTTGAGTGTTCACAGCACAAAGGCAGGGAGATGGGAAGGAGACTGGCCTAAGTTGGCAACTGTCCCCTTGGCAACTGATTTACCATCTTGGGCCTCAGTTTTTCCTCTGCAAGATGAGAATAATAATACCATTGTGTCTAATATTCTGCAATAAAAAAACTGCTCTATCTTCATTTGGTTGGTTGTTACACACTATACATATATAAAAATTCACATGTAATCATCAAGCTGTATACTTAGGAGCTATTCATTTCATTGTACAAAATTATACATAAATATGATATCCATACTTACATGTAAGAAAATAAATACCAACATGTCAAGATCATTCTAAAGATTAAATGGTATAATATATATATAAAGCCTATCTCAGTACCTTACATTTAGTTTTTTAATAAAAATTAAATATCTAGCATTTATTGAAAATTCAGGTAAACAGAGCAAAAAAAAAGAAAAATTTTTAGATGGTTTGCCTGCATGAAGATATAGAATTTCCCCACGACTGAGTCTCCCCTGCAGATATCAGACTATCTGACAGCACTGTAGATACGCTAGGCTATTCTCCCATTTTCTGGGTCCCATCCCAGATCTTCAGCCTCTCTCTCAAGTTGGATGGTACCTGGTCTGACATAGTTTACCTGCCCACCATTATCACCAGCCTGCTTAACCACTTTTCACCGGATCTGCTTCTTGTGATCACACATAATCTCAACCCTCTCCCAGCGCCGCGGCCATTGTTTCTGAGGTGGTGCTGTACCTGAAGGCAATTATTTGCCAAAGATGCACTTAACTAACTGTGCCACAAGCCTCCTGATCTCTATGGCATAAACAAACCAAAGCAAAGGAAGAACATCCTGACGCCAAGATAATGAATAAATGCATCTTGAATCTTTGTTGTCTTGTCTCCTTGTTAACAGTAGCATGACTCTAAATTTAAAGAACACGCTGGTGGTTCAGATGGTGCAGTTGGTAAAGAACCCGCCTGCCAATGCAGGAGACTTAAGAGATGTGGGTTCGATGCCTGCGTAGGGAAGATCCCCTGGAGTAGGAAATGGAAAACCACTCCAGTATTCTTGCCTGGAATATCCCGTGGACAGAGGAGCCTGGAGGCTCCATGTGTCACAAAGGGTTGGACACGACTGAAGTGACTAAGCACGCATGCACGCTGGTGTTTCAGGACATTTCCCCCTATGTTTTGTCATTTAACTCTCTCCTTAACCCCAGGAAAGAGGCAAGACATTCAACCCATTTTCCAGATGGGAAAATATAGAGCTTCAGAAATTAGAGGATTTAGTCATACGGCCACTAAACCACAAAGACTTGACCCCAGGCCCCCGACTCCTGGTGCACATGCTCTCCATTACTCTACACCTGCCACTTCTCATTTTCTGCTTATTTGGCCTTCAGCAAGAGAGCTAACTCATGGTTCTGACCCATCCATATAAAAGAGGACTAGTTTTGAATCACATGGAAATAAAGTTCACACAACCTAATAAATAGCTGTAATAATCTACTTGAGAAGAGTCCATTAATTTTCAAGACACTGAAAACCGACTGGATTCCTTTCTGTACCTGTAACTGGGAGATCTGTAGCCACAGCTGTTGTCAGGGGGAGGAGAAAGAGCAGGGTTTTGGGTCAGAAGGTTCTGGGTTCACAATCTAACTCTGTATGATCTTGAGCAAGCTCTTGAAATTCTGAGTCTAGTGTTTTTCATCCTTAAAATGGGTGACCACCTCTAAACTCAGGCATGATTGTATAACAATAAATGCCACAAGCCTAGTTCAGTAACCATAGAGGCCCTTGTAACAGTAACAATTGTTAGCCCACTTTCCCCAGACAGGCGCTCTAAAATCGAATGCTCATGGATGTGTGTGTGTGCACGTGTGCTCAGTCGCTAAGTCGTGTCCAACTCATTGTGACACCATCACACACGTGTGATGTCTGTGCTTCCACGTAAGACCCTTAGAAACTCTTACCCAAAGATCTCCCATCTCTACTTCTAGAACACAAAACAGTCCCTGAAAGTCCTGCAAGCAACCAGACCAGTGCTTGCTAGTGCCAAGTCGCTTCAGTCATGGCCAACTCTTTGTAACCCCATGGACTGTAACCCACCAGGCTCCTCTATCCTTGGAATTTTCCTGGCAAGAATACTGGAGTGGGTTGCCATTTCCTTCTCTAGGGGATCCTCCAAACCCAGAGATTGAACCCACGTCTCTTAGGTCTCCTGCATTGGCAGGTTGGTTCTTTACCACTAGCCCACCTGGAAAGCCCCTGGACCAGTGCTTATGAGATCCAGTATTACAGTCTGACTGAGGCTGCTCAGCTAAATACCCAGTCACCCCCACAGTAAGATTTCTGCATCACCAGCACCTTGGTCTCTCCAAACCCTATCTCATACACACACACACACACACACACACACAAATTTGTAGAATCTGGGGGTCATTCAAGAGTGCAATTAGGGCAATCATTTAAGAAAGGCACCAGCAATCGTTCATTTTTAACCAAAATGTTCTTAAAGGGAGAGGCAGCTTTTGCTTCTTGAAATGACTACAACAAAACCTCAGAAAATACATGAACCCTGTTTTATGAAGGTGGTATAGACAGTATATTCTCTTTTGTTTCCAGATACGGAGAATACATAAAAATGTGATGAACAGGCACTGGCATATATATCGCTCTGCTCTTGTGGAGAAATTTGTCATATATCGCTATTCCACTGAGTCATCAATTTCCACCGTATTATCCAATGTTCGGCCCAGCTGGAATATTAAGCAGCCATTAGATTCTGAACTTTGCATTTCCTCACACTGGGCCCTTCCCTGATCAAGCTTTGTTTCTCTGTGATTATATATATACATCAGACCTTGGAATCAACTTTCTTTGTTTTATCAAGACCTGGTGTGTAGTGATTCTGATTTATCATTTTTACAACAGTCTCTTCCCTGCGGGCTCTGGGTCGTGATGGTGGTATCGCTACGATTTATGGTGGGATTGTTGACGGAAAATGTATGCTCTTTTTGATTTTCCTTCTTCTCAACACCTGGTTCTTATTTTCCCAACTCTAGCTTCTGCCATTTTAAGCATTATTTACCATTTGCTGAAATACATCAGTTTATTTGGTGGGGATGTGTAAGAGGATGGATTTTTTACAGTTGGCTATGATTTTCCCTCTTATCAATCCAATGCTGAATTTTTTTTTTTTATATTTTTATATGTTGTTAGGAACCTGGAGTTCATATTCATTTCTCACTGCTTTTTCCTTATCTGCCATGACATATTAGTTCTCTCAGAAAAAAAGAAAACCCAGGCTGGGTAGGTTCCTCATGGAGATTTTTGAATTCTCTGTGACTCACACTGTAGGTGGTCGCTTCTTTTTCCAACCTGGATATGTTATTTATTACTTAGTGAAGGCTCCTCTCTCTCAAAGGCCCAGAGCAACGCTAATTTTTCTTCAGTCTAAGAACACTTCAGAATAACTTGGCAAAAGGTAGAGCTTTTGAAGTCTGTTAGGAATCTGTTTGCCAATGCCGAAGATAACTTTAAAAAGTGGGATGAAAAAAACAAAGATGCTCACACCTGAGAAATGTTTGATTTTAAAGGCTGACAAGTAGGACTTCTCCTCTCCAAGGCAAGTCACAAACCAATCGAGACTTTTTCTGCCAGAAACTGAAAATACCTACAGTGCTTTCTCCCTTTTTTGCCTCCCCTAAAGTACCCGGAAAAGGGCTGGGCACCAAGAAAGGCTTGTCTATACTGATTTCTAGTGCCACTTTTAATCAGGGCTCCTTATGTTAATTTATATACTTTTCCAAGAGGCCAAGTAGTTCAGGGTGTCCCTGAAATGGGATAAATACTTAACGCTCCCTCCATCTGCCCCTCCACTCATTCCCGAAAACAGAAGTCAGCTTCTTGAATTGTCATTTTTCAATTAAAAATTGAGATCAATCAGACATGCTCTGGTGGTGAAAGCTAATCACCTCCCAGGATTAGGTACCCAGACATAGTGGTTTTCTAGGATAATTCCTGCTTAAGCCTGTTATTTCAGTGTAATTGTTAACGGTAGTTAATAATTTTCATTAAAAGTAATCCAAACTATCCTATTTTAGGTAAAAACTATATACTCGTGCCATCCTGTATGTGGGCTTCCCAGGTGGCTCAGTGGTAAAGAATCTGCCTGCCAATGCAAGAGATTCAGGTTCTATCCCTGGGTGGGAAAAATCCCTTGAAGAAGGAAATGGCAACCCACTCCAGTATTCCTGCAGGAACACCTCATGGACAGAGGAGGCTGGCAGGCTACAGTCTGTGTTGTTGCAAAAAGTCAGACACAACTGATCAACTGAGCAACAACAACATCCTGTACTTATCCCCAACTTCTTCCTTTTAGTAACAAAACCCCTGCTGAGTTTTTTTTTTTAACAGGATATTTGGCTGTCCATTTTCTTTGCAGCCTGGCACGGTCAATTATTTATATAATAAACAAGCATATTGTGCTTACTGTTTGCCAGGCACTGTCCTAGGAACTCTATGAATTAAAACATTTAATCATCATCACAGGAACTAGGTGCTATTTCCTTGCTTCCATTTTACCAGTGCTGAGACCAAGAGGTTAAGAAACTTGCACAAGTAGCAGAGCTGGGATGTGAATCCCAACAGGCTGATTCCAGAGTCTGTGCCCTTAACCTGCCACCTCCAAGTGTGACCACGTGTTGGCCAATGAAATGTACGAGGAAGTGATGCAGACAACCTGGCCAGGAAAAAGGAATCTCGTCCCCCTCTCTTACCCTCAGATAGGACTTGATGCTGGTGAACATACAGTTGGACACAACATTCCAGAAGTTGGAGGAGCCACTAAATAAAAGAACGTGGATCCCTGGTCAGCCTCACAGAGCAAAGTACCTTCCTCCCGTTGACTGCCTGATACCTGGGGATAAGTGTGTAAGGGAAACCTGTCTGTACCCAAGATAATTCCTATCCACATCCCTACCCCACAAAGACCCACTTTATGCAGATGTCATACATGAAGGTATGTGTGAAGATTCCATCCCAGTATCAAGATGGATCTCCTTGATCAGATCCAAATATTTCCTCCAAATGGCCGCAAGATTTCTGTCTACTCTGATGGCTGCTCCCACACTGTTAGCAAGCAGAGTTTCACTCCAGTTCTATTTTAAATCTTAGAACACAGAAAATTTCCATGGAAGACATATGTGAAAGAGAATGTAGCTAGAAATATGCATTCGTTACTCTCAGCTCCATCCAAAGTCATTCCAGAAGCAGAGGACTCATCATCCTGGCCTTCCTCTACCTCTATAGAACAGCATCCTTTACTGGTCCTCAGACATCTCTTTCTCCCTGCCCTATTTTATCATATATATAGGCTTCCCCAGTAGCTCATTGGTAAAGAATCCAACTGCAATGCAGGAGACACACCAGACATGGGTTTGATCCATGGGTCAGATCCCCTGAAGGAGCAGTATTCTTGCCTGGAGAATCCTATGGACAGAGGAGTCTGGCAGGCTACATCCATAGGGCCACAAAGAGTCAGACTCAACTGAAGCCACTGAGCTCATACACATGTACATACATATATACACATAAAACTTTTCTGTAACTTTACCCTAACCAGGAGAATTATTTCCCATGGGCTATCCTCTGGGATAATTGCATGAGTCCAGCCTGCACCTCTAACTTAGGCAATAGTGTTAGACTTAATAGTGAGTTTCTCTTTGTATTTCCTCATCTATGGGATGGATATTTTAGAACAGTCAAAAGCAAACATTGTGCCTCCCTTTGACCTTTCATATACATGTCTTCTGATGATTCCCAGACCTGAACTGATGAAATCAGGGAGATAAGCAGATGCAACTTGAGGCTCCCTAATCTCATAAGTACTTTCTGTTGACAAAAGAGTTTTTGCTAAGTGAGGTTTCCCCTCATAGAGCCTGTCAATATGCTACTATTGACGGATGAAAGCTAGTCTATTCTAGGTCTGGACAATTTTGAGCCTCATCCCCTAACCCTGGTTTAACACAGAGTGCTAGAAAACAGGCCCCCAAATGGGCATCTTAGCTATTCTGATGTAGTATATTTGGTGAAATATTTTTTCAAAAAACCTAAGCAAGGATTTAACAGATTCCAGTCTTGTCACAGATGACTTTTTTCACATTAAAAAGAAACTCAGAAGTAAAACATGAGTGCAAAGATGTCCTAGACATGGTTGATAGGACTAATAATGATATTTAAGGACATGACCTATTGTCCTTAAACTGTCCTTAAATATTGTCATTCCATCAGTTCTGTAGTCCTACAATGATTGTCCCAAACTCTGTACTTATACAAGTATATCCTCCTAGAGGTTTTCAACTGTGGCTGCACATTTGTATTACTGAGGGAGCTTTTTTTAAAATAAGGATACCTGGAGTTCCCCAAAAAATTCCAATTTAATTGGTTTAAAGTGGGGTCTAGGCATCAGTACCAATTTCAAACACCCTAGATGATTTTCTTATGCAGACCAGTGCTGGGAACTACCATTCCAGACAATTCCCCACTGAGATGCAGTAATTCCTCTCTCCCTAACTCATAGTTGTAACTGCCTCTGGCTGAATAAAACCTCAGATGAATCACTTACTGCCAAATTTGTTTCTCATTTATTCTAACTGCTGTATTCAATCCTTGTCTAATTATTCACTTAATCTCTTCTGATTCAACTCCAAGCGTAGTTTTTTACAACAACCCAAAATTCTCTCAACACTCTGACACATTAATTCAATGAATAATCCCTTAAAACATCACACCAGTCTTTTTTTGTTCAAAAATAGGAGATTAGGGAGACATGAGAGTCACTTCTATTGTGATGACTAAGTGAAGGCAAGATACTATATATTTTCCACCCTCAATCTGTAGAAGAGACAGGTTGTAACATTTAATATCATTGAAGTCCTCAGAAAGACTATAGTATAACACAATCTGGATGGGAATCACAATTCTGCTGTCAACTGGCTGTGCAACTTCTAGTAAATCATGATCCATCTCTGAACCTACACTCACTCAACTGTAGAACAATGGGAGACATCGTTGCATCCAGGCTTCTCTCCCAGTGTTGAAGAAGTTCTCCAGTGTCAGACTGGTGAGCAACTAACTGCTGGTAGGCACAGTGACACTAATTAATTAAGGGCATTTAAAGATCAAGTGTTATGTTTCTTGCTACCTCACCAAAAGAGCTCTGTTCAGTTTTTGGCCACAGCAAAAGAATAGAGTTCCTCTTAACATGGAGCTACATTTGATAACCAGGAAAGAGTAGCTATGGCGATTCCTATGAAACAGGCAAACACACCCTATAAGTGTACTTACACTGTGGAGAAAATGCAAGTCTGATAAATTAGATATTTATCTCAGAATTTACATTTTCACTAAAGGAAATACTTTATTGTAGATTCACAAAACCCCGGAAATGGAGGACACCTCTAAGAACCACTTCATTTATTCCTCTATAACTACTTCATTTATTCTATACATTCCTCTATACACACAGAAACCTATACGGCTCAGGAAAGAAGTATAGTATAGCTCGCTGTTATTTTTTTTTTAATTGAAGTATAGTTGACTGACAATATTATGTTAGTTTCAAGTATACAGCAAAGTGATTCAGTTATATATGTACATATACTCTTTTTTTCTATTCTTTCCCATTATAGTTTATCACAAGATATTGAATACAGTTCCCTGTGCTATACAGCAAATCCTTGTTGCTTATCTATTTCATATATGCTAGTGTTCATAGCTCTCTGTTCTTTAAATCTATTAATAGAAGAATTTTAACAATCCCTTTTGATCCAAGTTCCATTGTTGAGTAATCTTAACTTAAATCTATCAAATTCTGATTGTGCTAGTCTCCTTTAGCAGATGTCTGTGATTCTTTTGCCTGTATATATTCAAAAGATTCCTTGATACTATATAGCCCTGATTCCTTTTGCTTTTCCCCGGTCAACCCGCTTCAGTATTTTTCACTGGAGAATCTTGTGGATAGAGGAGACTGGTGGGCTACAACCCATTGGGTCACAGAGAGTTGGACACAACTGAAATGACTTCACACACATAGGATCTCAACTTCTAAAATTCCCATTGAACTTCCAATCATGTTTTACAAATCCTCAATACATGCGTTATGCTCTGAGCATCAGATCAACTGCCTGTTAGATATTTCCTTCTGGATTACAAATTAAACATAGTCCCACCATGTTGGTCCTCTTCCAGTAATTTTTTTAATATATATATTCATAAATACCACCAACATCCATTCATCTGCCCTAACCAGAAAATACTTTTGAACTGTGGTGTTGGAGAAGATTCTTAAGAGTCCCTTGGACTGCAAGGAGATCCAACTAGTTCATCCTAAAGGAGATCAGTCCTGGGTGTTCATTGGAAGGAGTGATGTTGAAGCTGAAACTCCAATACTTTGGCCACCTGATGCGAAGAGCTGACTCATTTGAAAAGACCCTGATACTGGGAAAGATTGAGGGCGGGAGGAGAAGGGGACAACAGAGGATGAGATGGTTGGATGGCATCACAGACTCAATGGACATGGGTTTAGGTGGACTCTGGGAGTTGGTGATGGACAGGGAGGCCTGGCACACTGTGGTTCACGGGTCGCAAAGAGTCGGACACAACTGAGTGACTGAACTGAACTGAACCAGAAAATAAACTCTATATCCCCAATAATCAAATAATCACCAAGATTTTGTTCTAGAAAAGTGTTGTGAATTCAGCTACTTCTATCTCCATTATTCCCAGTTCAATGAGCCATTCTTTCTCTTCTAGATACTGGAAGAGACCCCAGTGGGTCTCCTCCCCAGCATTCTGTATACAGCAGCCAGACTGAGCTTTCAACAACATCAGATCATAGTATTTTCCTCAGGTGTCTCAGAAAGATGTATGTCTTCAGTAAGGCCTTTAAGACCCTGCATGCCCAGGCCCTCTCCCCCACCAGCCTCACCAGTCACATACTGAACTGCTATCTTCCTCACCTTCAGCTCCTTCTTCATTCTTCAGCTTCCTTCTTACTTTAGCCCTTTGCACATACTATCATCTCTGCTGGGAATGCTCTCCACCACCCCCATATCCTTCAGAGCTCACCTTCCTCCCCCCAGACTGTACTGTCTACATCACACCTTTACCCAGCACTCACCTTGCGCTTGTCTTGCATTTCACATACCAGAACTCTTGGCAGGCATGCTTATAATTATTTGTTCATATTTCATATCTGAAGACTATATCTGCCTTGTTCACTGCTCTACCACTGAGTGACTTGTACATAGTAAGCATTTTATGTTTTAATAACATTCTAGTAAATAGTTGACTTCTCTTATCATAAATTAGCTTATCCCCTCCATTCATTTCCCCCTCTCCCTTCACTGCCAAATTTTTCTTAAAGACCGGACTTACTAACTGCTCCCCATTCACTTATCAACCCACTAAAATTTGGGGTCCTTAGGTATTACTCCAGTAAAATTGTCAGTACCAAATTTCACCAGTGAAAGGTGATGAGCTTTTTCTAGATGGACTCCTACTCAACATTCCTATGAAATGTGACACCATGGACAATTCCTTCCTGTTTCCTTCATGCAGAAAATGTAATGAGTAGCTCCTCTGTGATTAAAACAGGGTCCCTTCTCACATTGAAACCAGTGAGATAGTCAAATCAGTGATCACAAACACGCAGCTACATCTCTGTAAGTACTACAAAGAAAAAACAAAGGGCCAGAAGAGTGTAAAAGGCATAGACTCTGAAATTGCTCTCCATTTTCCTTTCATTTCCATGGCTGAGTTCTCCTCCACTTGTCCCATAACACCTGCATGCCAGGATTCTATCCCATCACACTGCCTTTCCCATGCACATCCTCCTCCTGCATTCAGGGCCAAGAACTCCCACATCTGTATCTTCAGGTTGAATCTTCCAAGCACCTCTTGGACATCTCCTGAATGTTTCCTAGGCACCTAAAGTGATGCATTCACAAGTGAATTCCATGTCTTTCCCCAGTCCTTCTTTTGCTGTTCCCTCTCTCACAAGTCACTTAATCTAGAAAATAAACACCCCTGAGATTTTTCTCTCCATTTCACTCACCCCCACAGCAATCAGGGAGTTGTCACAATTTTGCCTTCTAAGCATCTTGTAATTTCACCTGTTCTCCATACCCAGCACCACTACTTTTGGTCAGACATTCATCATCTTTCCCCTGTATTACTGCTGTGGCCTCCTCTCTGGACCTGTGCCTCCAAGCTCCCCCTACCCTGATCATTCATTTATTGTGGTCATGTCACTGCCATGCATAAAAGTCTCCAGTGCCTTTAAGATATAGTCCACATTGATTTAGCTTCATATTCAGATCCTGCCTCCCTCTCCTGTCTTATTCTTTTTTCATTCATTCATCCCACAAATAAGCATTGAGCATCTAGTATGTATCAGGCACTATTTTAGACACTAGAGGTAAAGCAGAAAACACTGCTATGTCTTCATCAAGCCCCACACCCATGTGCTACAATACACAGCACACACATCTCACACACACTCTCACACAAATACACACACTGACACACATAAACACACCTGATTTCCAACAACTTGAAATCTCATCATTTTCTACATGACCCATATTCTTTCAAGCTTTCATATAATACCTCCACTGGCTGAAAGAATCTTTTCCTTCCTCTCAGACATATTTGCACTCCCTATAGACTCAACACTCAGACTTAACCTCCAAGGCCTGTAGGAATTCCCCACACAGACTTAGACATACTCCCTTCTCTCCAAGACACACCACTTTGAACACATATCTTTCACATGGACATCTTTTTTACTTGTGTGTCTCTGTCATTAAACACTGAGTCCTTGGAGAGTAGGGTCCCATCTCCTTCAGTGTTTATCTTCAACAAATTTTTTTCTGATCATAGAAATTGAACAATAAATAAGCAAATATGTTCAACTACATCTTTTAGAGGAGCAGTCTACAAACTGTGCCAGACACTAGAATTCACTGGACATCTTGTTTAAATGCCAATTCAGATTCAGTAGGTCTGTGGTGGGGCCTGAAACTCTGCATTTCTTTTTTTAATGATGCACACTTTTATTATGGTATTAAATATTTAAATTAAATGTTTTTCAATCATTTTTCTAACCCTAACTTATAATAAGACCATTAACCTTTAGTTATCTATGTGTAAATCTACATATTCTTTCTGCTTTACCTTCAGAGAAAGATCATTCATTGACTTATAAAATAAACTAGGATTTTGAAAAAGAAACGTATCATTTATATTGGGTTGTCTAAAGAGTTCATTTGGGCCTTTCCATAACATCTTATGGAAAAACTCAAATGAACCTTTTGGCCGACCCAATATAATTACTTAACGTGAGTGTTTGAAATCACTGCATTTTTTTCCCTCTAGGAAATTAGTACATGTTTCCATTTCAATAGAATAAACAATGACTAACAGTAGTCCTGCACATTTTAAGCCCCTCCTCTCTTTCATAATTTTCTAAGACTCTGCATTTCTAACACATTCCCAGAGGATGCTGATGCAGCCAGACTAAGGACCACACTTTGAGGAGCAAGGCTTTAGAACTTAGTGATCATAAACCCAAAAGGTGAAGCTGATTGAGAACCATTCTGTAAAAATTAAACCACAAACACATGATAGTACTGCTCCACATTTTGTCAATCAAATCTGCATGGCATCTTGACAGCACTCCGTCTCCTGAAATACTGGAAGAAGACAGCATTGTTGCCGTATGGCTGCGCCCTAACCTAGTTGGACACCCTACTCAATGCTCTCCAGATCCGCTGAGAATGAGAAGCCCTCACCGAGCTGGTTCACCAGCTTGCGCTTGTTGCAAAAATCCAATGCCGGTTTTTGTCTCCAACTCTACAGATGGCTCCCGTGTGTTCCCCTGTCACCTCTAGTGTGGACACGGGCTGCCGTACTTCCCTGCCAAAAGACGATGGCACAGGACGGTGCAGCCCCTCGTGCATTCTCCCTGTTCTAAGGCGACAGCCCTGGCTGCCATTCAGGGCGTCACTTTTCAAGCCGTCCGGCCTCATTGACAGAATCCTGGCGCTGGCAAGCCGCTCTACCAGCCAACACGCTGCTTCTCAGCCCAGCTTCCTCCGCACTCTACCAGGAGCCTGCACAGACTCACGGGGGCTGCCTGAAAGGTGATCCCAGTTTTAGTGTAAAATTTTCCTACCCTCAGAATTCTGAGATGCTACTGGGATTTACAAGTTGTTTTAAGGCTGTTTTAAAGACAAACCCATGGTATTTACATAGATATATGGGCCTGTGTAAGCGCTGTGTGGTTCTTTATAAAAGGTGCAGTATAAATGTTCTTGTATTACTAGAAGGATTATATAAAAGATGTTAAAACATGTTTTGACCGAGCAGTGGTATAGACAGCCACAGAATATAATGTATCCATTGTCAAGAAATCCCCACTGGGGACCTCTGAAATCTCACATTGATTGAGTCGTGCCGGACTTGAAACCATTGAAAATTTTCCAAATGGTAAAATATAAAATATACTTTTTTTTTTTTTAGTATTTACCAGTTAAACACTAAAGTACTGTAACTGGCTGACCTTTCACAGCAGTTTTTGTTCTACTTTTCCAAAAGCAGCCAAAAAGGGATTGTTTTCTTTTAATGCTTTGTTTTGTCTTTTAGAAAAAAAGAATCAACTTATTTTGAGCATTCTACAACGCCCCCCCCTCCGCCTAAGCAATAACATCATAATGGCAGAATAATCACTGTAAACAATGCCCTGGGGATTTAGTTGGCTACAGCAGGGGACTCTAAGAGCCAATTTCAGTGCTTTTCTTAACTACATCATTGCATTTTTGTCTGCAAGTGGATAAGAAGAGTCTCCTTTTAGAGCAGGTTGATGGAAAGTGCTAATTGTTGACACATTAGCTAATTGTTATGATTAGCCTCTGACTTTTTTTTTTAATTCGCAAAGTCAAGATCTCAGCTGTGAAGTATGAAGATGCTTTATTACAACAATACTATGAAAACATTCAAACAATGAGAGGCTAATCTTCAGAAGCATTCAATCCGGTGGCCTCTAGACAGCCCTGCCTTTAAAGAATAGACAACCATCAGGAAAAAAAAATATCCTAACTGCTGCATCCACCCAATATTTCAAACATAAGTGCTCTGGGTTATCATTAATGATCTGTTTTTACAAATTCACTGTGTCTTTGGAAAGTTGAAGTAATTCCAAACCAAATAAACCACATGCAAGCTGTAATGGTCTACTGACAATTGAGGCGGCTTGGAATCCACAATAATGTGAACCTGTAAGGTACCAGACTTAGATGTTTCTCCGTTTTCTAAAAATCAACATGGGATGTTTGAAATTGGGACCATTCTCGGCTCTAGCTCACTTAGAAAAACAACTAGGCAGGAATACTAAAATGTATGTGTTCTTTAATATTTAGAGAAAAGGAGAGAGAAGAACTCAAGTAGAGAAAGTAGCAAGAAACCAAATTGCAGGGTTCAATTCTTGACTCTGGCCACAGAATGAGCCATTATGCCGTGCCTCATCCAGATTTCGGGAAAATGCAGCCAAATAGTTACTATTTGCTATAGGAATAACCTGGCCTCATATAAAAATATTATTTGACTCAATTTCAATTTTTAAAAATTCAAACACATCTTAAGATCAATGCACAATTGTATAATGATAAATGTAAAAAAAAAGAAGAAGAAAATCTGAATAGTTATTTTCCAAAGAAGCCATACAGATGGCCAACAGGCACATGAAAAGAATCTCAGCATCACTAATCATGAGAAAAATGCAAATAAAAATCACAATGAGATATCACTCATACCTGTCAGAATGGTTATCATCAAAAAGACAAAAGATAACAAGTGTTGGTAAGGATGAGGAGAAAAGGGAACACTTGTGTACTGTTGGTGAAAATGTAAATTGGTGCAGCCACTAAGGAACAGTGTGGAGGTTCCTCAGAAAATTAAAACTAGAACTACCATATGATCCAGGAATTGCACATCTGGGTATTTGTCAGAAGTAAATGAAAACACTAATTCAACAGGATACATGCACCCCAGTGTTCACTGCAGCACGGTTTACAATAGCCAAGATATAGAAACAACCTACATGTCCTGGATGCATAAATGAATAAAGAAGACATGATACAGATAGATAGATCGATGTTCGTGTCAGTCATGTCCAACTCTTTGCAACCCCATGGACTGTAGCTTGCCAGGCTCCTCTGTCCATGGAACTCTCCAGACCAGAGTACTGGACTGGGTAGCCATTTCCTTCTCCAAGGGATCTTCCTGTCCCAGGGATTGAACCCAGGTCAGGAAGATCCCTTGGAAAAGGAAATGGCAACCCACTCCAGTACTCTTGCCTGGAAAATCCCATGGACAGAGGAGCGTGGTAGGCTACAGTCCATGAGGTCGCAAAGAGTCGGACACGACTGAGCAACTTCACTTCACTTCACCCACATTTCAGGCAGATTCTTTACCCTCTGAGCCACCAGGGATTATTCAGTCATTAAAAAAGATCGAAATTTGCCATTTGCAGCAACATGAATGGACTTTGAGGGGATTATGCTAAGTGAAGTAAGTCCAACAAAGACAAGCACTGTATAACTTCTGGTATATATGGAATCTAAAGCAAAACTAAAATCCAAACCAAGCTCATAGATTCAGAGAGCAGATTGGTGGTTACAAAAACAGCAGGTGGAGGGGAAGGGGGAGGTGTGAACTGCTGTGCTTTTTTTAGCTTAAGCAAATTGAATTAAAATTTTTAAAACGCCACAAAAATTATTTTATTTGCCAACAAATGGAGAAAATACAATCTCCTTAAATTACTCTTGTTTATAATTTTCCCTAAATTACATAATCCTATTTACAACCCATCTTACTCCATATATTTATGATTTCTTCCTATGGTGATATTCATTTTAAACTTTAAGTATCTTCATTCTTAAGAAAAATATATGTATTAATTTTAAACAAATCACACTTTATTTTGTTTGTATATAATTTGACGATTTTGAGTGACTTAACTGGTTACTAACTGATTAACCCAGTTAGAGTTGTTTATAAGATTAAACGTGATAATAATTTAATGTGGCTAAAGCAGTGCTTGGCACATAGTAAGCACCTAATAAATGTTAGCCACCATCATCATCATCAAAGTGACAAGTAACTAACCAAATAGTCAGACTTTCACTTATAGAAAATGGTGTAGATGTTTCCAGTTTAAGCAAGATGCAACACAGCATTGCATAGGAAAGGAAGTATTACGAGCAGTAGCTATGAAATTTTGGGGAGTAGCACATGACAAGTCAACACTTTACTGAACTTTTATTACACAGTAGGCACGCTGTTATACAGCTAACAGTAGGACTTTGTCTACATGCACAAAATGAGCTGAATTTTAAAAACCAAACAAAATTTTAAAATTCAAGTAGTCTCTCCTGATTTGAATGCCCCAGGAGTAGAACCCTTAGATTATGAAAAAATGAGGTTAGAAAGACCAAAAATAAGAGGGAAATCTCGGAAAAGACATATGCAAATTCTTATAAAGTTTTGCCTTTGCTAAACAAAAAAACTGAATCAGTGCACAAACCTAAGATAATCAACAAAATCTTTCTACCCTAAATTTGTAGTCATTAAATAATTTGTCTTTCCTTGCTGCAAAACTATTCAAGCCCTTTCTTCTCCACAATCTCAACTGGACATTTAAAAATTCACTTTGCATTGTTGCAAAGATCATAAGGAAAAGACAACGTTTTTCCTTGTTCCAGTCCTCCATCTAACAAGAGTGCCATCTGACTGAGGCTCAGTACCAGCTCCCAAGTCTGTGTGAGAGACACAGCCTGAAAATGTCTCCTTTCTTTTCCCCGCTCCACAACCAATCACCAACCAGTCACCAACCACCCACCTAACTCAAGGACATCTCACCCAGGGTTTCATCACAAACCCCACCTCCAGCTCAACAAACCACTTGATTGTTAGTTTTTTTTTTTCCCCCAATCTCCTATTTTCCTTTCTTAAGTTATCCTAGAAATTCTTTGAAATATATGGCGATCAAAATTCTCACCATAGTGCAAATGGGCTCAAAGTAAAGTGGCATGTCAAGGAAGTTCTAGGTTGAGGACAGATTACTGTGGGTGAATTAAATGAAGTTATGATTTCAAAGAAAAATGCATTATTGACTTGAGTCATTTATTTTCTAGTTGAATTAAACTTATTTTCCTACCAAAATAAGATCCATACTAATTTCTGCATGTGTCATTGCTATCATGCTTTTATTTATAATGTTAAAATGTTAAATGTAAGAATCTAGTTATAGCTCAAGAAACACTCTTCTGCATTTTGAGTGATTGCATATTAAGACTGATGTCCTTGTAAGAGAAAGATTTGAGACTGAGAGAGGCGGACCCAGTGGTAATGACAGAGGCAGAGACAGCGGTCATATAGTTGCCGCCAAGGACGGGTACCAGGGCCTGCCTGCAGCCAACAGAAGCTGAGAGAGAGGCATGGAACAGACTCCCCCCTCAGGGAGTCCAGAGGGGACCAACCCTGCAGACACCTGGATTTCAGCCTCACACACTAGAAGACAAGAGAGGAAGTTACTGTTGTCGTAAGCTACTAAGGGTGTGGTTATTTGTTAGGACCATTTTAGGAAACTAATACACTCATACTCAGGCTTTACCTCAGGGTTGCTGTGAAGCTAGAAGAGATGATGGGGAAGCAGCCAGCACAATATCCACTCAGGAAAAGCTAGCTCCTTTCTCCTCCTGGGCAGTGAGAAGGGGAATGGGCAGGTTATCTGCTGCCGAGGATTCAGGTTGGCTACTGATCTGTGTGGGGTGGGGGCTCCAGAGGCGGTCTCTGAGTCTCCTACCTCATACCTCTTGCTGGGAAGCACCAGGGCTTCTCTCTGAGGATACTATGTCAGTGCCAGTCTGTTTGGTGTGGGCTTTTCATCCCGTATGCCTCACTGCCTGTCTCTGCCTTCGAGTAGGGCTCTGTCCTTGTAAGGACAAACAAGGGCCTTACTAAGCTGACAATTCAGAAATAAATTCTACAGCTCTGGGCTGGATGGCAGGACCCATCTTCTCACGGTCCAGCTCATGGCTGTCTCTCTGGATGACTGCTACAGTCCTCTCTGTGGCGTGACACATAGCACCAAAGATCCCACAGGTTCAGCATCCTCTTCTCTTTGGGCTTATTTACTCTTTACTGACTGTTTTCTTTGACTGAGAAGTCAATACCAAGGTCTTAGAGCCTTTCCAACTCAATTTCATTATCTTGTTTGTCCTCTTAGAGAAGACATATCACTTATTTTTAACACCTTTTTTTTTTTTTAATTTCCTCCAGAAGACGCATCATCTAATGCAGAGAAAAGTAAAAACCAGACCTCACTCAAGCCCTGCGCACATGCATGCTAAGTCGCTTCAGTCGTGTCTGCCTCTTTGCAACCCTGTGGTCTGTAGACCGCCAGGCTCCTCTGTCCATAGGATTCTCCAGGCAAGAATACTGGAGTGGGTTGCCATGCCATTCTCCAGGGAATCTTCCCAGCCAAGGGATTGAACCCGCATCTCTTATGTCTCCTGCACTGGCAGGCAGGTTCTTTACCACTAGCGCCACCTGGGAAGCCCCATTCAAGCCCTGTGCTGTGCTTAGTCACTCAGTTGTGTCCGACTCTGCGACACCATGGGAAGGCCACCAGGCTCCTCTGTCCATAGGGATTCTCCAGGCAAAAATATTGGAGTGGGTTGCCATTCCCTCCTCCAGCGATTCAAGCCCTAGATCACCTATTAACAATGTGACTACACACCAAAGCAAGACACAAAATCTATAAAAAGAAAAAAACTTTTAAATAATGTGAAATTGACTTTGAGAATTGAAAATATAATTTGAAATCATTTTTTTTCTAGAATTCTACTTTTTTCTCTAATTAATTAAGAATTCACATAAAAGTAGACAGCCACATTGTTGAGCAGTGATCTATTTCCTCCCATTTCCTAAATCCATCTGCAAAATCAAGCAGAAGCGGAAGATATATAAATAAATAAAGACATTATATACCATATACATAGTATATATGTTTCATATATCTCACATATACGCTTCATACATGGCATATATATATGCATGTATGCATGGTGAGTCATGTCCAGCTCTCTACAACTCCATGGACTATAGCCCACCAGACTCCTCTGTCCATGGAATTTTCCAGGCAAGAATACTGGAATGGGTTGCCATTTGAGTTCCCTGGATTCCCTACTCCAAGGAATCTTCCCAACCCAGGAATCAAACCCACATCTCTTGCATCTCCTGCATTGGCAGACAGATTCTTTACCATTCTGCCACCTAGGTAGCCTATATATTTATATCTCTGTTTAACTCATTGGAATGCAATTAATGGATACAGAAAAAGCAAAATATTCTTTAGTTCCTTGGAATACAAGCATTAAACATTAAGGTAGTATTAAAAGTTTCATTCTCCCCTTTGCAGAAAGGAATAAACCACCTCTACTCTTTTCCTTCTTTTTCCTTGACTCAGGTAGATAGTCTGATAACTTGAGAGCCATCCTGTGGTTATATGAAAAGGACAACAGAGAAGCATCCCCTTTGAATGCAAACATGGAGAGATAAGAGGAGACCAGGTCTATGTCCTGCTCCCTGCTTTGCTCTCTTCAGCATGAGCAGAGTCAACCTTCAGCATTCAGACCAAAGGAAAAGAGAAAAGAGAGGAAGCATTATTAATTAGACACTATTTTATTACATGCTCTGTTATAGGTGCTTTACGTGCATTACAGCATTTGATCCTCACAGTAGCTGTTAAGAGGTGGATGTTATTATCTCCATTTTACAAATGCGGTAACTGAGGTTTAGAAAACTTAAACAGTACAGGGCATCCATAATTGAGAGATAAATAAGTATATCTGACATGTGCCTCCTTATAACTTCCCCCACCCACTTGCAGCTGTATTCTAGAAGAAAGGACTCCAGAGCAACCAAAAAAAATTTGACATGGTTGTTTAGATTTAGGTGACCAAACAGCCTTTAAGAGAGATAGCTTCATTGTAAATACAGGGTGGGGAAAAAAAGCTTCCTGTGCTTAAATCTGATTACAACACCATTTAAATCCACTGAAACTTATCCTGATATCAAAAGACAAGCTTTGCATACACAGGTTCTGAAAGCTTTGAAACCCTAGTCATGAAGCAGCAGGTGTGGGCTCCATTCAGTCATTCTGGAGCATAACCACACTCCCTCAGTGCACTGCCAGCCTTGGATTTTCTGTGCTCTCTATTCTTCATCAGCTGGAGGCCCACCTAGGTGGGGGAAGGGAGAACACAGAAAAGATCACATGTCGTTTTTAAGATCAGAAAAGCCTAGAAGTTTTCCAGCATGGTTTTCTGAAACTAAGCATTGTCATGAGAATCAATAGCTTCTATTCCAGCCCTTATACGTTTATTCATCCAACTGGTGGCTATTGACTGAGGAAGTTCTGGGTGAGACAGAGTCCTAAAGCGGATTCAAAACCAGCATAAGAAAAAACTTTTGCCTTTAGAGAGCTTGCAATCTAGTGGGCAGACACAGCAATCCATTAATAAGCAATTACAATTTAACACCCACCATTCTGAAGTCTGTGTAGAGAAGAGAAGCTGGGATAGGGTGAAGACTGGGAGAATTAGGAAGGAGGGGCAAAGAAGGAAGGGCATCCAGGATGGAGAGAAATAGGGTGAGGAAGGACAACTTGTATTGAAGAAAGAGCATAAAATTAGTCTAGTTGATGTGCTGGGCAGACAAGGGAAATATCAAACAAAATCAGCAAATTCACAGAGTTGTTGCTCTTGGTTCTTGCCCAGGCCAGAATGCCCTGTTTATATCCTATACTTAACTCACCTCCACCTTGACAGGCTCCTGAGAAGAAAATCCGTGACATGGACCATTAAAATCTCACTTTACTTTCCACAAATACATTTGCCTGCTTTCACAGCTATTTACACGGAGGGTAAACAACTCTTTGCATGAAGATGAAATGCGGTTGTCACCCACTTCAGTGACATGACACAGCAGTTGAAAGCTGCTGGCAGTCTGACTATTAGACCTCCTACTGAAGGGACAGCACCAGGCTGCCCCAAGACAAGAAGTTCAGGATGGGTCCTGGTAAATTTCTGCATTCTACCTGGGAAAGTGTCATCTGCTTGTCCTTAAGAAATATACATTTCAGTAGTCAATAACTGAACAAAATGCTTGGGAGCTTGCTTCTTAAACCAGAGATCTGTGGATACAATCATACATCTACTTCGCCACAGCTCACAAAATTTTACGACTACATAGACCCCAAACCAAAACAAGGAGGTAATTCTGTGAAAATGAAAGTTTCTACCAGATTCTTGACATGAAAAACAAATGTAGTCTCTATAAACGAGAGAGCTTTTTTTTCTTTTTTAAATTATGTCTATGATGGGGTAGAAGGCCACTGTCCATCATGGAAATAGTTGACAATTGGTTACACTCAAATCATCTACTGACTGGGGATTTTCTTGGTCTTGTACATCTTGGCTTCCTACCCAATGTCTATTTCATCATGTTCCCTACTGCCCTCTGGTCTTGATACATATAATTGCCCTATAAGACTCTTCCCTAAAATCTTGATGGTAGTGGACAAATGAGAAGAAAAATAACAATCTATACTTTTTTAAAAGGTGGGGGTGGGTCAACTTTGAAATGCCACAAATCAGAAATTATGACTCATCTGTCTTGGTTTATGCAATGTTCATCACAGTAGCTGAGACACAAGCTCTCAAAAGGTTTAAATAATGGTAAGTCTTTACTGTGAATATTGAGTACAAATGATTCCTCTTTCACTTTTAATTTATAAAAATCAAATTAATCATCAAATACTGTATCTTAAGTATCTGGAAACGGTTCAGCCCCTTTGAAAAGAGTTTGGCAGTTTTTCAAAACGTTAAACCTAGAGTTCTATGTGACCCAACAATTCCTCTCCTAGGTACATAGCCAAGAGAATTGAAACCAGATACCCACACAAAACTAATTCACAAATATTCAAAACATCATTATTTATAATAGCCCCCCCAAAACGGAAACAACCTAAATGTCCATCAACTGATCAATGGATAAACAAAATGCAGTGTATCCATGCAATGGAAAATTACTCAGCCATAAAATGAATGAAGTTTTGATACATGCCACAATATGAATGAACCTTGAGAACACTGTGCTATGTAAAAGAAGCTAGACTCAAAAGGCCACATACAATATCATTCCATTTTGTCTGAAATGTCCAGAATAGGAGGATCCATAAATGGAAAGTAGAAAAGTGGTTACTAGGAGCTAGCGGAAGAGAGAACAGGAAGTGACTGCTACTAGTTATGGGGTTTCTTTTGGGAGATGAAATGTTCTGAAATCAGATAGTGGTGATGGTTGTACAATCTTGTGACTATACTAAAAAATCACTAAATTGTATATTTTAAAAGGGTGAATTTTATGAGATGTCAATTATATCGCAATAAAAAAATGTTTGGAAAATCTCTTGGTGAAAAAACTATAGTTAGGATTTATGTTTAGTGCTTCAGGTGTGATGAAAACTATTAATATCCCTTGTATTATTCCTTTGTCAATAAATATTAGAAAACATACCAGAATTCTTCATATAGTTACAAAAGAAACCTGAAAGTTCTTTAAACATTGGTCATATTACATTAAAATAACAATCATACTAATAATAATGATGGACATTCACTGAATGTTTACTATGTACCAATCATTAGTCTAGGTAATGTACACATATTAACTCCTAAAAGAGTCAAAAGAACAACTTTATAAGGTGAATGTTATTCGTATCTCCATCTTACACAAGAAAGTGAGGCACAGAGACATTATCCAGGGTCACACAGTCAGCTGATGGTGGAGCCAGGATCCAAGCCCAGGCAGCCTAGTCCAGACCTGGCACCTGTAGCCACCATTCAATCCCACCTTTAATGAAAAGGAAAAGGATTAGTGTTGTAGAAAGAGCACTAGATGTGTCACTGTGGGGCCTAATCTGGAGATTTGGTCTCAACTGTGCCACTGGCAAGCTCCGCAAGTGGGGGGCCCCTTGGCCTACTTCTCCTGACCTCTAAAGCAAGAGTCTGGGGCAGCACCGTCTCCAAGTCTCCAATCCCTGAGACTCTAAAACGAAGTCAGTGGCAAATCAAGATATATTGAGATGTAGATATTGCATCATTTAGTATATTGTGCACATCAGGAATCTAAACTCATACTATTCTACAGAAAACAACTAGGAACTTTAAAATTAAACTCCTGAAAAGCCTTCAGGTGCTAAGGGACAAGGTTGGCTACCAGGCACTTTTTTAATGCAAAAAAAAAATGGAAATTCTGTTCACTCTCCCTTATAATTGAGAAATCATTCATTACATTTTTTTCTTCCTGAAATCTAATTCCATGATATCTCATTCAATCCTTAACAAATAAAACACTGAAAGCCTCCCGAGTGCCAGGTGTTTTTGAGGTACTAAGGACACAATAAGAAATAAGGCCAAAAAACAGTTCCAGCTCATTTTTAAAGGGCAGGGTGGAGATAATAAGCAAGCCCACAGATCCATAAACAAGATCATTTCAGAACTTGGTATGTCCTATGAAGGAAATAAAAGCATGGTGATGTGATGGCAATTGGTTGCTTTATTTAATTTATTTTTTTAAATATAAAATCCAATCTCTTAGCAACTTTGAAGTACATAGTGCAGCATTATTTGACAATAATCACTATGCTGTCATTAGATCTCCAGAACTTACATATCTTCTAAGCGCAAGTTTGGACCCTTTGGCCAGTATCTCTCCAATTCCCATACCTCCCTGCCCCTGATTGTTATCAGTATATTCTGCTTCTTTGAGTTCAGTTTTTTTTTTAGATTCCACAAATAAGTGGTGTCATACAGTAGTTGTTTCCTCTGCCTGATTTATCTCATTTAGTCTAACACCCTCAAGGTCCATTCATATTTCCCCAAATGGCAGGATTTCCTTGTTCATTATAGTTGAATAATATTTGACTGTATACAGATATACCACATAGGGGCTTTCTAAATGGCTCAATGGATAAAGAATCTGCCAACAATGCAGGAGACACAGGTTCAATCCCTGGGTCAGGAAGATCTCCTGGATAAGGAAATGGCAACTCACTCCAGTATTCTTGCCTGAAAATTCCCATGAGCAGAGGAGCCTGGTGGGCTACAGTCGAAATAGGTTGCAAAGAATTGGACACAACTGAGCGACTAAACACACACACTCATATATATGCTATATATTCTTTACCCATTCATTTGTTAATGGGAATTAATTGGGTTCTTTAATATCCAACAAAACCTTAGCTATCATAAAGCAGAAATTTTTATCTATTTTATCCACTTTAATCCATGTGCCTAGAAGACCAGTCAATAAATATTGACTGAATCAATGAGTAAATGAACAAACTAACGGACAAATGAGTAAATGGTGCTCTCCACATTGCGACAGAGATTGCTAGTTAACCATTAAGCCAGTGTCTACTTTTTTCTGTGCTCCTGGAGTAAACTAATAGCTTGCTAGGCCTACTACAACAAAATAACTCAGACTGAGTGGCCTAAACAACAGAAATTTATTTTCTCACAGTTCTGGAGGCTTGACATCCAAGATGGAGGTGTCTACAGGCATGATTTCCCTGAGGCCTCTCTTCTCAGCTTGCAGACAGACACCTTCTTGCTGTGCCCTTACTTGGCCTTTCCTCTGTGTGCATGCACATCTCTGTTGTCTCTTTGTGTGTCCTAATCTTTTCTTATAAAGACACAAACAGACTGAATTAGGGTCCACCATAACAGACTCATTTCAACCTCATTAAAGGCCCTGACTCCAAATAGAGTCACATTCTGAGGTACTGAGGGTTAGGTGTTCAACATATGAATTTGGGAAGTCACAATTCTATCCGTAACGCTACATGTCCCAGCCTTTATCGCAGATAGGTAGAAACCAGTCACACGGCTACAGTCAACAGAATCTGAGCAGAAGAGAAGTTTCACTTCCTGACCTGATCCATAAAGACTTCCACACATAATCCTCCATGCTGTGTCCCCATCTTTGGGGAGGATATTGACCCCTGAGGGGACGTTGGAAGCTACAAGGTAAAGATGACAAAGTCTCCAGTAGCCCAGAGCTACTGGAGGTAGTTCCTCCAGTAGGTACCTTCCTCCAAATGATGAAGAAGAATTTCCCCCGTACCATTGATAGAGGCATGCACCTGAATACTATATGAGAGAAAAATAAACGCATGCTGAGATGTGTTTCTTATAGCACATAACATTACAGCCTATGTTAACCAATACAACCTCCACTACACCTTCAAGTCTCTCCAGTGTTCCCTAGTAACTTTCTGTTATTCAAGCATAAGTGTCTTTCTTTGGGAAGTCTGACAGGATTTTGACTTCAATCATTATTTTTTGTTACTCCTCTCTCTCTTCCTAATTTCTTGACTCTCATCATAAAATATGGAGCCTTAAATCAGATGATGCCTCTTAAAACAAGTTTCCTGGTAACACACTGGCACATCACAGACTGAGGTCTTAAACATATTATGGATCATGAGGTAATACAGAGACATAAAAACTGGAGATTCCCATGGCTCGATCTCACAAAAAAGAATTAGCCTTTATGGGCCAGCTCAGAATTGCCAACTGCTGCTGTGTGGTTCATATGCTAAAAATAACAGGGCACCAAGTAGCAGCCTCCAGGCCAAAGCTGGGCTACAGTGCTCCCTGGACCAGTAACAGCAAACAAGGTGAAGGAGGTAATGGGGGGAGGGGCCATTCTCCACTGCACTGATCCCAAGAGCAATGGGGAATCCAAAAATAAACATTGGTTGACTCCAGTGCCCTTGAACAAGTATGCAAAGTCACTGAGTAACAGAGCCAGCTAATCTAAACGCCAATCTAAACTTCTCCATCTGAGCTGCTAATGCAGGTGGCCAGAACTTTAACTTCTAAATAAATTTACCAGAAGAAATATGATGATTTTATAACATTTATATCAGTAACACATGCATCTGACCAATTCTGCAATGTCTAGATTTTCTTTTAAGAGCCCAGAAATATAATTCAGAGCTTGAGTGATGAAATACAAGCCTCAGCCTGCCTATTCCCTCCTTCATCCCTTCCTTCCTTCCTTCATTCAATATCATTATTCATACCTAAATAGGGGCCAGGCATTCTGCTAAGGCCTAGAGAGAAATGAACTACTAAAATCCAATCTTTTCCTTCAAGGACTTCACAGTCTTGTATTTGCGGGAAGAACTGGGAAGAAAGCACAAATAAAAATATGATCGTATTAGTGTCATAGCAAGGGACTTTAGAAATGCAGAGAAGGAAATGAGCAGTGGAAAATAGAGTGCAAATGAAAACACTGGCAAGACCCCTAAGTAAGTGTCTACTGCATAGAATTCATCTGCACTTTGTCTGAAAAGGAAGAAGCTTTTGATCCAAATGGGGGTGTGAGAACGTAAACTAACTGCACTGCAGACTCCAAAGTCAAAAGGTAAAACAAGGCTCAGAGTTGCCGGAGGAAGTCCTGGAGAGGCTCACTGCCCCTCCCTACCTGTTCTCCTGCCTGTGTCCCTAATTCTGACTAGAGAATGAAGTCAAGCCTCTGCCCAGCTTGTTGCCATGTATCACACCCTGGGGGACATTATGGGAGCAAAATTAGAGGGAACACTGCTGCTGATCATGGAGGAAACCTAAAAATGATGAATTATTTTGGCTTCTGACCAGTTTTATTTCCTAAGAAAGTGTCACCCAAGTTTCTGGGGCACCATTTTTTTCTAGCTTTTCCCAGCTGAAGCTGGTCCCCAGATTCTCACTGAAGCACAAAAACACAAACCCCTTCATGTGGCCCCTCTTCTAGGATATCTGATCCCAGGCTCCATGATTAGACTTCAATATGCTGAATCACATTGTATGAAAACAATCCATTGCTTATCTTCTCTAAACTACACAGCCAGCATCTTCACCCTGGCTGGCTGGCATTTCCAATTTCAGTGCTGTTTGAATGACCTCTGAATGCAGTGAGCTTTTTTTTTTAAAGGAAATCAAATGGAAGACTAAGTCATGAACATCAATGGCCTAAACCATATATGTTTTTGCTTTTTTTAATCTTTTAACTAGACTTACTCAAAGAAAGTATCTTTTACAATTGGGAAAATGAGGATTATAGGTGTAATTCTTTTGTGTTAGTGAAATGACAAATTCTTCAAACTCCCTTCAGAGGAATGACCCTGTCCCAGATTGAGAATGTCACATTCACAAATGTCTTTTCTCCTTGTCACCTTCCTCAGATGGTCAATTAAAGCTACCAGTTCTTTTTCCTATGACAAGGACACATATCCAGTGGGAACTGGACTGAAGCCAACACATTAATTTCATGTAATTCAGCTGAATGATTTTATTTCCTCTCAAGGCGGACTCGAGGCTCACAGTCAGTGGATGGTGGCAGTGATGATGATGTTTTCAATAAGACCCTCCACTGGTCTACTGGATTCGGGCTCCTCAAATGACTGTTGGAGGTGAACCAAAGGTGAGTTAAAGCTTATATAATGAAAATAGTTCAAGTAGATCCTCAGAATCTCTTGAGTCATGGGATAACTGAACAAAATTAGTGTCATGAAAGGGACAGTTATAGCCAGAATCTAAGGTAGCCTCAGTGATCCTTGCTTCCCGGCATTCATGCACTTGGATAATCCCCTTTTGATGAATGCGGGCTAAACTCCAGGACTCGCTTCTAACCAACAGAATAAGGAAAGGTGACAGTGTGTAAGTCGGAGACATGGTCATAATGGGCAGAGTGTGCCACCTCCATCACTCCCTCTGGGGGGAACCAGCTGCAGCTGTGTGAACAACCCCAAGAAGAGGACCAAGTGGCAAGGACCTGAGGGCTCCTGCACACTGTCCATGATGAGCTTGCAAATAGACATTCCCCAGCCTTTGGATGCCTGCAGCCCAGGGCAACTTCTGACTACAACCTCCCGAGAGACCCTGAGTCAGAACTACCCTGCTGTGTCCCACAGGAACTAGAAGAAAGAACAGCTGTTTGTTGTTTTAAGCTGCTAAATGTGGGGCAAATGCTGTTGCAATAATTAATATAATAGTATTAATTAGCAATAATTAGTACAGGGGCTAAAACGTGTCCACCTACAGAAAATGGCGTTCGCAGTGCTAAGAATATGTCCCCCACACCTGTGCAGTTACCTCAACCACTATGTCTCTCCAGCCTGAAATTCTTGAAGTGCTATCTTAAATGTGTATGCAGTCACTCACAGCACAGATTGAGTGTCCTCTGTGTGCAGTCAGGACGCCAAGGGTTTCCCTTCTGAAAACCTTATTTTCCTTCCTCTTCGGAACCAGCCTGTTTTCTTGTCAAGAACAGTTTTCAAGGCCACTAAAAATGGAAGCCAACCCTTGGACCCCAATCCCAGCTAGGAGCTTGATGTCTCCCCTTATGAAGGAAAAACAGGGGCCGAAGTGGAACTTCATGGAATGTGGCCACTCTCCCTCCAGTTCCCCCAAAGTTTAAATAGAAGCATTCCACTCTGCCCTCTTAAAATTAAGTGCTCTTACAAAGCAGACACTGGAGCATAAAATACCTTTTTACTTCATCAATTTGAATACCAGAGATTTGCCTTAAAGGGCCAGGCAATCTGAAACTTTTCAACCAAAACAAGGCACCAGATTACTGAAGGCAGATGATATTTCAAGTCAAACGTCAAGTATATTGTCCTTACCATTAGGGATTCTGGCAGGATTAGCAGTGAATAGTGCCTATTATTATATTGATGATAAACCATTTGCATGTTATTAACATTTCACCCAGGTAGGGCTAATCCCTCATGTTATTTGTTTAAGAGCCAACAGGTTCCTACTGAAGTAAAAGGCAGGAAATGTTTTCCTTCATCCATTCAGCCGAGCCAAATGTTTATATATATATTTTTTTCCCACCATTATTCCCATCATGCAGCTTCTAGGACAATATACTATTTTTGACATAAAAATATTAGCCAGGAAAGCTTCCAATTAGTCAAATGTAAAAACAAAGAGACATATACTTTAGGCTTAGCTTGGCTATTGTGAAATGAAGTCATAAGCTGGTCATACAAATACACATTTTCAATAACAGAAATTTTTAAAGATTTTTTAAAAATAATTCATACCTTTGTTGATTCCACATGTGCCATTTGCAATTTAACATCAGAAAATAATCACTCCAAATGGTTCTCCCTGCTATGATTCACCACAGTGAACGGTTCTGCCACTCACAGCAAATCAGAGAATGGTTCAAAATGGCTTATTTTCTTGCTCCAATAAACTATGACTAGGCATTCAGCAGATTTTTCTTTTCTTTCTTATTATTTTGCAGAGTCGAGAAAAATATGAAAAATAAAAGAAATAACTGAATGGGCCACTGCTTTCAAAACTTATTTAGCCTTGCTCAATTATGTGGACCGTGTTATAATTCACTTCCATTCTCCTGTTTCTCTGATGGGTTTTCCATATCATGGAACTCTCACCACTAGACAGACATCCATTCTCTTTTGAATCTCAAGGCACGGTTTACCTTTTAACATAAAACTCTAAATGCCCACTGCTAAAATGGATGCATGTGAAAAAAGCTAAAAGGATTTCATTGGCTTTTTATTCTGGAAATAATTGGCAGAAATCTCCTTTGTTGCATTAATTTTGTAGCATTAAATCTATCCAGTAAGTATCTCAACACCCACTTAGCCATTCTGGGTCCCAGCCCAGAAAGTTGACTTACATGAAACAACAATGAGGCCCTTCGACAGTTTTCAACATACTGCTTTGATTAACAGAATTTTTAATTGTATGCTTTTCCTAATTCAGTAGTCTAAAGTTATTAACTACCAAGAAACAGCTGCTACAATCCCTTTCTCCTCCTACTCTCATCCTTAGGACTCTAGGAATCATCCGTAAGAAGGATTTAACTTGTCAATGCTTTAAACCTACGGGGGAAAGCATCCAGTGTCCCTCCCAACCCTAACTTTCAGAAAAAAAAAAAAATAGCAAATGACAGATCCGGTCACTTTTCACGCCAACATAGATTAGGCATTGCTGCTGCTGCTGCTGCTAAGTCGCTTCAGTCGTGTCCGACTCTGTGTGACCCCATAGACGGCAGCCCACCAGGCTCCTCTGTCCCTGGGATTCTCCAGGCAAGAACACTGGAGTGGGCTGCCATTTCCTTCTCCAATGCATGAAAGTGAAAAGTGAAAGTGAAGTCACTCAGTCGTGTCCGACTCTTAGCGACCCCATGGACTGCAGCCTACCAGGCTCCTCCATCCATGGGATTTTCCAGGCAAGAGTACTGGAGTGGGTTAGATAGGCATTGATATCCTACAAACTTCTCTTTCCAAATCATCTCTCTCTCTTTCTCCACAAACAGACACACATACACATACACACACACACACACACACAAACACACACACATTGCCTAGAGCTTCCAAAGCTGGGAATACCAATATTCTACCCACAGGAACTAAGAAACAAGAAGACACTATTTTGTCTAAGCTGGAACTACATAAGGTACTTTTTACATAGAAATAACATTATAAATGAAGATTATCACTTCATTTATTTAACTGGCATCATCTTCCATATATCCTCTGTTCCATAGCATAAAGATATGAATAAACTTGTTGTTTAGTCGCTAAGTCATGTCTGGCTCTTCTGCGACCCCATGAACTGCAGCACATCAGGGTCCTCTGTCCATCGGATTTCCCAGGCAAGAATACTGGAGTAGGTTGCCATTTCCTTCTCCAGGGTTCTTCCTGACCCAGAGATCGAACTTGAGTCTCCTACACTGGCAGGTGGATTCTTTATCACTGTGCCACCTGGGAAGCCCCAGCAAAGACACTGTCAGATGCCAAAGGTTCAAGGCACTTTGCCAGAGCCCAAGCTTGGAAGCCACAGCAGAAGGAACCAGAACCAATCTGCTGCTCCAAACACAGCCACCAGTTGACCTGACCCCACAGTAGAGGCAAGAATTGGGTGAACCTTTTCCTTCCTTCCTTCTTTCTTTCTCTTTTTGAAAGGCATCTTGTATTGTGGTTTGGGTGTTTTTTTTCCATATCACAAAAAAGATTTAGAGAATTCCAAGAGTTTTGGTTAACAGGAAAAACAAATGGAAATAATAAAAAAAAAAAGAATGGAACTCAACCCTCCACAGATTGAATAGACTAGTGGGTTTCAAACTGCTTTATACAAATAATAAATTGTTTTCAATCATGAGCATATACATCATTGGCTTCCCAGATTGCTTGGTGGAAAAGAGTCCACCTGCCAATGCAGGAGCCACATGGAGTTCCATCCGTGGTTCAGGAAGATCCCCTAGTGTAGGAAACGGCAACCCACTCCAGTATTCTTGCCAGGATAATCCCATGGACAGAGAAGACTGGCAGGCTACAGTCCATGGTGTCAAAGAGCTGGACATGATTGAACGACTGATTACAATTACAATCAAGTCCCTTATGATCACGGTTACAATATTCATCATTTATATATAGATAAAAATATCAATAAAAATATTCTACTGTGATGTGTACTTACAAAAATAAAAGTAGGAGAAGAAGTTTATACATAGGAATTCTAATATATGCCTGCTACACCCCAATTGATCACCTGCACAGGTCTTGGGGTTTACATTCCCCAGTTTGAAGGCCAAGTGTTAATACTATTGTCCTGTCTTTTAATAATTATTTATCTAGTGGGCAAAAACAATATATCTTCTACTTTCATACAGCATTTCACAGTTCATAAAACATTTATATATATATTATCTCAGGTAATCCTCACAAAACCCTTTCCTCAACTACAGACTAGAAATGTAAGTAACATGAGTACCCCAAGATCACACAAATAGATTCTAGCTAAGCTAGATTTGAAACTGGGGCTATACTAGAAATCTATGACAGATTAAATGGGCTTTTATGCACCAGTCTGGAAACCATACCACCACTCACAATAATGCTTCTAAGGGAAAATGTTTTCTGAGTTCTAATTAGCTGACTTGTAAAGGAACTTTTGGAATAGAACCTGATCATAAATTAAGGATCACATGTATTACATATTTCCAAACAAATGCTTTTTCATACAGGATAATCTGATCCTTCTATTCTGCCCAATGCCAAAGAGTAAATCATATGAACATAAAAGCCCTTTCAAGTAGTGAAGAGATGCCCATGTTCTATAAGATTGTCAGCTAGTCGGAGCATCATTTCTGCCTTTAGATACTCCCTCTTCTTGCATATCCAATTTCAGGTCCTAAAATAAACAGACTGCTTTCCTTTATCAGTGTTTAAAAATCAGTAAAAAATCATTTATAAGGTTTAACCTTGTAAGCATTAAGCTTTAGCCCTGGAAAATTCTCTTTTTTTACCCCAGAGTCAAATTGTTGCAAAAGCAGGATAGAAAATGTCTGTAATGAGTAGTGCTTTGCGTCAGGAAAGTGGCTGGAGAAACCATAGTCTTGTGAGTTTTCTCACTGCCAAGGAAGGTGAGTCAGACACTTAGACCTCTGCCAGGCTCCCTTGAGTCTTCTTAAACCCTGTTTTCTTTAGATTGTCATCACTGATTAAACAATATTTTTGCAATGCATTTTACTTTTTGAAAATGTATATCCTCTTTGACCCAGTAACCTGACTCCTGTGGCTCTGTTCTAAGAAAATAATTTAAAATATCAAAAGCTTTTTAGGTATAAGTATTCATCATAATGTTATTTATAAAATGGAAAAATAAAAAGCAACCTGAATGCCCAACAAAAAGGAAATGACAGACCTACTCAATGATATTAATATATCATGCATCTACTTAGAACACTGGCTATAAAAGCCATACAGCTGCATCCAAAAAAGCTTATGATAATTAACTGCAAAATTCAGAATATGAGTTACATATACCTTGTAATTATAACTACATAAAAATATGCACAGATAATTCAGAAAAAGAAACCCAAATAGCATAAAATGAAAAAAATATTCAATCTTCTCTAGTAATCACATAAAATTAAAATAACCAAACATAATTCTATGTCATATGAATAACAAAATATAAGTTTTATACATTTTGTTGTGAGGATGTATGAACGCTAGAATTTTCATACACAACTGGTAAAAGTAAAAAACTGGCAAAATTACTTTAAAAAGCAACTTGAAAACATCTAATAAAACTGAAAATGTGATACGTACTTAAACTACATGCAGGCATATAAAAATTGCAATAATGTTCACTCTGGCATTGTTCATAATAGTGAAAAATTAAAAAGAACTTATATTTCTATCAGTGAGTAAATAAATTATGCTATTTTCCTTTACCATGATATTACAAAGCAATAAAAATGAATGGATTTGACCTGATCTGGAACATCATAGATAAATCGCAAAAGCATAATAGTGGATGAGGAAAGGAGTTCAGGATAGTATAAATAGTTGGTTCCACTTAAATAAACTTTTAAAACATGCAAAACAATGGTATATTATAGCCATATACAGGGTGGGTGGCAATAGTATGAAAACATGCATGGGACAGCTAAACACCAAATTCAGGACAATGACAACTGTGGAAAGAAAGAGAAAAGAATGGGATTGGGGGTTAGTATTCCAAAGTCTTCATTCTAACCCACAATGATTTAAGAAAAAAGAAGCACTTGATGCAAGACTAGCAAAGCATTATTAGAGACAACTGGATGCCTATCAGCATATCAGAGGTATCCATTACTGTCTCTCTCTTTTTTTTTTTTTTTTGCTTAATATTTAACATAAAACAGTTTAAAGAAGCAACAAGCCCCTAAATTTGACTCTTAATTCGAAAGACTGAGGACTGCCTCACAAGGGTCCAAACTCTTAGTTCTAAAGAAAGTAAGCAGGGCTTGGAACTGACCTATATTCAGAGGATGATCCAGCTAAGCAAAGACATTGGCAGGCTCTGTAGCGCTGCTTCTGCCTGCTCTGTGGTCTCAAGCATGGCACGAAAGCAACCTAAATGTCCATTGACACAGAAGTGGATAAAGCAGATGTGGTACATGTATACAATGGAATATTACTCAGCCATAAAAAATGAAATAATGCCTTGTAGCAACATGCATGAACCTAGAGATTATCATTTGAAGTGTAGTAAACCAGAGAGAAAAAGACAAATATCATATGGGATCACTTATATATGGATCTAAGAAAAGGATACAAATGAACTTTTATAAAAAATAGAAATAGACTCACAGACACAGAAAACAAACTTATGGTTACCAAACGGGAGGGGAAGAGGGGGATAAATTAAGAGTTTGGGGTTGAAATATACACATTACTATATACAAAATATATAACCAACAAGAACCTACTGTATAGCATAGGGAACTATACTCAGTGCCTTGTAATAACCTATAATGCAAAAAAAAAAGTAAAAAAAAGAATATATATATTTATAAAATGGAATCACTTTACTGTACACCTGAAATAAATACAATATTGCAAATTAACTCTATTTCAACAAAAATTAAAAATAAGAATAAATTAAATCTTTATAAAAAGAAATGCTGCTTCTGTCTTTGTATGTGGCTGGGGAAGTAGAGTGGGAAATGACACACTAGAAAAAATTGTACTGAACTGTGCTGGGAGTTCATTTTCAAAAACAGTGATGCTGTAAGTGTTTTGGCCACATGTGTTGCTATTCAGCTGTGTAGCATCACTAATCTGGTGCTTTAATCTCTCTGCATCCCAGAAGACACTGGCTAGCCCAACTCAAAGAGGCTTGCCCAAAGTTCTCCAGAAAGAAGCCTCACTTGGAAGGACCAAATGCTTTCCTGTCCCAGAAAGTCCTCCTTCTCCACCCTGGGAACTGTGTTTATCCCACTGGCCTGCAGTTAGGAAAGAAGAGGTGATTGCTTTGAAAGGGGCCAAATTCTAAGCCCCTGCCTGTTCTTAGAGACAATGATTATTCTTTTGTTCCTGCAGAGGGGGCACCCAAGAAGATAAACCAGTATTTGAAGGTAACCAGCACAGGCGTCATCACTGCACACCAGCTCTGACCTGCCAGACGGCTCTGGCAGTCAGGTGAGCAGGTCTGGCCGGTGAGCAGGTTCACAGTGCCAACCCCACCCGCTCAGGACAACGCTACCGACGTGTACAACATCAACCAGCTGCTCTGTCTACAAACATCAAAGCAGCAGGTGATCTGTTCAAACCAACAATTTGAAAAATAAAAGACTGAGGTATTGACATATTGATATATCCCATGTTTTGATCTACTACTCCCTTGGAAATATCTTTCGAGAACAAGCAACCCAAAAATGGTCAAGGGGAATTCATCCAAAATGTGTGTTGTCTGACCTCTTGACCATCTTGTCTACATCTGGAGGCTCATTTGGACTGTGGGCCAAATCACCCTGAAAGATTGTGCCCGCTCCTTCCTGAATATTCCAGGAGGTTTCAGAATTCAGCTTGCAAGTCATGCTTCATTCAGGGCAGTTGATTAGTTCCAGCGTGGAGAGGACCGGACAGGATGAGTGGACAACAGACAGTGATTCATAGATTCCTCTGCTGAGAGTCCCAGGTGTTTTTAGGACAGAATGATAGAAAGGGAGGCTTAATCAGTTCTCAAATCTGTCCTCCTGTCATAAGATTAACCAGAATCACTCGAAGTTATCATAGTTATTCTCAGAAATGTCAAGTGCAGACACTCTTCAGGACATTCAATCTCGCTCTCTCTTTAGAATGGCCCAGAAAAACAACAGCCTGGCCAGGGGCCCCAAAATCAAAGTTGTTCACTTAAAATTGGTTACCATAATGCATTAAAGTGTCTTATCTGGACTGAGCTGTTTAATTATTTCAAAGAAAAAGAAATGCAGTTTTTCTAATAAAAGAAAGTAACTAACAGCACTAGAAAAATTGAAGAAAAGTTGCAAAGTAAAGGACAGTGATGCTGGCCATGAGATACTTAATATTTTTAAGAAAGAAAAAGCTTATTTAAATTACTAATGCGGCCCAAATGTCAAGAAATCTACTTGTGGGCATGAAACAGAGTGTTACATACATAAAACAGCAAGGACTCACCAATATTTGAGAGTTAAACATTAAGAGAACAAAATTATTGAGCTTAATTTCCTAGTCTATGCTTGCCTAAAATTAATATAGTTAAGAATCAGAATATAGGAAAAAACATAAAATTCTATTAAAGGAAAACAATGCACATACATTTACTGGGATATAAAGTTATCCCAATAAGCATATTCGTATTGGGATAGAAAACTAAAAATGTATATATTTGAGAAATATATTCCAAAACTCTGTTTATAGATATAAATTCCATAATTCAAGTTTCCACAGAAGGTGTCTCAGTTGTGTCTGATTGTTTGCGACCACATGGACTGTAGCCCACCATGTTCCTCTGTCCCTGGAATTTTCCATGCAAGAATAGTGAAGTGGGTAACCATTCCCTTCTCTAGGGGATCTTCCCAACCCAGGGATTGAACCTGAGTCTCCTGCATTGCAGGAAGATTCTTTACTGTCTGAGCCACTGGAAGTTACCCAGTAGATCTTAGGTAAGTCAACACTCCAGTGTTCTTGTTTGAAGAATCCCCATGGACAGAAGAGCCTGCTGGGCTACAGTCCATGGGGTCACAAAGCATCAGACATGACCAAGCAACTACGCACAGTACAGCACAAGCCAAATGGAGATAACAATGACTCAGTTGCCCAAAAAAATACTTTAGGAAGAACTACTTACATTAAAACGAGTATTGCCCAAGTAAGTCAAACAAAGCAAGTTTTCTATTTGAATTATGAGATTAATTGCCAAATATTTCATTTTTTCCTCTGAAGACTAAAAGGTTTGAAATAATTAGGTTGAGTGTAAAGAACTCTCTTCACTACACCTGAATTTCACTTCATTGAACAACCTTAGCACCTCACATGTCCAAACCAACCGTGGACACACACACATACACACACAACCCACCCCTCAGGAGAAATGTCACTTGAAGTCTTCTCTGTTCAGGCAGGTGGACTCTGCTAGAAAGGAATATTAAAGAGAACTTTGAAACAGGTTGGAACAAGAGAATGGGTGGAGTAAAGGAAACAAGTATTGGAATCTTTTATGTGTCTCTCTTTTTAAGTTTCATGTCACAGAGTCCTTACAATGACCCCAGGAGGCACATACCATTGTCCTTATTGAATAGAGGAAGAAGTGGAACTCCACAGGGCTAAGGGGACCCAGAGGTTACACAGTGAGGCCAAGGACTCTTGATGGATAGGACCACCCTTCACTTCTGAACACCTACCACAACACCAGGAGCAGGGTAGGCATTTGGTAAATATTTGTTGAACTGAATCTGACCATGAGGCTTGCCCACGTAGGAGCATGTGGAGACTGACATCAGAAGGTCAATATGCAGTCTGGGGGGTGGCAAGGACAAAGCGTCAGACTGATCTAGGGTGAACTGAGTAATTTCATCAGTCAGGTCTTCTAGAGCTCCGTTTGCCCCTTCTCCTCCATACTGTCCTCTTCTCACCATTTATCTCTCCCCAGCTCCAGCCATCTATCCACCAGGGGTCTGCTCTCCCAACATAGCTGCCAGCCTTGACAGGACCTAAGGCTGCTTGCTCCTCACCCCACTTTCTGAGGGAGCTGGTAGCCATGAAAACACTGGCCCAACATCAGAGTTATGGACCAGACATGGCTTCTTTCTTCCTCCTATTTGAGATCACCTAGGCCATGAGGGGAGAAGGCAATGGCACCCCACTCCAGTACTCTTGCCTGGAAAATCCCATGGACATAGGAGCCTGGTAGGCTGCAGTCCATGGGGTCGCTAAGAGTCGGGCACGACTGAGTGACTTCACTTTCACTTTTCACTTTCATGCATTGGAGAAGGAAATGGCAACCCACTCCAGGGTTCTTGCCTGGAGAATCCCGGGACAGAGGAGCCTGGTGGGCTACCATCTATGGGGTTGCACAGAGTCGGACATGACTGAAGCGACTTAGCAGCAGCAGCAGCAGCAGCAGGCCATAAGGAATCTTAGCCCCCTCAGCCCAACAATTTTGTTCCAAAATCCCAGCAATTTGCAGGTGAACATTGAGAATGGAGCTTCAGATGGGTCCCGTGAGTCAGGGACTCTTGCACTGCTTTCATAGATGGGTTTTAGAAGGAGGAAGGAATCTAGTTAGATCTAGAAGGAATCTAGTTATTAGAAAAATCAGTAAGGTGTTGTGTTCTCTAACATGGGAAGGAAGGACTCAGGGAGATTTGGTAGTCCCTGACCTGTGTGTCACAGGAGGCCTGGGGAAGGGTTTTAAGGGGGAAAGACACCAAGATTGTGGAAAGAGGACTCTGGGCATCTACCTGGTGTCAGAGACTAAACACCATCCAACCTCTACCACAAGGTTCTGCAGGCACCCTTCTCCTGCTGGGAGCTTCAGACACTTTCTCATGTGCCCCTTCTGAGTATCAGTCCAGTTTTAAAATAACAATAGCAAAAGCTATTACTATAACTACAGTTTGCTGATAGCTACTAATGGCCAGGTACCATACAAAGTTCTTTACCTCTTCCAACCCCCATCAGTAGCAATGTTATTTCTCCCATTTTGCAGATGAGAATATGGGTCTGAGCCTCAGCCAGCAAAAGGAATGAATTTGGATTCTACTCTATCAAGTGCCAGCCCACAGGTCACCTGGTTGCTCAGGAGATGGACCCAGGTCCCTGCCACGGTCCACTTTCTAACCAGCTTTTATCTCAACTGAGAGTTACTCGGACTCCAAATCCTCCTACATTCCCATCTCTTGGTCTCCTAGGCAGGAATGAATACCTGAAAACCTGGCCAATCATTCTTCCTAGGTTCAACTTCTTTATCATGAGTTTCTTGGGTTTTCACCCAACAAGGTAAAGAAAAAGGGCTTCAACTCTAAGTCATATTAGAATCTGGCTCTGTCTTTTCATCCTGGCCTGCCCCCAAATCATCTAAACTTCTCGAGACTCAGTTTCCACGTATTTGACACAGGTCAGAATGAGCCTGTCATCTTCTAGGATGCAAATTGTGTCTCGTGTCTCTGCTCAGCTTTCACATTCATCTGGCCGTGACAATGAATAATACAATGTGAATTAGAACTGGAAAATCAGGAGAATCAAAATCCCAACCAAGATGGGACCACTTTTCAGAGATACAGACACTTAAAAAAAAATATATATATATATATACACTACCAGGACCATTCTGGAGCTCAAATACTTGACAAATCCTAGAAACATACATCTGGAAAGAACCTCAGAAACAGTTCTAATCAACCCTCAATTTATATAAACTGAGGCTCAGAGAACACCTGGCTGTTTCCCTCCAACATGGCCCTACTCTCTCAAGTAGTATAGGACAGGAAAGTGAAATAGTGCCAGTCGCTCAGTGGCGTCCGTCTCTTTGCGACCACATGGACTTGCAGCCCACCAGGCTCCTCTGTCCACAAAATTTTCCCAGCAAGAATACTGGAGTGGGTTGCCACTCCAGGGGATCTTCCTGACCCAGGGATTGAAACCAGGTCTCCTGCATTGCAGGCAGACTCTTTATTGTCTGAGCTACCAGGGAAGCATAGGACATGACTTGGATTCAAACCGAAGATTCTCTTAATCCAGAGTGCACATGTCATACTACACGTACTGTCTCCTTTGATTTTGTTATTTTAGCCATTAAAATATTTATATCTGGTAATACTGGCCTGACTAGCAGAAAGGAGGAAATAAAGCAACCCAGTCTTCATGGAATGCCAGATACAGGAAGGCCCTTGAAAATCATCATTAATAAAAAAATCGAGACACATAAATATGAAAATGCTTTCCTAGTAAAGTCCAACTAGCTGATGTCAGAGCAGAGGCTCCAGTTCTAGTCTGCAGACTCTCATCCCAGGGCTCTTTTCAAGATGCGCAGATGAAAATGGGCCAACTGGTCTTGTTTTCAAAAGTTATTCATTGCCATAGTATTTCATATTTTTTGCATACTTCAGACAGTTAAACCACCCACAGCTATGAAAAGTTCTATATTCAGAGACTACAGAAACATATAAGGACCACTCCACCATAATCAGAGGAAACACCTAGAATGTGGATTAAATTAAAATTAAAAAAAAAAAAAAAGAAAGCAAGCAACCACAGATATAGCCATTTTCAGCCAAGCAATCAAAACTGGACAACGTGGGCGCTTTCATGCCACATGCTGAAATGGAGCTGAAAGGCCATAGCCCAGGACAAGACCCAGGCCTCCAGACACCAGTTCCAGCCTCGAAGCCTTCTCCCCCGTGCCCTCTGCTTTCACAGACCTCTTCCCAATCAGAGGCCAGGGGGCAGGAGAGAGGGGCTAGTTTTGTTTTCTGTATAATAAAGCTTTCAAAAGGCCAAGAATTGGAACTTCTATGCCTCATTGTGCAGGAGCTCATTTCGTAATACTTTTAAGAAACATGTAAACAAACAAACAAACAAAAAACATTCACAAATGTCCATGAAGCCCCCTTGTGGAAGTACACTTAAAAACCATTTTGAGGGTTGAAGGGGAAAGACCATGGCATTCAGGATCTTTTAGGTCCCCCGTGGACCAGTCCTGATGAGAAGCATACACGCAGGTATCTGACATCAGTGGCTCCAGCAAAGACCCCCACACACACCTCCCTGCCCTCTGCCGAAGGACCTGCCTCCTGGATCATCTTTGTATAACTACAGAATCCTTTTTTCTTTTCCTGGTAACCACCAAAAAAAAGCCCAACATAAATCTTAGCAGATTTCATCCCATTTTAACTCTACATTGCTTTTATCTGTCTTTTATCAGAGAAAGGAAATCAAGCAGCCTAACTTGGTTTACCTTTTTCTTTTCCTCTTTTTTTTTTTTTTTAAACTCTCTGAAAGAAAATACCTTTGCATCTCCCAAGACAACAGAATCTTTTGAACTAATAAAAGCTATACAGGTCCCAAACTATCTGTTTTTCCTACAGAGGATTTCTAATTTCCTTCTAGGAAAAGCTAACAATTAACATCCTCTGAAAATATGTTAAAGACCACATTGAGATGGAAATGAAATAAAATGCTGCATGTTTCTGTATTTTTTTTAACTCAAAGAAAAACTTTTTTGACTTTCATGATGTGCATTTGGTCGTTAATTTCAATGTCATATTATGGTTTTTGGCTGAACAGACAGTATGTATGTATGTATGTAAGCAAACAAAACAAATGCATTTTGTATTCAAATTTATACAACTCCATACATTTTTATGCTGTTTATTTGAAAATTAATTTTGGCTTAGGCCTCAGAGACAGCAAATGTTGTCAAGATTTGAGGGCTACCTGAAAAGCCTTAGGGACAGTATTACCCTTATGCATAAGAAACAGCAAAATAAAATAAAAATAAATGAATTTCCAAATACGTCATGGCTAATCCCTTGAGCTGACCTACAAATGAATTATGGAGGTTTTGCTACAGGACTGAGTAGATCTGGTGATTTCACTGAGAGATTTATCTTATTTTCCAACTTATTTTCATATCTTATTTCCTTTTCTTTTAGAATTAGACTGTAAATAAAAGGGCTAAGACCAAATGAAGCTCCCTCTCACAGAACTCATATTGGATTGATAAATTAAAACACTGAGATGAGTTTTGTATGACCCATCCTCGAGGATTTGGGAAATTTAGCTGATGCAAAACAAGGCATTAATTTGGAGAGGCCTAGCTACTTACAATGCTTAGTGTTCTGACAATGATGAATGGCATCATTCCAAGCAAATGGTAATTTCACTTTTTGTGACAGTACTTTAGAGCAAAACCGACTTTCTTCACACAAAGCATTTGCAATCCTATTGAACAGAGGCAGTACCTGAATATCAGAAATCCTTCATTGTTTAAGTATCATCTGATATTCTTGATTGGCTTCAGACTGAAGGTTGGAGTTGAATTAGGGAGAACGGAGGTTAAGTCCTAACCTTGAAAGACTTAGCAGCCATTGAAACACTGCCTTTGGGCACTTATTGGCCTGTATTTATCAAAAAAACTTTTCAATTCAATGAGGGGAGGGTGAAAACACAAAACTTGTCACATTCATCAAGTGAAGCCACTGGAAAGACATCTACAGAACACCCAAAAAGCATAATCTTTCCGAAGCACTGATAGAAATGGTAATTGGATGGGTCGGAGAATAATACAACCAAAGCAGGGGCAACGCAGAATATTGCGAAAAAAATCAAGGTCAACAATAAAAGAACAGATCCTTTTTAAGTTGCAAAAAATTTACCCTTTGTACTGAGGGAAAAATATACCTGTTGATACCGTAATTTATATCCTCACAAAAGCCCCTCAAAAAGAACCTTTGAACATAAAGGCATTAAAGACCCTCATTCTCCACAGTCCATAAGAAAGCTCTACCTTAGTACTGACTCCACCAAAATATGTTCTCTGAAAGCAAAAAGGAAAAAAAAAGTTTTTTGGTTTTTTTGTTAAAGAACAACTGAAAGCAGTGACTCCCTTTCAGAATCTAACCCATCCATCTTTCAGCAGGAAAGGTATGTTCTGGCTAGGGCTGCAGGAGGAATATATTGAATATATTTAAACATTTTCCTGAGAGACTGAAAAAAAACAGACTCTTGGAGGACTGGCAGAGAATACCAACATTGTATCCCAAAAGAGGAACAGACCTGATGAATCACAGAGTCTTGATTGCACGTCTTCCTGCCTTCTTTGCTGGTGAGCTAACATCGGGGCTGAGCCAAATGACACATGTAAACAGATGAGCCGTCTGGAGATGCCACATTGTCCCGTTTTTATCTTATACAAACACCTCTGAGCTGGACTTGGAAGGACTTTTGGCACAACGTGGAGAGCTGATATTCTGGGCTACATCCAGCTCGTAAAGGAAGGAATCTGGTGAAGTGGTGTGAGGCTCAGCTTGGTGGAAGCATGCGGATACAGGTGGCTCCTTACTGACAAAGATATCAGCCAAGGGGGAAATGGTCCCTAAAAAGCCAGTGTCTGGGGGCCCTCCTCTTCATCCCGCAAAACCTTCTTAGATGGGTTCCCGGAACAGTTAAAAAGAAACAATACAGAGCTTACCCCGGCATTTCACTATAAACTGTACAAATTTACTGATGTGCAAGAAAAGACAGCATCATTTGTTGATTTGCCAAATTCAAAAGTGCCTGGATACCTATTTCTATTAATCCAGGAATTCAACTTCCCACATTAGAGTTCTACAGTGAGGTAAGGAAGGAGATGGGGTTTATGATTTGTGCTGACGAAGCCACATCATATTTTAGGAAGATGACATTGCTATTGATGGCTCCCTCTCATCTATTCCCAGTAACATGCTCATCTGTATGTTTTCCCCAGGCACCAGAAGAACCATCTTAGATCCCTAAAACAGTATGTCATTTCTTTCCACAAATCTCATATGCACATATATTATTATTATTTAACGTTTATTAAGTACCAACAGTATGCTAGGCACAATAGACATAGGGGGCCATAAAAACATATTTAACGCATCAAAAACCACAATAAAAGGATGCTGTGTTTGTGACAGAAGACAATAAAAATCTTTGCAATTCATAGTTCAAGATGAAATGCACCCCAGGTCCCAGAGCAGCCTTGGTACAGCATGGCATTTCAAAAAAGGTATTAGAATTTTCACTCGGCCAGAGTTTGAAGGCATACCTTACAATGAGATGCAGTCTCCCTCAACTTCATGACATTCTGCAACAAATAATGAATTTTCTAATGGCAGAGCATTAATTACTTAACTATTGAGTTAAACCTCAGCTTTCTGCTTCACCTCCGATCATACAGGTGTACCAAGCACCATGGTAGGCATTTAAAATGTATTTCTCTGTATAACTGGAGTATGCAATTATTTATTTTACTGAAATTTGGGAAGTTTACATGAATCACCCATCGTTCATGCTCAGAAATCACCATCAGTTTTCATAAAGTTGCATCTAACACACAAACACACACACAGAGAGATGAAGAATAATAAATGTCATCCACAACATTGAGGATTTGAAGTTAATCTAATATCAAATAACCAATGTAGATCTATGTAAGCACAGCACTAACCTGGCCAAGGTATCTGCTAACGGTATCAATTTCTTCACTTGCTAAAACTTCCTTTGTCATGGCTTAGAGTAATGTTAAGAGTATGAACTCTGAAGCCAGGCTTTATGAGTTTGAATCCTAGCTCTGTGTGCCTCTAAGTACATTGATTAATATGTCCCTGCCTCTGGTTCCTCCTCTGTTCAACAGATATAAGAAAAATAACAGTAGCATATTTCACAGACTGGTATGAGGATAAAATGAGTTAATATGTAAAAAAAGCTTAGTAAATGCCAGGCACATTGTAAGTCCTTCAAAAGCTATTATTCTGCCAGAGTCTTAGCACTGAGAAGCAGACAATATGCTGCTTTTTGGATAAAAAGATAATATTACTGAGATTCCATGAGCCTCACACGCTACCAGTTGCTTTTCTATCAGTAAAAAGATCTACACTAAACATCCAGCTAAATCTCTTCCCTTCAGCCCTTCTTGAACTTAGTGAATCTACAAGTGGCTAAGACCCCACAAAGTTGGCTTTTCCATGGGTCACCTTCACTAAACAGCAGACATATGGGTGAAGGGCTCACAAAAGAGCAGACCCACAGTGTGGGGCCCCGTGGCAGGTATTCTGAATGAGTGAGTGAGCAGATAGTGGTCAGAAGCTCACAGAATCCAATCGAGGGTTCAATTTCATAGATACAGAATCTTCTTGGAAATCATGCAACTCTCAAAAATATGTAGAATAATTTGTCTATTTTCCATGTACTTTCCACTTCCTCCCCATAATACTGTACACCTTCTCAAAATTTCTCTGCTTGTTTTTGTGACAGAGGACTTACAGAAGACTGGAGACATAAACTTCAAATCTGTTAATAGGGCACAGTGTTCACTACCCAAAGGATAGTTTTAGTCGGAGAAAATGTCAAAGTTAATGACTAAATTAAAATTGGGGGATTATCAGTTCACATCAACAGATATGCATTCCTCAGCCAAATTAGGATGAACAATCAAAGTTGCAGTATGTGAAAAAATATCAGAGCTGATACTTGGTACAAAGAAAGGAGGATTATTGTTTTTATTAATTGTTCATGGTTAATTTTGCTTTTATAGTCATAAACATCAAGGGATTAGATAATTAATTGCTATGTTAGAGGTAGTCTAAATTATAAGATTTGCCCACTAACAGTTATAAAGTAATTGTCTTTAAAAAACGTAGAAGTGTATGATTGAGACTGGAAATCAAAAGTACAGGTTTTAAAAATAATTTTACTGCCAATATTTCCTTGAAGCTCAGTTACCCAATGGATTAAAACTCCATCAGGACTACTTAGGTGATACAATTCAAGATATCGTTCTTAGGGGGAAATTACCAGGAAGCACAGAAATTTTTTAGGCTTTCAAATCTTTCTAAACTACTTTTTTTCCAGAGGGTTAGGGCCTCCTTTTGGTAGTTCTAAGCTTAAAAGTGGTGCCTTTTAATTACACACAGACTAATAAAGCAAGACTTATTTAAAGGTAATTTTGTAACTTGTACACACAAACTCAAGCCAGTGGATGATGAAATGTTGCTAAAATTATCCTTATCCAGTAAAATTTATTGCAGTGATGAAAATCTTGACATCTATTCCAAAGTTCAAATTAAGCTTCAGCGTCATACAGTAGCCTGAACTAGACCAAAGTAAACAAGCAATTATTTATAGTAATTGTATGTGTGCATACCGCATGTATTTAACTTTCCAGAAAAAGTCAGCGAACCCACATTGTCGGGACTGCTGAATTAAATACAAGCGTACACAAAGGGGTACACTCTTCGATGATCTCAGCATCCATCTGCCTAATACCCACCTGTCTCGTGGCCCTCTCATTTAACCACATATTATGGCATCAATATTAACTTTCAGATTCAAGGAGAACCATTGCCATTTCCCAAGATCTTTGCCTCCTAATAAACACAGACCAAAGGGGAAGTGCTGAAAGCCACGGCAATATTTTTCCTATAACGTTTGATACGATTCCCAGCTGCACAACATTGTATGTTAATAACCATTATGTAATTAACAGATGAAGAAGCCCTTTTGAGCTGCGCTGGCAGATTTTGAACTTGATCTTCTATCATTTGATGTCATGCAAGACCAGATAAATGACCAGTCTTTCGAGAGTCGGCAGAGCCCCTTTGGAACAGCTGCACAATCTTCCCCTCTTCTTTGCCGCAGGTTTCTCACTTAAGAAAAAAACACGCTTCATTACATCGCCTCTTACTTGAGCTGCAAGGGTCTATTCAAGGAAGATAAGCCTCTTAGAAATGAAGTAGCGTTGAATTTAGGTTTTGAGTGACAGCAGGAAGATTTATCCATTCAACAGACAATACCGCTTTCTCTGCATTAATCTAGGAGGCGGACAATGATCTGTTTTTTAGGCCTCATCTCATCTCTTTCCCACAGCAGAAGGTGATTAAAGTTAGGAAACGGGGACTGTGAAAGAAAACTTGAGCGCTATCTCTCTAGCCCTCCTGTTTCCTGAAGGGGGAAAGAGGGGAGCCCCCAGGCCAAGGGCATCAATCACAGATTCAGAGCAAGGATATGATGCTTCCCCGTTGGGAAACCAATAGGCTGCAGGTAAAGGGGTGAGCCCCAGAACCCAAAGAGTATACCACCATTGTTAATCTCCCAAAGAAAGAAAGCACAAAGTACCCCCCTCACAGTGAAAGCCTTTGAGTCCTTCTTCAGGGACCCAGACAAAAATGTCAGGAATCTTTTGACTTCACAAGATATTTCACCACTATCCACAGGTAAGGATCAGTGAGTCCCAAATTAGCTGGCCTGCAAACATGGTATAAAGGAGGCAGAGGTTCTGCTCAACACACATAAGACCATACAAAATGTTCACACAACACAACCATCTCACTTGCAGGGCAGGAATAGAGACACAGATGTTGAGAATGGACTTGCAGATGTGGGGGGTGGGGGTGGTGGGGAGATGAACTGGAAGTACTGACATATATACACTATCATGTGTAAAACACACAGCTAGTGGAAAACTGCAGTAAAGCACAGGGAGCCCAGCTCATTGCTCTGTGGTGACCTAGGGGTAGGGGGTGGGAGGGAGGCTCAAGAAGGAAAGGATACATGTACACATATGACTGATTCATGCTGTTGGATAGCAGAAACACAACACTGTAAAGCAGTTATATGCCAATAAAAAAATCTTTTTAAGTACAACCACTTCATCTCACCTCTTTTTTCAACTCACCTTTTAGATCCGTCTTCTACAGCTCAATGAAGGCTTCCACAAAAATCCCCATGCCCTAATTATTAATGTGAAGTGTCCCTCTCTGCCAAGCGCTGAGCACAGAGCCCTCTGTAAACACCATACAGAGTGCTAGTGACCCACAGGATGGTACACTGGAATCGAGCCTCAGAGTCCCATTTTACAGGCAATATCTGGCACTATCCTTAGTGTGGAAGGCGTACCACTTTATTAATAGAATCTTTGCATGTGGCACATAAATTTATGAATGAATTTCAGAGTGAATGCAGAGGCTTAAACCCATGCTTCCTGGTTAGGACATATAGGTTTTTACTTGGGTTGCAATCATGAGACTGTTGCTATCACATAACAATAGCCAGAGATGTATTTTGTAGACTGCTCACAAACTTGCTCCTTTCTTCTTCAGCTCATCATGAAGATATCTGAATGTCACATATAAAATATAAATATAGAGGGACTTCCCAGATGGTCCAGTGGGTAAGAATCCACCTGACAAAGCAGGGAACATGGGTTTGATTCCTGGTCCGGGAAGATCCCACATGCTGCAGAGCAACTAAGCCTGTGTACCACAACTACTGAGCCTGTTCTCTGCAACAAGAAAAGCCACCTCAATGAGAAGCCCACAAACTACACAATCAAAAACAAACAAATAAAATTAAAAATTAAGTATATATATATAGATAGATAGGTACATGAAATAAAATGTTCATCTCCCATTTTCCTAAAAATATCCCTGCATCAAAATAATAGAAGATGAGTCGAAGAAGATTTATAAACAAGAGTCTAGAAAATAAGTATGAAGCAAAATGCTTTCACAAGGTACCTGTTTCCCTGTAAAGGTAGTTCATGGAGGCCAGGAAAGAGCCTCATCCAAGTGTGAATAATGAATTAATTTAGTGACTAAGTAAGCAGAGCGAAAGTCACAGACATAACCACAGAATTAGATCAAGTTGCCCCGAACGACTTCTGAATTTGAGAGCAGATTGTGCATTCTCTAGAAATCAATATAGAGTCATCACATTTTGACATTCACTATTGTTAAATTGCATTGTGTTTCATTTTTGCAAAATATCATACTGACGAGAGCCTTCCCTGACATTCACCCCATGTGAAGCTGGAAATATCTGTTTGTCAATCTTAAAGCTACTGTAACCAGCCAAATAAGGTAGGGGCGGGATGTAATCCATGTTTTAAGTCTCCAAGGAACCCAAATCCAATACCAGTGCAGCCTGAAGAAGATGCTGGAGGGGAAGGGGAAAAAACACCACCTGAGCCCTTTGGAAATGGCACACGCGATGACAGCACGTGACTGTGATCACTCAGTGGAGAACTCTTCAGAAAAGCAGTCATGATTCAAAACAAAACAAACCCCAAAAAGCATCACCAAGTCGCCGATATGCTCATATTGTTCAATTGAGGAAAGCTGGTTTTATTCTAACTATCTCTGGGTCTCAAATTCCTTAAAATTCACAGCACTGTTACAGACAACTTCTTTTTCCCTACTGCTTCCATGATCAAAAATTTACCTTCCAGGTGGAAAAAAAAAATTTTGCTTCCCTTCCCCTATCAAACTCCTACTCATGCCCAATCAGCACCTACAAAAATAGTCTTCATTCTCTTCTTTCTTTCTTTCTGCCTTTTTCTTTTTTAATTACTGAAGACTCCTGCTTTAGAGAAATCCCTAATTGCTTCATTTTGAGATGTTATGTTTAACCTCAGGAAATGGTGCTATAAGACCTGGCAAACAGCTTTCTGGTTGTTTCAATCAGGACCAGATTATGAAGTCCAGCCGAGTAAGAGCCCTATTCATTTTCTTGCCCTGTCATCTTGATCTTATTTGGATGTCTGGGGAACTGGAGGTGCTTAGCCAGCCCTGGGTTTCAGGAGTGGGGGTGGGAGCACCAGGGAGAGCTATGCGATGTGTTAGAGACACTGAAAGTTTTCATTTTGACTCCTTAATGAGCACGACCTTTGACACTGGCTGATGAGTTCCATGCTTGTCCTGGTGCGCTTTTTGAAAACATTTGACACTGGTCACAGGTCTGACAGGGATATGACTAATGAAGTCGTGGTATAAAAATAATGGGCTGCAATTGCAAGTCATTTGCATGAAACCAAACTCCTTAAAAACTTGTCTCTGTTCACTTTCTGTTTTCTAAATGAGTCAATAATACGAATCAGATGGGTTGAAGGCAAGAGGCTCCCAAATATTCCTTCTATAAGTTTGGTAAATTAGTTGGCATTTGGTGCAATTTTTGTTGCCTTGAGGCCTGGTTTAAATTGGAGTGTAGTTACTAAATTGCTAGGGCGATTGCTGAATGTGTAGGATAATACATAATACCTTGTTTTTCTTAAGCGTTTCGTCAGAGAGCTTCTTGTGAGGTCAAGGGACCCAGACAGCTCTTTGCAGGGAATATCAACAGAAAGGAAATGAAGAAGAAATGGAAGAATAAGGGTGTCGGAGGGCACAAGAGAGAGGTGGATTAAAAGGAGGGGAAAGAGGGGCAACAAATAAATCAAAAATTAAAAGAAGACGGTAACATGAATTAAGGTCCAAAAATGCAAAGTGAGGGGAAAGTGAAACGGGGTAAAAATAGAAAAATGAATACAGAGGAAGGAGTTAGAGTAATGGGGAGAATGGAAATTAACAGAGAACTTTAACGAGGGAACCCTAAAAGAAGAAACTGCTATTCCTGTTTTAGTTTATCCTATGAAACTGTGTACTACTTATCCTCAAAGAGTGCTAAGCATCCATTAAACAAACTTTGGGCTCTACAAGGGCCCACACACTTCCTGTCTCTGTGTGATCCAGCCTGAGTCCACAATGGTTCATCTTTTCACCTGTAGCTCTGCATGATGGGGACGCTTTCAGCAAACCCTGGTTGTATTTGACCCCTGATTGAGAAGTAGCAGCCACAAGTAGCATATCACACAGGTTCTCTCTAGAGCCTTCCTTTAGGATGGCTTGATTTAAACATTGGGGATTTTCTTTATGATTTGTCGGTTTCAGCACATCTATTTGGGATTTCATTTTGCTCACCTAGTATATACAACAAAATTAAATAGCACACGTCCCTAAACTTAAATAAAAAGAAATGCAAGTGATTTACAGATATACACACATGCAGCAAAAGAGCAAATGAACAAGAGAAAGATTGCTTGGCACAGACAAAACTATACATACAACCTTGGGAAGGAACCAGCTCTGGTTGCTCTATAAAGTTGAGAGACATTCTTAATCTCATTGTGCCTCAGTTTCTTCAATCACAAAGTGGAGGATTAAAAAATTATGTTTTATAAAGTACTAGCAAAGTGCCTGGCACACTGTGAGTAACTAAAGTGAACAAATGAATGTAGTGGGAGTAGTAATACTCTTTTTTTGTACCTAGTCTTCAAGAAGGTATTTCTCACCTTCCATTTCTACTAAAGAAATCAATAATAATTCTACTGATATCCTTCAATAATACTGAAAATGTGGAAGGAGAACACACATACAACTCCATAAATTTACCAAAGTGCAGCTGTACATTCTACTCCTAAAAACCTGAAATCCAAACAACCAACAACTGACAACCAACACATTCTCTCTCCCTCTCTCTCTCCTTACTCTCTCAAATATACCATCATTTTTCAGATCCCCACTCACATCCTAGAAACAGTTCTATCAGCCCAGTCTCCTATGTTTATTCCTAAAGATACACAAACTGAAAATTACTGTCTGAAATTACAACTTGATAATATTTAAGATTAGCAACTACTTTAAAATCAAAATTTAACAGCTATTTTATTGTAGCCTAATTCTTTTTTTTTTTTGTAGCCTAATTCATAAAAAAAAATAATATCGGTCAATCATGGTACATTTGAATCAGTACCAGTACATTCAAAATGACAATCAGTAAATTCAAAATGGCCAAATTTTGGCCACTCCAAACTCCAAATATTCTAGATATACATATATGCATTTACTCTATGAATTTGCACTTTGAAAGTAATTTAAACCATATACAGTGTAATGTTATTTAATATATTTGATATAACATTAATGAGATTCTTGAGTTCATAAGCAAGTTTTGTCACTTGTTACTGAAATAAGGTTATAGGAGATATTCTCATTTCAGGAAGCCAAGCTAAAACATTAAAATACAGCAATAAACTTTACAATAAATTACCAACAAAAAGTTGAAGAGGTGGTTTTTGAGAAACAGAAGGAAGTTGAATAGAATCAGGTAGAAGAAAATGAAGTAAGGTTAGAGAAAGCCTGAAAAGTCTCAAAAGAAAGATGTTTGAAGATTTTAGAATATTTCCTATTGAATTTTCCTATTGAATATTTCCTATTGAATTCCTATTGAATTGAATTACTATTAAACTACTGATGCTTTCTTTAAAAGGTGGGATTTAACAACTGGGTACAAAATTTAGCGACTGAGAAGTCATCCTTTCTCTTAAAGTCAGTAATGCTAAGAACCATACAAAATACCCTATGTAGCCCAGCATTCTAGTTACACCTTTACAAATGAAAATGAACTAAAATGAACAATGAAAAAGCACTAACAGAATGAAAAATAGATCCTAAGAAGAATAGATAAAAGAAATTCTAGTTAATTCACCCAAAGAAACTGATAAAGAACAAAGTGTGAAAGCAACTTATGAGAACAGGGCTGACTGGTGATTCTCCATTTCCACAGATTATCAAATAAGATGAAACGGTCCTCCATGGGTGGATGAAATGAAGATAAAGAAAACCCTCTTGACAATAGTAAATACAAAAATGCTATTAAGTACTGGAAGAGTTGACCAATAGAGGTTATGGGTTAGAGAGCTTAGAAATCTTTTTTAAAAAGGAGCAATGACCATTTGTCTTAGATGGTTTGTGTCTTCACCTGCCTGGAGGCCAAATACTGAATCATTACCAAATGCATGATTCTATTATCCCAGAGATGGATGTCATTACCCCTGAAGTTTAATGCATGGGAATAAAGTAGGCAATTGAATAGTGCCAGATTGAAGATTTAAGGGTGGAAGCACATAATGACAGAATATAAGTCCAGCATTTCCTTTCTCTAAAACTCCAAGAAAATTTCATAAAAATAAAAGTTTGTTGAAATTCTATTTATTATTTTACTCATGTGTATATAGCCCATTTCCTTTATTAAACCATAAGCTTCTTAAGGGCAAGAGACATTATATATTCATCTGAGTTCCCCCTTCTGACCCCCACCCCACTGAGAGTCCCTAACACCAGGGCAGAGAGTCAGGTGTTACTATCAGACTTATGGGTGCCCACAAAGTCATAATTCTCAGGGTTCTGTCTGACTGGTTTGATGCCTAGACTCAAGATAAACTATTTTTTGTTGTTATTGTTTAAGGAAAACTATTTTGAATATTGTCCCTACTCAGCCTTTTTTGAGAGCTAGGGTTTCAGGAGAGCAGGGAGTTTTATCTGCATTGTTCATTAATGAATCCACAGCACCTAGAATTGTTTCTGGCACGTGTGTGTGTGTGTGTGTGTGTGTGTGCGCGCATCATGTCAGACTCTTGGTGAACCCATGGACTGTAGGTCTACAGGCTCCTCTGTCCATGGAATTTTCCAGGCAAGAATACTGGAGGGGGTCACCATTTCCTCTTCCAGGGGATCCTCCCAACCCAGGGATGGAACATGCAGTCTCTTGCCTCTCCAGCATTGGCTTGTGGACTCAACATACTGCCCCAACTGGGAAGCAGATTCTTTAGCAACTGAGCTATCAAGGAAGCCCTCAAGTATAATAGCTATTGGTTAAATGAATGGTTGATATTCAGTTGCTGTTGTTGCTGTTTAGTTGCTAAGTCACCTCCAACTCTTTGCAACCCCATGGACTGTAGCCCACCAGGCTCCTCTGTCAATGGGATTTCCCAGGCATGAACACTGGAGTGGGTTGCCATTTCCTTCCATTTGTTATGTGCTGTTTAGGAATAACAATATTTTAATTATCTCAGACAGGAAAAAAAATGTCAAGACCATTTTCAGGTTGTTCTGTACTTTTGGATACAAATCCATACTAATTTTAACTTTTTTGTCCACCCTCTTTTATTTAATTCCTGTGAAATCCTAGTCCACCCAACAAGTTGCACTACAGTGTTTCAAAAGAGGGAAGATGTTTCCAAACACCTGCAGTCCCACACAGATTATTTCAATTCCTATTTTCTTTTAACATTTTCATTTCAAAATTTCCAAATATCTGCCTAATCAATAAGTAGACCTAAAGCGACATTGCTCTAATCCACTTCTCTTCAAGTAAACTATGAGTGAGAATATTTGATTCCAAGGGGGAAGGCATCATGAAAACCTCAGAATTTTATAAATATACTAATATATTGATTTTTAAAAATTTTTACATTGTAAACCACACTGTGAATTTTAATTTCTCTTTTTAATTTCCCCATACCTTTATATTTTAAGTTTCTAAAGCCAAAAACTAGTTTTCCACTTGGTTAGCATAATATATTTATTGCCTTGGGCACAGATGTGCCATGTAATATAAATAACAATACTATTTTGCATGGCTATTATACCTCTGGAAAATTTGCCAACATTAATTTTCACAGCCCTGCTTAAGGAATAAGTGAACACTGATATTGTTAAGGCCCTGTCATGAAAAAGAACACTCCTGCAAGAAAACTTTAACTCACTGTTTGTCAATTCATTGTTACATGAGTATCTACTGTGTATCACTAGAGCACACCCTCCCCAAAATAATTTGCCTTGTCATACTCCCCAGAGAACATGTAATTTCAGTTTAGATTCTTCTCTTAACCAGGTAGGAGGCTGAGTTTCATTTGTTTGTTTATCTGTCTGTTTCAATAGATCTCTGTGTGATAACAAAGCTCAATCTGACCAGATAGACAAGCGAAATTTCTCCGTTTGATCAGTTTGTAAAGCATAACCCACTGACAACACTCTCTGTGCACTGGCTCTTAAAAAACAGTTTCCTATTTACTAGGAACCAGCACTTGATAATGGCATCGCTGTAGTAAAAGTAGAAAAAGAAATTGTCATCATGGTAATAACTAGTAGCATTTGTTGAGGACTATATGCTGGTTCTTGTTCTAAGCATCTTAAATGTATTAACTCATTTAGCTTTCACAATAACCTTAACACATAAGTGCAATTATCATCCCCTACTTTACAGATATGGAAACTGGGGCAAAACAAGGATAGATAATTGCCCAAAGTGGCACAGCTAATAAAAGGTCCGACCAGTGTTCCGCAGCCTGAGGACCAGTATACATAGAGCCTCTGTCTTTGGCCAGGCGCATCATATACTTTGACTGCTCAATATTTCCTCTATTTCTATCTATCAGAAAAATGATTATCCTGTACTTTAATTCAGCAATGTTTACCCAAAAAAAAAAAGCTGGAATTGCCCAAATTTTTCTGATGATCACTTCTCATACTTAGAAGAGTAAAGACTGAGAAAATAGTAAAACATGGATTTTTTTTTTCTTTTACATTGTTATATATGCATGGATTCTGCCAAAGGGATTGTGGCTCATTGTGTAAACACACACCCACAGTCACCTGTTGAATTGGCCAATTCAAACAACTAGTCAGTGCAATAAAGTTTGGGGAAATCAGTCAAACTGGTAATCAGATGCATTATTTAATGACTTGTAGAACAAAAGGGAAAGAGAGGAGGAGATTCAAATATATGTTGGTTCTCCTTTTTTTACTGGAGTCACACAAAAACCTAATTCTAGAGCCTATAAAATATTGAGGAAGAAAGTGTAGGGACCACAGACAGAGCTTCTAGTGCCACTTTGAGACTATTGAACTGGTTACCTGGTGGCTCAGCGGTAAAGAATCCACCTACCAGTACAAAGGACGAGAGTTCGATCCCTGAGTTGGGAAGACTCCCTGAAGGAGGATATGGCAACCCACTGCAGTATTCTTGCCTGGAAAATCCCATGGACAGAGAAGCCCGGCAGGCTACAACCCATGGGGGTCACAGAGTCAGACACAACTTAGCAACTAAAGAACAACAACAATCTGGTTCTGGAGAGTTAGTTTGCACAACATCAGAGCCTAATGCTTCATGGAGCAAAGGCTCTCTGGTTCCATCTTCATGTCTTTTATCTTTTGAAAAATGCACTTTTCTGTTTGTTTACAAAGTCCTATTATTCACCTATCAAGGGGAAAAAATCAAATTTAAATTAATCCCTTTAGCCAAAATTAAATGTTGCTCTGAAAAGTTCATCTCCAGAAGTAGTCAAGGATAAGTATAAACTCCATGCAGTTCCAAACCAATTTGTTAATTCAATTGGCATAACAATTCAGATTGTTTGTCCTATGGACCATATTCTAGTTGCAGGAACCGGAAGAAAACTATATAAATGAATAGAAAAGAATCTCTATAATTTGTATTAAACAAAATAAGATACATATAGAGATATTTAAATACACAGAGTATCTTTCATCTTTGAAGTAGTTGCTGTATCTTCTACACAATATTAAAGTTTTTCACATAGATATTCATTTTATCAAACCTCAGAATAAATAACAACATGAAAACATAGATATAGAATGACTCGCTGGGTCATAGATGGTGCTTCCCTTGAAGCTGTAGTGGCTTAATATACTCCTCTCTTTGGCTATTCCTTTTCGAATGGTTTTTTGTTTATTTTTTTTTTTTGCATTTTTCAGTAGAGATTTTGTGGGAGATTTTATTTTGTCTTGTTTTGATTCTTTCATGAACTACAAAGTTATGCAACTCCCTGCTTCCATGATTCCTCCCATTAAAAGTGCTGCCATCTTGTTAGGCACAGAAGTGACTCGTTCACCAGAGTTCAGGGTGAAGAGAAATGACTTTCAAAACCACACAATTTATGTGGAAATGAAGCACATTCCTTGCTTGTTTCTGTGTCAGACGTATGGGAAGACTGGGTGTATAATAGGCTGCTTGATTTGTGTGATGGAGAGATTTTTTTTAAGCCCTCTGAAGAAAAAAAAAGTCACACTGATTTCTAGGCTCATCTATACTTCTTTTCCTGTATTTTATGTGGAAACATTTTGGAACTCACAGTTTCCATATTAGGTACCCTTTCCACAGTTAATTAATCCTGCTTTCCCGCATGACAAATGACCCTATCTCATAAAAGGGCACATTGGCAAGCAAGGACTGAGTCAAAGAAGGTATTCTTTGATATTTATATATGAATTAGGTTTTTTAATTTTAAAACATTGAACTTTCAGAGTAGAAAAATATGCTACATCTCCTATAGAAAAGTAAATTTTGAAATCTTATAGGTAAATAAAATGCATGAGTTTTTTTTCTTTTCTCAAGAACCACAATGCCCAATTAGAGGACAAGGGGTATAATATGAGTATTGCATACCTCAATCTTTAGGTCTAATATATCTCTTGGTCTCAACTATCAACATTCAAAAAATAAACTACTCAAACAGCTATGTGTTGGGACTTCCCCAGGTGGTCCAGTGGTTAAGATTTCACCTTCCAATGCAGAAGGTGTGGGTTCAATCCCTAGTCGGGGAGCTAAGATCCCATATGCCTCATGGCCAGAAAACCAAAACATAAACAGAAGCAATGTTGTAACTTCATTAAAGACTTAAAAAAAAAAAAAAGGTTGTGTGAAAGCCTCTGAAAATTGCCTATACAAAAGACTTTCCTTGTTTTTCCTCTCAAATCTCTTAAGTTTTGAGGAAAAAATTAATAAATTCTATATTATTAACTTGTTGACTATGCTTCCTTTTATTCAATATTAAATTAAGATGGAGGAGAAGCCCCAGGATATGAGCCTAGGCTGTCAGCCTCCCACAGGAACATAGGACTTTCTCATTGCATTAGATATAGAAAGATGAAAGGCAGCCCCATTCTTATCTATAAGAAGTGGCTGAAAATCTCAACAACTGATGGTAGCTCAGATTCAGTTATCCCAAATCCCTACATTTCTCTAGAGACACAGAAGGCATCATACTGGACTACATTCTTCTTTATCAGTCACTGCTGGTCCTCATAACTTCACGCCACCTCTCAGGGTCTCTGTTTCCTCATTCGTAAAATGGATGGAAAAAACATTCTCTAATGGCCCCTCAGCTCCAGCATTTTATGATTCTATCTCATGCTATGTAATATGGCACTATTTCCACTCTCTCTACATTCTAACCCCCACTGATTTATTGCCGAATAGCTAGTCAGTACAATCAGCTCTGGGCTTAACCTGGCCTATCTTGCATTGGTCCGTCTAAGGTATACCCACCTTTATCACTAAGCTACAATTCTGACTCATGTACAAAGAAAACCTATCTATCTATCTATCCATCTATTTATCTGTCTGTAAATATAGCCATCTACCTGTGTTAACATGCCTGTGTTCACATGAAATTTCTGAAGAAAAATTAATATTTCTGAGCCTGTTTCTCATGACTACTACTGAAATCACCGCAACTGTTTTGTCAACAAAGATACCAATTTAGCCTACTTGCAAGGCTCTGTTTGTTTAAAATTTAGCCATTTCCTCTTCATCTTTTCTTTTATTCACCACTATCCCTTTGCAGCATCTTTGGACTCAGAACTGTTCATCCCCACATTTTCCATGATTTCTATTCCTGGACCAGAGGCTATAAACAACAGATGAAGAACAAACTCAAGTAGAGTTTGTTTTGTATTTATATAAACAAGGGCAAAAAAAAGAAACCTCTAAGTAATCATCAGGTTTCACCAACATATCTTTCTAATGTGCCATATTTCTAGAAGAACATCTACTTATGTGATAAATAAATATAGAAGTTGGGAAGCCAGTTCTTAGCAGTGGGATAAATACTGAGATGAATAAAGAAGCTAAAATAAGTTTAAGAAGAGCATAACAGTAGCAGATATTTCTAGTTATTTGCTCTCTGTTACAATGAGCTGCAGTGTCCTTACTGGTGAGTGAGCATGCCTGGCAAAACCTGCTCCCACCAAGTGATGGCTAGCTCAAAATGTCCTTCCCAGGCTTCCCTGGTGGCTCAGTGGTAAAGAATCTGCCTACCAATGCAGGGGACACAGGTTTGAACCCTGGTCCAGAAAGATCCCACATACTGCAAAGCAACTAAGCCTGTGTACCACAACTACTGAGCCTGTACTCTAGAGCCCAGAGCTGCAACCACTGAGCCCATGTGCCTAGAGCCCGGGCTCCACAACAAGAGAAGCCACTGCAATGAGAATCTGCACACCAAAACTAGAGAGTGGCCCCTGCTCACCGCAGCTGGAGAAGGCCCACATGCAGCAACAAAGACCAAGAGCAGCCATGAATAAAAATAAATAAATCTTTAAAAAAAAAAGTCCTTCCCTGGGTGGTTTCAGAGACCAACTTGTTAAGAAGTCAAGAAATGGAGAGTTAGAGTAAGTGACCAAAGCTCCTTTTCTCTGAGATCCCAGCCCATCATGTAGGTTCAGGGAAGGATTAGTTTTTCAGTCTCTGCTCTTACAGCCCCCACAGTGCTAGGTACTTTTACATACATCATTTCATGATCTCTTCTCAACAAATCAGCAGTGAAGGTCTTACTATGCCCCTATTCCATGAGGAAAAGCTGAGGTTTTTAAAGGCCTTACATAGCCACTCAATAATGAATATCAAATAATTGTACATTAAAACTATTGAGCTACTGCAGTTAGAAAGAATATTTAATAGCGTTAAACTGGAAGTGGTAGGTACTCATGTATCTACCCAGCATGGAATCAATTTTTAGCTAAGATACTAAACTGCCAGTTACTATTCTATTTCTTCTAATGATGGCAAAATAGAAAACAGCCTTGGAAAAGCTACCCACCAAGTATTCTGGCCTGGAGAATTCCACACCCCTACAACATAGTATAAGGCAGAATACAAGGAGAACTTTTGCAGAAGTTATTAGAGAAAACCATCTGGTTTATGGTTGACGTGCGTGCATGCTTTCTAAGTCATTTCAGTCGTGTCCGACTCTTTGCGACCCTATAGACTGTAGCCACCAGGTTCCTCTGTCCATTGGATTCTCCAGGCAAGAATACTGGAGTGGATTGCCATTCCCTTCTCTAGGGGATCCGCCCAACCCAGGGATCAAACTCCTGCATTGGCAGGTGGGTTCTTTACCACTAGTGCCACCTGGGAAGCCCTTATGGTTGATAAGGATTCTCTAATCAAAGGGAAATCATACAAATATCTAAGTACTAGCTTTATGCTAACAAGTGGTCTGATCCAAGGATGCCAACTTCCTCACATGGGATGACGAAAACAAGAACAGCATGGGACACTACTGCATTAAGAAATAGAACACTCGGACCCCACCAGGACTGTGGAATCTTCTGAGTTCTCTCACCTATTAGTGGGGAGGAGCCGAAAATAAATAGGGGAAGCACTTGGTACATTATTTATTACTTTGTTACATGTAATTATGCTTAAATTAATCATGATATTACTCCAGTTCATAATGTGAGTTTAGTCATTCTCAGACTCAAGGAAACATTGGCTTAATAAAACCGAAAATAACCAAACCCCTCTAGATACATTGAAGGCTGAGGAATCCCCATAACGATGGTACAGTCAAGGGTCTAAGGCACAAAGTGGACGGAAATTTGGGAGCACTGCTTAGCCAATGCTGCTGAAGGCGTATTTCTCTGTGGGTTTTATGCTCCCTGTTACCCATCCCTCCATATTTATAAGACAGTGAATAGCAAGTGGCCCCATTTGGCTGAGTCCAAAGCCCACACACTTTCTACAACATCACACTATTATGATACAGAGCCATTAACCCGTGCTAATCGCCTATTTCACTTGAATGAACCAATACAACAACATGTGGATTTGAGAAGATGATCTCATACTAAAAACAAATAAAATAAAGGAGGAACCTGTTATGATATGTAGGGTTCCTTATTACAAAGATTCAGACCCATGGGTCAAATAACATGTTCTCCAGCAACACTGTGATAACAATTCTTTCCTAAAAGGAAAATTCCATTGAAAACAAGCACTTTCTACGTCCTAGCAGATGACCCATAATAACAGCATAGAGAATAATTTTCCATAACAAATCCTCTCGTAAAACCAATGCTGTTGCTTTTCGTGGTCCCTGCCCATTTCCACCTTCCTTTTCTAGAAACCAAGCAACTGAAGTGATGTGGCTGTTTACACTTCCAAGAGGAGAACAGAAAGCTGAGTGACTTTAACTCAGACCCTTTTGTTCTACCGTCAATGGCAGTTACCTTTCAACCACACTCTTCTCATACCTCACAATACAAACTTCAGAGTCACCCAGCCAGAAAGGAACCCAAATAACCCCAAACACACCAAGAGAAACCTAAACAAAGCACGAGGTAAAAAATTCCAGGGTGCTAGCTGCTCACGGAAACTTGCTATTTCACCAGCAAAGGTCTGGGCGTCAGCACTGTGCTGTCCACGCTCCTCAAGTCAGGTGTGGCTGGCCCAAGTCCACAAGGCCTCTTCCTCTCTGGCTTTTGCATTATCCATCTAGCAGCTGCAGCCTACTTGGCCAATGATATCTTCCCTGCATGTTCCCAGAAGCCCTCCAACTCCTCCCGCCCACCTCAGTCATCGTCTCCTCACCCCTCTGGGCACCGTCTCCCTCTTCTGTCTGGTTCCCTCAGATCCTTTCCCAATGCCCAACCTAGGTCCCATCTTTACCAGGTAACTTCATCCAAGCACACTAGCTTCTTTCCACCCCGAAATTCTAGAGTCCTCACCACTTAGTCCCGCAGAATTAAGAAGCTCAATTTCTTTGGTTGTTTCATTCATGACAGTCCTACCTTTTACTGTGGAGTAAAAGTCCATGTCTCAGAATTCCTTGGCACACCCTCCATCCCAACCAGGGTACTTAAAAACCAAACAGCTGCCAACGTTTTCCACAATTACATGCACACTAATTCTAGAAATCTGCTATGTGGAAATTCCACTGTGATTTTTAAATGCAAGTATCCCATAATGTTCTGAAGCATGAAATTTGTTGGGTTTACCAGTCTCTACACCTTCACTTTGCCTCCCTCATTTAACCCTTTCCCTCCTTGCTCCCACAGCTTTCTGAGCTACTCCCTTAGAACACCATCATACCTTCTTATTGTGTCAAAATCAGAGTTACCTATAACCAGTAAAAATGAAAAATGAAGCTACTGTCTGGAGGCAGAGATGAAGTTTTATTCATCCTTTTACCCAGCTGTTCTCTCTCTATTATATATAGATAGATTCAGTTCAGTTCAGTCACTCAGTCGTGTCCGACTCTTTGCTACCCCATGAATCGCAGCACACCAGGCCTCCCTGCCCATCACCAGCTCCCACAGTTCACTCAGACTCACGTCCATCGAGTCAGTGATGCCATCCAGCCATCTCATCCTCTGTCGTCCCCTTCTCCTCCTGCCCCCAATCCCTCCCAGCATCAGAGTCTTTTCCAATGAGTCAACTCTTCGCATGAGGTGGCCAAAGTACTGCAGTTTCAGCTTTAGCATCATTCCTTCCAAAGAAATCCCAGGGCTGACCTCCTTCAGAATGGACTGGTTGGATCTCCTTGCAGTCCAAGGGACTCTCAGGAGTCTTTTCCAACACCACAGTTCAAAAGCATCAGTTCTTTGGTGCTCAGCCTTCTTCACAGTCCAACTCTCACATCCATACATGACCACTGGAAAAACCATAGCCTTGACTAGACAGACCTACATATGCATAATAGATATTTATATACACACACAAACCATGATGTGTATATAAGACATGGTACAAGGACTTCCCTGCTGTTCCAGTGGCTAAAATTCCACCCTCCCAATGCAGGGGGCCCAGGTTCGATCCCTGGTCAGGGAACTAGCTCCTCCATGCCATAACTAAGTGTTCATATGATCCAACTAAAAGATGCCACATGCTGCAATTAAGGCCTGGCACAGCCAAATAAATAAGAAAGAAAGATATTGTACATGTGGATATATATGAAACCTGATACACATGTATGTATAAAAAACTTGGGATATATATGTTGTTTATTTGCACTAAATAGTTGTTAAGTGATCAGCACAGAGGGGAAGAAAACTCAGCAATGTTCCTAGCCTCATCCAGTACTCTATGGATGGGGAAAATCAAACTTAGTGAAATTAATTTTTTCAAGATTGTCTCAGTAGAAACAGGATAGGTTTGAGAAACAGCTATCAAACTTTTATCATGAATTTTGCAGGAAGACAGCATAAAGATTTCCATTGGGGCAGGAAAAGATTCCCACTGGACAAGAATGCTGAAGGAAAAAATTTCCCAATAGAGCATGTGCTGGGGGCTCCTGAGGCAAATATAATCTGCACAATGCAGACTGCCTACATATTGGTATAGCTCTTGTGGCCTATGACACCGTCAGCATGCAAATCTCCCTCAGTGATAGTGCTAAAAATTCACATTCCTAGGCATCACCTCAGAGCTGTCTAATCTGAATCTCTGAGCTGGGCCCAAGAATCTGCACTAGCCCCAGGGTCCCTGGTTGATTCCTCATGGTTTGAGAAGCACTGAACTGGACTTGCAATTCTCATCTTCAGGGAGCCAGTAAGAGAAAAAAATTGGAAGTTGGTCACTGGTCATTAGTTTTAAACAAGGAATCCAGTTTTCTTTACTTACTCTGTGTGAAAAAAAATACTCACCTAAATACCTCAAGATAGTGAAAGTCGCTCAGTTGTGTCCAACTCTTTGTGACCAAAGACTGTAGCCCGCCAGGCTCCTCTGTCCATGGGATTCCACAGGCAAGAATACTAGAGTGGGTTGCCATGCCCTCCTCCAGGGGATCAGCCCAACCCAGGGATCAAACCCAGGTTTCCTGCACTGCAGGTGGATTATTTACCATCTGAGCCACCAGGGAAGCCCAAATACCTCAAGACCCTCCACCAAATAAACACTATTCTAGAAAAATAGCTGGTCCTTTGCTCAAACTGAAGAAAGAATGAATTGTGTGTGCCTTTTGGAGATATATCCATGTTTGTCGCTTGTCCCAACTCTCTGTGTCTATGCAGAACACTGGCCTTCCTCCTCCCTCTCTCCTTTTTCTCCTCCTCCTCCTCTTCTTCCTTTCCACCTTCCTCCTCCTCTTCTTCCGTTCCTTTTAACTTCCATTTCTCTTCCCTAAAAATGTACTACTTGGACCAGTAGTACCCGCATAATCTGGGAACTCACTTAAAATGCAAATCCTAGGCCCACCCCAGACCCACAGAATCAGAAACTCTCAGAATGGGGTTCAGCACTCTTGTTGAACAGGCCTTCCAGGCTAAAGTTTGAGAACCACTGCCCTAAAGGAACAGTGGCAAAAAACGAGCTTCTATTAGCCCTTCTCAAGCCTGATCTTCCTCCTTGGGGAAAGAGGAAGAGGTGAATTTCAGGCTGAACAAGAGGGACCAGGGCCCATCTACCTCCAGAATTTCTTATTTTAAACGAATTGGTTGATTTAAGTCCTACAACCAGTTTCTAAACACTAACTTTCAAATTAACCAGTTGATTAAACGAAATGGTGAATTTTTCTTCTTTTTCCTCAAGGCTTATATGGCTACTATCTAAAATCAATCTTTGAGAAATGTTTTGTAGTATCTGCTCATCATTAAATTATTAACATTAATTAAAAGTTTAAAAAGAAAACAAAGCTTGGGGTTTTTTTCCTACTAATGGAGGTAGGTATTCCAATGTTACATTTCTAAACCAAAAAATGCTTGTGGAAGTGAAGTGTATGTAGAAAATTCATCTCTAAAAGCACACTACCCACCAACGGCTACCTAATTTAGCAGAATATATTACCTCTATGCTTCATAAATCTTAATTAAAGTCGTTAGGTTTCCTATTATGTGATCGAGAAATGCCCCATTAAAGTTAAACAGTTTCTACAAGTAATTATACATATACACACTTTAAAATTGCTTCACATATACTAGAAACATTGTCTACTAAATCAAAAACGCAAAATTTCATTAACGCAAGATTTTTTTTATCTCCCAAAAGTCAAATATGTCCCAGAGGAGCTGGTATACTCAATGTTGACTTCTTATAATACAATTTAATGCTCACAAACACAACTAAAGTATTTAAACATTTACAGGGGTTGTCATAAATGCTTTTCTTATTTTTGATCAAATTCAACCTTACACTTAATACAGTTAACTGTAGTTATTTAATTTAAAAACTTGAGATTCCAACCTCAAAAATTTATAACAATATAAATGTAGTTCCTTGGCTATTGGATACGTATACTATGGGGACTCCATTCTTCAATATGAAGCACAAATGCCAAAACCAGAGAGGGAATATTTTTTAAAGTAGACATTATTTTAAATAACTGTTGGCACATTGAAGAAAAAACCCTTTAAATCAAAAATAGATCTCTTTTACTCAGGGAGTCATTTCAATCAGACACTAGCTCACTAAAAATAAAAAGGAATAATAATGCTTTGTTTCTATGTTTTTGTTTTGCAAATAATACAAGGCAAACTAATAACCTGGTTAATTGAAAGTAACTGTTATTCAGAGTATTCGAGGCCATCCTAACTTAATAAGTGGATGGAAAATATTATTGCCATTTCTCCATTTTCTTAGGAGGTGGAACTACTTTCATTCTTTAAAATGTAACTCTAATATTATACTTCTGAAAGTTGAGCAAGTTTTGTCTCCAGAACCAGTATCTCTGGCCTTAAGGGGAAAAAAGCACTTTAGTGCAAACTGGTACGCCAAGAACTTGGCATCCTTGGGCATAGTGATCACACAGGCACAGGACACAGGAGAGGAGGGAGGCAGGACCACCACAGCCCAGGCAGTGATGGATAACCCCTGATCCGGGGGACTGTAAAACCTCTCAGGGCTCAGAGTGCATTATTAATTGAAATCCCTGTTTACTTCCTCCATGTGGACCACTATATAATTGCATCTCTACCCTGAAAACTATTTTCTGCAAAATTCATAATGAGTAAGTATCTTCCAAATATGTAGGAAGGAAATGTGCTTCACTTACATGCAATTACCTCACAATGTACATATTACAGACACTGAATCCTTATGCCTGTTACTATGTATGAAGCACAGCACAGATGCAGGTGGATTATTCAATAGCACATAAGCAATTAAAATGCCATTTGACAGAAAAACTAAACCCCCAAAATTTAAAAACTAAAAATGGCTGTTCAAATTAATTCGTGTTTCCACCTAACAACGAACATAAATGACCACAGCATTTTCTTATATTAAATATAAACTTTCCAATATAAATGTCTTATAGTTACAAATAGTTTAATGAAATGAGTCTTCTTTTGTGATTTCATTTTATGAGCATAAATTGGACTAGTCAAACACAGCAGCATTTTTTGTTATTCAAATAGAGCATATCAAATCACTGGTTTAAGAAGAAAATGTTTCCTAGGAAAATGAAAGTTTTGTGTGCGTTGGGGGTGAGGGTGGGGAGGAAAGTTGGGGGTGGGGATGTCTCCAAGGTAGCATAAAGGGAAGATTCATATCTCACTGAACTTCAGCCTGACATTAAAAAAAAATACACCTGAAAATCTCGATCTTATCAAAATGGAAGATTAAGAAAAATAAAAGACAGGGGCTTGTTAGATGTTCAACATAGGCTTAGAAAGAAAGACACAGTAGTAGTCTATTCCGCTAATGAACTGGATAGGGAGCAGGGTGGGGAGCTTCCCAACCAGTCACACTAAATGACAGCACAGAGGGCAGAGAGGTGTGGAAACTGAGAAGATAGACTTCCAAGTCTTTTCCTGAAAGTGCTTAGATTTTGAGGAGAGTCCAATGTTGCCTGACAAAAGAGTCTTTGTGCAACCACTCCAGGGAGGTGAAGCAGAGCTGCTCAGGAAAACCAAGGAAGACAGGCCCAGCCTTGTATACAGGACCCATGAAGAACTCTGCATCACATGGCCTATGGCAGGGACAATGCCTGTACTGCTAAACGCACGACCACCATCTTCAGGCAATATCCAAGTGGGCACAGGCCAGATGTCTTTAAAGAATCATGTTGAGTTTTTTTCTTTCAAAAACAAAAAAATAGAATAAGCAAGTCTACGATTTCAGACTGCATCCACAGCATTAGACTAGTCCCCAGACATTTGACTCCTCCGAGTGACTGAACCCACCCCACAAACCTCAATCCCCATGACTGGCAGGGGCTCTGATTCTGAGTTCTCAGTATAGTTGGCAAAACAGCCCTGGAGCCTGTGTCTACTCATACAGCCTTAACACCCTGAACTTCTAGTCCCAGAATGATGAAATAGGAGCCTGTTATAATTAAAGAAAGCCTGGAGATGCACTGAGATTAGCAATTTTAAATAAAGAAATAGCCACTAAACATGGATGATGGTCCACCATTTATCCAAATCCAGGACATCTACAAACACTTGCACTGGAAATCAAGCAAACTCATCATATAATTGGTGTTTCCAGCTTTAGCCCCAGTTGTCCAATTTCTTGTTCTTGCATAAAACCATAAGTAGGAGAAAAACATCCAGTATTAACCTTTCTGGAACTTCACAATATGGTCGCCTAGTTGGTTTCACTAGGATAAAAACATTAAAAGTTTCTTGGTAAGGGGACATAGAGCTTATTTTTCTCCTTCACTGGTTTTAATTGCCCTGCTACCGATCTGAAAATAATTTAAGTGTTTAAAAATATCCAATGAACAAACAACAACCTTGAATAATCTTTAAAATTAGATGCTAATTTTAAATTAGCATGAGATCCAGTTTATCTGAAATGGCATCTTATCAGCTGCAATTCCCATCATGTGAAATAAACAGCAAGTTACAAAACTGTCCAAAAAGTTCTCAAAAATATTCACCTGCTAGTAAGACAAATGAAAAACTTTCAGTCTCACATAAAAATCAAAAGACAATGTGGAAACAGGTGGAGGGCGGGCCAGTAGGGATGGATTTAAACAGTATCTTCCTGGAGCACAGATGAAAACAGCCTTCTATCAAGACAAAAGCACAGTTTTGAATTCCACCTCCATCTCAAACTAGCACAGGATCCTGAGTTACAGATTCTTCATCCGTAAAAGCGAAGTAACGATATTCTTCATCAGAATATGGAAAACAATTCACACAGTGGCTGGTGCATAATGAATTCTTAAGAATTATCTATTGATGTTATTATTATCATGAGTTCATGGATCAGATCAGCTAACAAAGAGAAGGGTCTTAAGAAAATAGGAGATAAAAATAGACCCAAAAGAGACAGATGAGAAGGAAGGATGGGAATAAGCATCAAAACAATGAGCATTGGAAACATCACAACTTAGCCTACGACTTAGCGAATGTGGTATGTGACTACCTAATAAAGTTAGTTGTGCTATAATGTATGTAGCTTTAGAAACTGTCTATATCAAGTGCTTGCATTCATATTCTACTTCCATCATTAAGGGTATTGAGAAAACTGGTCCTCATACCTTAAATGTAATTTTACCCAATTAAACATAATCAACAGTAGAGGACCCTATATGTGTCCAGGTAAGCCATAGTTACAGTGTGTCTCATGGAACCTATTTATGAGAAATATATGATAAGCACAGGTCATTATATGTTTAACTTTCAAACAGGAATAAGCTGGCTTTCAATAGAAGCTTCATGAAGATGTTCCATTATCTCAACAATCACTTCTTTCATAGGGAATGATGGAGAAATGGCTTAATTGATCAGATGCTATATTACACATAAATTAACAACTTATAAAAAAAAAGAAAAGGAAAAGGAAAGAAAGAATCAAATACACAACACCAAAACATAATAAATATGTTGATTGCATTTTAATCATCCCTTGCTGATTCAAACAGGAATTCAGGAATTTCCAAGCCTCTATATCATTATGATTTTGTTTTATAGACATAGAAACCAACTAAAAGACAGTCATAATTAAGATAGTGTCAATTGAGAGTTTATTTTATACTTGTATAATATTCGGTACAACTACTTCTTGATTTACAATAAATAAAAATTGAGATTTAACATAAACTCAGCAATTATAAATGTTCCCAAAAGATTAAAACCCAAGCAAAAATAGCAGAAAAATCAAGAATTATTCAACTATCATTTTTAAATGAAAAAGAGGATTTAAATATATAACAGGAAGGTAGGTATAATTTCTGCAAATAATTCACACACATGCATATAGCTAAAATGTACTAAATATCATTTCAATGTCCAAAAACAAGAAACACCAGTTGCCCAGAGGCCATGATAACTTTCTCCCTCCAAGAGAAACCCCGTTCTTAAAAAAGTTAGAAGTTAGTAGACTCAGTTCCACTCCAGGAAACTCTGCTGGTGTTTCCATTATAAACCACATTTTAGGAGTTTACAAGTTGAATGTTTTTAAAACATATTGGGTTCATAATGAGCTCACACATTTTTTAAATGTCCTTTTTGCTCTCCTTTAAAAAGTATGGCCACTTTTGTGAACAAATCATAAACAAAATTTCAGGTGATTATTTTTGGCTCAGCTCCAAGACACAATGGCTAAATGTTTAAATGGAGGAAAAAGACTAATTATTTTCTTCATTTGGAAAGCCGAGGAGAAAGGCCAGCCTGAGAAACACTCTACAGTACTTCCGTTCTTCTTTTGCAATATTTTCATTCAGTGGTTCAGGATCCTAGAACTGCAGCTAGGAATATGCAATCAAACTTCAAAAACTCCATTTCTACATCTGGAGATTTATGCAATAATCGCTCCAGCATTAGACTTTTCTGAAGTTATTAGTGGTCAAAATTACATGTACCATGAAAGCCAGGAAGCCTCTCAGAATGGAGCTAAAAGCCAGGTGGCAGGGCACCTACACTTAGGTGCCGCCACAAATCCCAAATTCAAACCAACCCTGGAGTTTTACAAGGCCTTTCCCCACGCCAACCCCCAGCTTAAAATAGTCCGAGGCTAAAGCTCTGCAGGGAACTGAGTTGATGAGTAGGTTAGGGCTTAAAACCATTTCTTTCAAAACCGGAAAAAAAAAATCTGGTGGTTCTGCCAAATATAAAACTACTCTCCACAGCAGTCCCTAACACCTTTAGGGTTTATAAAAAAGAGGAAGGCAGCAGAGAGCCAAACCAGGGATGCCTCGTTCCCACAAAGAATGGATTGTTGGGCATAATTCACCAGGCCTTTCACATGGCAGCAGTTTTGGATGGTGTGGCACTGTTGAGTTCCAGAACCACGGTCCTGCACCAGACTGGGAAAAACACCTTGATCTCTCACCACACCTTGACCTGGCTGTCAAGCCCCTAACAAAAAGATGTGCTCATTGAGCCTATGAGTCAACAAAACTTCCCCTGACACGGAACAACTCTTCATCTGCAACCTCCCGTCATAACCAGAAGACCTGAAAAGGAACCCCATCCCAGAAGGAAGAGTCAGATCCCATGATGTGTTTGGCCACATGAACCTTTTACATTGCAAATATGCAAAAGACACAATAACACTGATTAAAACCACACAAATTCGAACATCTGATAATATCCCATGTGTAGGTGAAAGGTCAAAAATGCCCTCCAATGCCGTTATATTAATTGACAGGGGCAAACTTTTCCATCTGTTTCTGATCCTATCCATGATTGGTCATTGGCCTCAAAAGAAAAATCCACCGTTAATAATAAATGAAATGAAATTTGCACTTTCTTCTAACTACAATCCCACCTTCAAGAAGTTTATACAATTGCCTTTTTTTCTCCAAGCCAATTTCCTCTAGAGAGAGGGGAATGATATGGAGGGGCAGGCAGCTGGAAGTAGAGAGGTGTTAATGAGGAACTCTGTGTAAGAAGGAGAAAAAAAATTTTTCCCTGCAGCTTAAATTAACTGAGCTTTGAATGGTTTAGATATATGGGAGATACAGAAAAATCAGCTCTCTCCCTTTTCTGTCTCTCTACCTCCCTTACACACACACACACACACTCACACACCAATCCCCCTGAGGGGATGCCGAGGAGTACAGTTTGAAAATCACCAATTTAATTCATGCCTCACATTTCACAGATGAAAACCCGAGGTGGAGAGAGGTTAAGCGACTGGCCCAAGGTCATACCTCATTAATGATGGGCTGGAAGAGCAACTCTGGCCAGGACTGATTTGCATTTGTGCCCTGAGCCCTGTGGAAGCAGCCAGGCAGAACACTGGACTGCAAGCCTGGACTTCTGCAGGGAGGGGCATCAGGGTGGTCAGAGTATACAACTGGAGACACAGGGAATCAAGGAAATGTGACAGTCCCGGGCCGGCCTCTCTGAACCCCCGAAAGGAGCCTGGGACTCGATTCCCCAGTGATCCAGAAGTAAGTTCCTCAATGGGCTGTCTGATGAAGGGGCCCAAAACATTTAAGAGAGACACGGGAGGGACTTGCAAGGTACCCTTCCATCAGCTGCCCTCTAGAGGAAGTTTAAATAGTAACAGAGAAACTTAGCCCCGAAAAATGGGCACATGATGACAGAAAATGAAGCTGTGGGACATTGAGGCTCTAGAAACAATACTCTCTGGGGATTTTCCTTCTCCCTTTTCCCCCACATGTCCCCAACCAACTCATCCTTGAGAGAGAATGAAATGGGTATCTTCTTCTGCTTGAATTGTATGGAGGCTGATCTTCAATAGTAGATACCACTGAGAAGCACATATAAATTCCCAGGCAGCATGATAAGAATGGCAGGTCAAAAACCCCAAAGGGAGCTTCAGCCAATTGCAGAAATGCCTAAAAGACAGGTTCGCTTGCAGATTCCCAGACTCAAAGATACCATTCAGGGAAAGAAGATGACATATATTGTTTCCCATGTAACTTCCAACCAGTAGACCTAAACACACCCTTAAGCACCAGACAGAATAAGTTAGCCCCGCCCCTAAACAACAAACCCTTTCAGCTACTTTATGGAAGCTATCAAGTCCCTTACATATTTCTGAACTAAAAGAAAAATACACAAAGGGAAAAAGGCAGAGTTACATATTTTCAAACTCAGACACGGGCTAGCTTTTCTTCTTTTTTTCTCTAGGCATGGGGTCATAGACATCAACTCCAGGAGAGAGATGAAGTAATAAAATTTTTTCTGTTTCACCAAAATGAGGAACAGTAACCTTAATCCTGGGCATTAAAACTGGACAATATTGGAAGATGCCAGTTTTTGCTAGATAATAAAAGTGAACAAGACAGAAAGGGGAGGGGGGGTGATGAGGATGGGAGAGAGGAGAGTGACAAGAGTGCTGTGTAATCAGGTGAATGTAGAGTCCAAGTTGCAAACTGATCTCGGTAACCTTGAGATGCCTATGGACCAAATCATCAAGGTATTATTTGGTGTTATGGAACTTTGTACCCCTTTTCCTAGAAATGATCACATCCTAATGTTTATCACATTTTTTAGAGCAGAAGCCATGGATAACATGTGTAAGTAATTGTGGTAAAAGCTAGGTTTCATAAATAACATAGTGTGCTTGATGCTGCAAGGAAAAGTGAAGCTCATTCCTTCTTCCAAATCCTGAGTGAAATATCGTAGAGTGAGGGAGATGATTCGGTCAAGAAACCAAAGCGACCTGAAAAGGTGAACTTATTTCAATCAGGTGACAAGTGACTGGCAGGACCAGTTTAGAGGGGAAAAAAAGCCACTAAGAAGATGCCTCTGGTTAATATTTAATGTATTACCTATAGTATTCATAACCTTGATTGGAAACAAAACAATATACATTGTTTTAAACAATAAGCATGTTGATGTGTTGCTATGTCCTGGCCTACTTATACATCAATTGTGTCAGTATTCAGACTAAGCTGCTATAACCAAGGGACCCCAAAATACAGTGGCTTTAACAAGAGAAATATGTCTACTCCTCATTTAACAGTCCAGAGCGGGGCAGGTAGGCAGCTCTGATCTGCAAGGTCATATAGGGTTCCAGATTCCTCCTCATTTTATTGCTTTCCCATTTCTTAGGGTGTTGTTCTCATTGGTACAGTCAGAGCTGACTTACTACCATCAGTCTACTTTCCTGCCCATAGGAAGGGGGAAAAGAAGAAATGGTGACCAGGTAAGCCTCCTTTTCTAAACTACAGGTAATTTTTTTATAATTTTAATGGTTTTATTATTTTTATTCATTTATTTCTGGCTGTGCTGGGTCTTCATTGCTGCTGGGGCTTTTCTCTAGTTGTGGCAAGCAGGGCCTACTCTCTAGTTGCAATGCACGGGATTCTCATTGCAGCAGCTTCTCTTGTTGCAGAGCACAGGTTCTAGACACTCAGGCTTCAATAATTGGGGCATGTGGGCTCTGTAGTTGTGGCTCCCCAGCTCTAGAGAACACCCAGCTCAATAGCTGTGGTGAACGGACCTAGCTGCTCTATGGCATGCGGGATCCTCCCAAATCAGGGATCAAACCCGTGTCTCCTATATTAGCAGGAGGATTATTTACCACTGAGCCACCAGGGAAGCCCTAAACTGCAGATAATTTAAACATAGTTCTGTATAAGTTCAATGGGACAGAACCCTAATGGCAGGACCATGTCTACTCCAAGGGGGGCTGGAAATTAACTCATAACTGGATGGCCATATGCTTAGCCAAAGTTCGAGTGGTTGTGCTATTAAAAGGAGAAAGGAGAGGAATAGATATTTGGAGACAGTTTGTAGTCTCTGCCATTTTACCTCATTTAACCCTTTCAACAATCCTATATTATAGTTTTTTGTGAACATTACATCTGAGACTGTCAGTAATTTGCCCAAGCACCACTACAGGAAGTTGCAGATGTGGAATTCAAACTCAAGTCCATCAGTCTCAAAACCCATTTTCAGTCTACTATACCGTTTGCATGCATGCATGCTGAGTTGCTTCAGTCGTGTCCAACTCTTTGCAACCCTGTAGACTGTAGCCCACCAGGCTTCTCTGTCCATGGGAATTCTCCAGGCAAGAATACTGTAATGGGTTGCCACGCCCTCCTCCAGAGCATCTTTCCAACTTAGGGATTGGACCCATGTCTCTTATGCCTCCTGCATTGGCAGGTGGGTCCTTTACCACTAGCACCACCAGTCCTCCATGTACCTAATCCTAATGTACCACCAGCCCTCCTAATGCACCATGGACCTAGTCAATTTCACTCCAACAGATAAGGCATGTGGTAAGGAATAAAACTCATGCCATGTGGCCTTTTCCTTAAAGCCAGGGCCTCTCAAGAAAATAACAACACTAACAAAAAACTTTTTATACGGAAAAGACAATCAAAAACTTTTTTCTCGAAAATAAAAGTTGCAGAGAGAGGCACATTACAAGGAATTTATTAAAATACCACTATAAAAGACACTTGAAAGAATGGATTTTTTTCCCTACCACTCTAAGGCAATCTATTTTAGAGGTGTTGATCATGAATTGTATTGGTAAGAATAAAAGAGCTCATATGGAATAACTTTCTTATTATTGAATAGCTACCATCAGCTGCTGCAGGACAATCTAAAACAGCAATGGTCTGCTTTGGTGGGGTTGGTATATGTACCCACACATACACACACACACACACACACACATATACACACAGACACATATATCTTTATAAAATAGCATCACTGCATCCTCTTGATCTTAAATTCCTAGACACCTGAATGGATCTACGTCATGAGATAAATGCTTGTAGAATAAAAATTTATAGTCCTGAACATTCATTAAATTTGCCTAAGCATTTTCAAGAAAGGAAGGCTCTGCTTTGGGTAGGGGCTTTCCCCTCTTCCTTTCCCTCAAGTCAAGAGATATATGTTATAATCTACAGCTAGCTCCCTGGCAAATCTCTATTCTTTTCAACCTGACAGACTGTTTGTCAGTTAAACTCCCCCTGTCATGTATCCCCACCACTGCCAACTCATGCACGGAGACCTTCACTTTTACTGCTACCGCTTGCACCCTCTGCAACCTTTGTCATTGATCACTGATCCGATCCAGTGCCCACATGTTCTTCAAGTGCCTACACAAGTAATGAGGTACTTGTGGTGTAAAATTAAACTGTCAACTGTCAGCGATTGATAACCACAGTGAGAGCTGACCTAGAACACCTGCACCACTGGCCAAGACAGGTGTGACATGTTTGATCGCTGAGGCCTGCTAGTCAGTCTGACCCAGTGCTGTCCCTTCATGGACTCGCCTTGCCTTTCAGCCCCCCAGCATCCCCGCATCCCATGGTGAGCATCCCCAGGTGGCGGGCACCTCTCTCACAGCCTACTCGGGCAGCTTGGTCCAAGCGGCCGTGAGAGAGCAGACCTCAAGCCAGCAGGTTGGTTTGAAGGAAACATGGCTGAGAGGTTTTCAAAGGGGACTGCTGGAGTCAGCCTGGGGGTTTTTTCTCCCACATTCTTGCCCCACCCCCCACCAGTTTCCTCTGAAAGCGGGTCTCAGTGGCACACCATCCTCCTTCAACTGGACTTTCCAGGCATGTGCCAGTGGCTGGCAGCAGGGCCTTCCCTTCAGGGCAGGCGCACGGCAGTCATTAAGAGTCTGGTGGAAGGATGACGAGGCCCTAATGGAACTGCCTTATGGCTCTGAGTATTTGCTTGAAGGCGTCTGAGTTGAACTGGCTCGCATTCTGCTAAAGCACCGTAAATGCAAGCTCTTCCTACTCCTATGTAATTGAATAACCAGCACAAAGAAAAAAAACATGTTCTGCTCTGACTATATTGTTTTTCGCCAACGTTGTTACAGCATTTCAACACAGTTTTTCTAAGTTTTTACTATTTAAATGTGAGAGATAGGATTTTTTTTTTAACCTTAAGCAAAAATACACTTAAATACCTAAAACATCCTTTGTGGAAAATCTGAGAAGCGTGATGGATTCCCATCCCATTCCACCAGCCCACTCTCTCCAAACAGTTGCACTATATTAAGTTCATGTGATGAGAAGATAAAAATCTATTAACTTTCTGCTGACCTTATCGACACAGGAATCTCGGCAGACATTACAAAAGCCATATCTCTTCTGACTTTTACATCCAGAACCTCATGCTCCAAAGTCCCAAACCAAATGTAAAATCTTCATGATGAGTGAAACCCTGACACCAATTCAGATTCCCGGCTTTCTGGCTTGCAGTCGATGGAGGTTCCTCTGGGGCAAGGAGGCTGGCCTTTACTTTGCATTTGACTTGAGGGGCTTTTTTTTTTTTTTTTTTTGGCCATATGCTACTGGGGACTCTGAATCAAAACTATTTCATGAGGACCATATGTTATGAGAAATGCATGATGGAAAACGAACGGCAAGAAGTTGCCCCATATCACTGGGTGATGTATTACAAACATAATTAAATCTGAGTAATGCGCAGTGTTATTTCAGTTAATCATTTCTTTTTTCAATGCAAGCAAGGAAAACGTAGTCCAATTTCCAAATGACATACCAAAGTCCAGATAAGCTAAAAGCGAATTGGTGGGAAAGGAGCAAAACCAGAGCCGGACAGTATTGTTTAAGCTTCTGTAAAATGTCTTGGTATATTTGAGATATGGCAATAGTAAGGTGACACACGAGAAACCATGTAAATAAGCTGTTTCAGACTCTACTCATTTTCCTTTCAAATCAACAATGAATTCCAAACAGCCCCCTCTCACAAACAAGCAGCAAGTCAAAAGTCCACTTGTGTGTTGGTTGTTCAGAATTCAAGAGTACGTTTCCCCATAGAAATTTCATTCTCGGTATCTGTTAGGGGCCCAGGCTAACCCAGGAAGACCTATTCAGCCTAACTGTTTCTGAAATTTGGTACTTCCTCTCTACCTTTATGGCACTGCTTGGAGGGGGCATAGAGAATTATTCAATTCAACTCAGTTCATTTATTTGGTCCCTACTATATTTTCCCAGAATGCATTGATGACTGCATTTCCCCAAAGGGGATCCCAGTTTCATCTCCTCCCACATGAAGAAATCACGTGCCATTCTGAACCCTCAGGACATATTCTCTATACTCTCTTAATCACTTCTGATTAAGAGAGCTGAGCTAATTGCTGCTAACTAATTTCTTATTCCCCACACTCAAGCCCTGACTTTGGCAGGCTCTCAGTTCATATACGGGAATGGATGATTGAGTAAATAAAGGAATTCAATCTGTTGGGGTTGCCAAATATATTTTTTCCTCCATCAGTGGCACTGGAAATCATGGTTGAAGAAGAGAGGAAGAGAATAAAATACTGATGATGAAAATGATGAGGATGATCATGACAATAGCAAATAGTATTTATTGTGTGTGTACCTAGAACATGCACCAGCCTAAGAACTTTACAAGTCTTAATTAATACAATCCTTGCAACCACTCTGTGTAGTAGATATTGCGTGTATCCCCATTTTAAAGATGGGAACACTGTGCACAGCGACAGGAGGCAATTTTCCCACGTTCACACCAAGAGTATACTAGACATTTCTGAACACCAGAAGTGTATTTTCTAGGTACATGTATGTTAGTGCAAATATCTTCCTGCATTTTTCCATCATACAAAGCTCCCCTCTTCCTCTCTGAGGTGCATTAGAGAAGGAACTTCTCAGGTAAAATACTCCAGTTCTCATTCATGAACCTGAACATGAGCAAGGACCTTATCAGTCTCACTCACAGTAGTCTTAGTCTCTAAACCGACAGGTGTGCAACAGATGTTTGCTGGATGAATGAGTGAATGAGTCTGTTTGGGGTGATGATGTAGCTAAAGACGGGGCTCTGGACTCAGGTTCCCGCTGAGAGATTCTTGCTTTACTAATCCCACAGGGAGAGTGTTACAAACATGCACAGTGACAAGAATCGCCTGCGGCACTTGATAAACACCCGCTCTGGAGATTCTGAGCCAGAGACCAGAGGTCCAGGAATCTGTTTTTTGTTGATGTGCTGCTGCTGTGATCTGAGACAGGCTTCAGGTGCTTCTGAGCTTGGGAACCCCTCCTCAAAGGGTATGGCTCTGGCTCTTAGGACACCACCTCCATGGCACTTACAGACGTTTGTAAATTCCCGAAGAGTGGCAAACATTGTCTCTGGCCACTGCTGCCATTTCTTCCAGAAAACCTATGCATTATGCTGGATTGCAATACATAATGGTGCCTTGCACTTCTGCCTTAGCTGACTTCTCTACACTGTTCTGCAGACCTCAACCAGGCCCAGGGAAGCTTCCATTCACATATTTCTTCCCCAGCTTTTGCCCTTTCCAAGGCTGCATCAGTGTCTGAATATATGAATGATGGAACAAACATCAAAGGGGGCAAACCAAGCAAGCCAGGCAGTTGTAAAGAAGGGGAGTGTTTCATTAACCTCACTTTGGAACTGCATGTAATGACATATGAAAACAATGACAAACAAATACATAAACATATCCTGTTTCTATTGCTTTCCTTCTGACTTGAAGAACAGTCTTATAGCAGCTAACCACCTCTGGACCTCAGAATCATTATCTACCCTTTAAAAAATATTTTTATTTTCCTGAGTTATAATGGAATACATTGTGACCTCAGTCACTAAAAGATTAACTTAGCCTTTCAGTTATCACTGTTTCTTTTTCTCATTCTTATTCTCCCTTCTTTATCCAGTCCAACAATCTATGCCCAGAAATCAGTAAAGAATGTCAATTTTGGTTGGGATAAAAGGAAAGTATAACAAGATGCTAACCATCTATGATTCTTCTAGAATCTAGAACTTCCCTGGTGGCTCAGCTGATAAAGAATCCACCTGCAATGCAGGAGACCTGAGTTTGATCCCTGAGTTGGGAAGATCCCCTGGAGAAGGGAACGACTACCCACTCCAGTATTCTGGTCTGGAGAATTCCATGGAGTTCACAAAGAATCAGACTTGACTGAGAGACTTTAACTTTCAGAATCTAGAACAAGATTTCTAAATGTTGGTATTATTGAAATCTTGAGAAGGATACTTTTTTGTTGTGGTGACTGTCCTGTGCATTATAAAACATTGAGCAGAATTCTGGCATCTACCCACAAGATGCCAACAGCAACCCCATCCCCTAGTAATGACAATCAGAAATGTCTCCAGAGAACAATATGGAGATGCCTTAAAAATCTAAAAACAGGGTTATTATTTGACCCTGCAATCCCACTCGTGGGCATATATCCAGAGAAGAACATGATCTGAAATGATATATGCATCCCAATATTCATTGCAGCACTGTTTATGATAGCCAAGACATGGAAACAAGCTAAATGTCCATCATCAGAGGAATGATTAAAGAAGATGTGGTACATATACACAATGGAATATTACTCAGTCACTAAAGAATGAAATAATGCCATTTGCAGCAACATGGATGGACCTAGAGAGTGTCATACTGACTGAAGTCAGACAGAGAAGAGAAAATATCATATGACATATCTTATATGTGGACTCTAAAAAGAAATGATATAGATGAACTTACTTACAAATCAAAAAGAGACTCACAGACTTAGAGAACAAACTTATGGTTGCCAAGGACGGAAGGATGGAGGGAAGGGACAGTTAAGGTGTTTGGGATGTGCATGTGCACACTGCTGTATTTAAAATGGATAACCAACAAGTACCTACTGTATAGCACATGGAACACTGCTCAGTGTTTTCTGGCAGCCTGGATAGGAGGTGAGTTTGGGGGAGAAAGGACACATGTATATTTAAGGCTGAGTCCCTTCGCTGCTCACCTGAAACTATCACAACATTGTTAATGAGCTATAGCCAAATACAAAATTTAAAAAAATTTTTAATGTCTCCAGATACTGTCAAAATGTCCCGAGGGGATCACAATTCTCCCTAATTGAGAAGCATTGATCTAGAATGATTTTTAAAACAATATATTTTTAACCTATTGATTGGCCAGAATTTGGTACTATGAACAAAGATATATTAATCCATAAAGTTGCTTGAACATTAAGCAAAATTATAAACATAACTGTTGATTCAAAAGGATCATAATTACTCTTTTAGGTATGAGGTTTAGTGGACACCAGGAAGAAGCTGAAACGGAATCTGACATAGCTGAGATTTTACCCCAAAAATTCAACTGGCAAGACAACAGGGAAACTAACGAAAATATCTCACTTCTGGCAAAAACATTCAAAGTCTAATGCAGTTTGCCAACATCTTTGCCCCTGGATTTTTTTTAACTTAAGGGTAGTTCAAGGGTAGTTTTAATCTGTATGTTCCCAGTTGCTATAATCTAAGAATCATCAAAATGCTGTTTTATAAGAGTATCTCCTAAGCTTTGATGTCCAAGAAGCCTGGGGGCCCTTTTTTATGTGCTTATTTTCTTTTGAACCAGGAAATTGTGTTTTGCCAAGAGCAAATGGAACTTGAGCCTCAAAAGATTTGAGTTCTGTTTGAAATGTAGTCCACACAAATTCTCCACAATTTTGCAACTTGACAAAATACACGGTCTCACTCGCCTTCCCTTCTCTTGGTTCTATTTTAAATCACAGTTAGCAAAATCCTATACGCCTAAGGATTACTCCAGGAGAAAAAGACCTACAAGGCCAAAAAGAAATTCTGACACAACAGCATTCTGTTGGATTCATGATCATATGCTCTCCGAGGTAGGAGAAGATGAGAGAAGCTAAATGGGAAGAAGGGAGAGAAAAGGGAAGAGAGTAACAAGTTCTTGGACTTTCCCCAGGACCAAATTCAGCAAACAAGATACTACATCAAAGTTAAGTTGTTTACATACTAGATGACCTGTCCATTTTTTTCCTTACCATTGATTTCCACAGTACAAAAATATTATTTCAGTGGCAAGGATGTAAACCTTATTCATAACAGGATTTCAACCACATCCTGAGAACGAAGCATCTCTTCAGATAGTGTGCCCTCATTTATATTGAAGGCATGCTGGTTTTATTTGTCAGTGTTTGTTGAGGGGGTCACAATATCAGGAAGCAGGAGATGGCTCATCAAAGCGTCTCTGCAAGCCCCCACTACTCATCAATTAGACAGTACCTTGTTTTTAACATCAGAGAGGAAATGCATCTCCTACAACCCATTGTTAGAAGCTTCCTTCTGTCTTTAAGCTTTTTGGAAGGAGCCCTCAGGACTCGACTTCTTTTTTCCAATAGGTAATTGTCACTAATTAACACTCCAGTTGCATTCAAGAATGTGGACCCCATGACCCTGAGTAATCTGGGCCTGTATCTCTGGCCTTGGAGCAAGGACACTGGAGTCTCCCGACACTACCCACGGGGCCAGGTCACAGACGCAAGGCTTCCCGCTGAGTTCCTGAGCTGGCCTCACTCGGCTTCAAAGCTGGTGAGTTCAGTGGGGCAGCCTGACTTCAAGGACCATGTGGCATCTGGCCAGTGATTCCTGTCTGAGATGAGAAGGTCTCTTCTCTGAAGGTGTAGAGAGCTTTCTGCAGAAGCCTGGGCCTCTGGTTGTAGTCATTCCACATCCATTCACTGGGCAACTGCTCTGTGCCAGGATCTCTCCCCAGCACTGAGGAAAATGAATAAAACAGAGTACCTGGTGACAACAAACTAGGATCCAGCTCAGCCCCTCATCAAAATATCCTTCTAGGTGTAACTAGACAAGTTGGTCTTAGTTTCCTTTTCAGATCTAATGGGTTAAATAAAAATGGTGTTTCTCTGAGGAAACCAGAATTGAAAGAGACACATGTACCCCAGTGTTCATCACAGCACTGTTTATAATAGCCAGGACATGGAAGCAACCTAGATGTCCATCAGCAGATGAATGGATAAGAAAGCTGTGGTACATATACACAATGGAGTATTACTCAGCCATTAAAAAGAATACATTTGAATCAGTTCTAATGAGGTGGATGAAACTGGAGCCTATTATACAGAGTGAAGTAAGCCAGAAAGAAAAACACCAATACAGTATACTAACGCATATATATGGAATTTAGAAAGATGGTAAGGATAACTCTGTATGCGAGACAGCAAAAGAGACACAGAGGTATAGAACAGTCTTTTGGACTATGTGGAAGAGGGCGAGGGTGGGATCATTTGTGAGAATGGCCTTGAAACATGTATAATACCATATGTGAAACAAATCGCCAGTCCAGGTTCGATGCATGATACAGGATGCTAGGGGCTGGTGCACTGGGATGACCCAGAGGGATGGTACGGGGAGGGAGGTGGGAGAGGGTTCAGGATGGGGAACACGTGTACACCCGTGGCAGATTCATGTTGATGTATGGCAAAACCAATACAATATTGTAAAGTAATTAGCCTCCAATTAAAATAAATAAATTTATATTTTTTAAAAAAAGGTGTTTGTGGCTTTCTAACTGATGAGCTTAATGTGGCAGCCTAGATGGAAGGGGAGTTTGGGGGAGAATGGATACATGTATATGTATGACTGAGTCCCTTTGCTGTTCACCTGAAACTATCACAACATTATTATCTATACTCCAATACAAAATAAAAAGTTTAAAACAAAACTGGTGAGCATATATATCCATTAATTCATCTCATTCCTCCATAAGATTCTTCATTTACCCTCCCTTCTCTTCCCTGTCCTTCCCTTCCCTTAATTTCAACCTCTCCCTCTTTCTCTGTCTTTCTCTCTCACACACACAAACACACGCATATACAAACACACTCAAACTAAAGCATAGGAAATTCTGATGAGCATATACTCACTATGACTTCAACTATATATATAGAATTCTATATCTGTATCTGTATGTGTACATATACACACTCCTATAACCCTCAATGAAGCACTAGATTATAGAGGATGAAGGTGAAGTAGCTCAGTCGTGTTCGACTCTCTGCGACCTCGTGGACTGTAGCCTACAAGGTTTCTCTGTCCATGGGATTCTCAAGGCAAGAATACTAGAGTGGTTTACCATTTCCTTCTCCAGGGGATCTTCCTGACCTAGGGATTGAACCCGGATCTCCCACATTGGAGGCAGACGCTTTAACCTCTGAGCCACCAGGGAAGCCTGATTATAGAGGATAGCCATCCACTATTCCTCTTTCACTTAAAGTGAGCTTTATATTTCCTCTAGTAGTAAATCCTTCTCCAAAATCAAAGCTAAGAATTACCCTTGTGCATAAACACCACTGGATTCATTTCAAATCAATAAAGGCAATATGAACAAATGCCCAACATTATAAAAAGGAAAAGGAAACTGTAAACCTCAAAACAGATCATCAAAAGGCTTGGTGCTTATTTTGTAAAATAGCCTTCACATTACCAATACCAGCTTCCCTTAGATAACTCTTCCCCCTGTTTCTTTCAAATGTTTATAGCAGTTTGATTTCCATAGTTTAAGAACATACCACTGCTTGAAAAGTGAGGAACAACCATGTATTTTGTAACGCAGCCCTAAATGATAGAAACAGATCTACTACCTAATGAGCAGAGTGCCTCTCACACTTCTTTTTGGCTTGTACTGACGTGTGCAACCACTTTTGGAAAGACAGCACAGTGCAAGGCCCTGGGAAGACCCCAGAGCTGGGTTGCCAAGTTCATATCATTCTCCTCCTGTAAGTTTGGCAAGTTATAAACTTTCTGTGCCTCAATTTTCTTATCTGTAAAATAGCAGGGTTAATAACCATAGATTAGATGAGTTCATATCTCTAAAGTTTTCAAAAAGTTTCTGGCCCATAGTGTAAACACTATACTAGTCTAAAGCACCAAATACATGTTTATAAAATACCATGGCTTGCACAAATACCTGACCCCATATTTAAACAAAGGAAAGACAAGCTAGAGATATAGTAGGAATAACTGTTACCTTGGCTTAACTTTCTCAATATGCCCTTTGTCCCATGTTCAGATCTCCCTGCTGCTGCTGCTGCTGCTAAGTCACTTCAGTCGTGTCCAACTCTGTGTGACCCCATAGATGGCAGCCCACCAGGCTCCCCCGTCCCTAGGATTCTCCAGGCAAGAACACTGGAGTGGGTTGCCATTTCCTTCTCCAATGCATGAAAGTGAAAAGTGAAAGTGAAGTTGCTCAGTCGTGTCTGACTCTTAGCTAGCCAGCTACAAAGTTAACACAAGAAACCTGTCATTCATCACAGTATCCCCCAATTTGGTCCAACATAAAGCTTTACACTGGAGAAGGCGATGGCACCCCACTCCAGTACTCTTGCCTGGAAAATCCCATGGATGGAGGAGCCTGGTAGGCTGCAGTCCATGGGGTCGCGAAGAGTCGGATACGACTGAGTGACTTCACTTTCACTTTTCACTTTCCTGCATTGGAGAAGGAAATGGCAACCCACTCCAGTGTTCTTGCCTGGAGAATCCCAGGAACAGGGGAGCCTGGTGGGCTGCCGTCTATGGGGTCGCACAGAGTCGGACATGACTGAAGCGACGCAGCAGCAGCAGCAAGGCTTTACACATAGAAGACCCATGATAATATGAACTGGATGAACAAACACATGACTTTGATCTTTATTTCGAGACTGAATTAAAAGTTATTTCTACTAGCATTTTTTACCACAAGTACTATTGAGGTTACTTAATATGTGTGTATGTATTAAGACGCTTCAGTCGTATCCGACTATTTGGACCCCATGGACTGCAGCCTGCCAGGCTTTTCTGTCCATGGGGATTCTCCAGGCAAGAATACTGGAGTGAGTTGCCATGCCCTCCTCCAGGGGAATCTTCTTGACCCCGGGATCAAACCCACGTCTCTTCTGTCTCCTGCATTGGCAGGTGGGTTCTTTACCACTAGCGCCACCTGGGAAGCCCATTGCTTAATATACTAATGGTAAAATGTTTCCTTATTAATTTTCTTGGGGAATGTATACTGAATTCAGTGAGCCTTATTCAGCTTTTTCTACTTGTTAAAAATAAGTAGACATCCATAAAATTACCCCACACAAACATACCAGCCAATGATCCCTAGAGATGGACCATTTCATACCACTACGTCCGTTCATAATCCAGCTGTTTCCAGAAATCTTGATTTCAGGAAACAAATTCAGTAGCCAGGAGATATTCCACTGGCATCTTAAAAGTTGTTGTTAGATTTTTGGTTGGGGAGAGGTTTCTTTTCAATTGCAATTCAAACAACGAATCCTCCAATGTTGGTTATATTCACTCTGCAAAAGTGCTAAATTCATCTTTGTTCTTTCAAGTAAATTGAAGCATTTCTTGGACTAGATACTATCACCTTTAATTTTATTTTTCTCACATAAACGTTAATCAAGAGCTAAACAGATAATTTCCTTCTGTCACACAGCAATTCCACTGTGATGGAACAAAGTGTTATCTTAAGTTTCACAGAGCAATTGTTCAATAATTCCTGTTGGTGGCTCCTTTCCAAATCTTCTAGAATGGCCCAGCCTGCTGGGCCTTGAAGTTGGAGGGGGCTGGGCAGTAGGGGGTGTTGCTATTAGTCAAGGGCTTAGTGCCTTTGGGATACACTTGCTGGTTCTCCCGCAGGATCCGCTCCTGCTCATGAGGACGGCACCCAAAGCATGATGTCTGTTTGATGACAACCGCTAAGAAACCTCTAAATCTTGAACATGTACAAACAGAGCTTGGAAGTGGCAAGGAAAGCTCCAAGTCCTCCTGGTTCAGTGAATTAAATTATTAGGAAGCTCGCTTGGAGAAGAAGAAATAAGAGGCTTAGAGAAAGAAATTCATTCCTTGAAACTAAAAACACCATCAACACCAGACCCTTCTCAAGTTCAAAAATTCTGCTTTGACACAAGAAAATACTGTTCTAACACTGCTTTTTAAAAAAAATCACTTACAAAGCCTTTCTTTAGAATTCGGCCAATTAATCTTTTTAGGTAGACTGCCCGAAGGAGGAGGAAAACTCTTATACATGTTTTCCCATAGGCTTCATCATACAAAAGGAAATAATTTTGTTGAAATTCAGTGCACAGAGCCTTGAGCCTACTTGGTATATCATATCTGTTTATGACACCATTCAGTGAAATTTCAGAGCTAAGACAAGTGTAGAAGAGCTTGAAGTTAATAATCAATTCTCTATTCTCCAATTCCTAATAACGCTTGGGGGCCTGTGATCCAACAGAAAGTAGGGCTAGGTCCCTATTTTAATTTTATTTTCATCCCCAATATTAATAACAATTAGTCAAACTCAATATATTTTTCGAAGATGTGGGAGTGGCTCCCCCTTCACTAATTAGACTTTTTCAATTAAAAAACAAAGACAAATAGGGAAAATGTCAATGCACAATGAGTATATGTGTTTGTATATGAGGCTATGCACAGAGCGAGGTTTACCTGTGCATCTTGTTAAAATTGCAAGTTCTGACTCAGTAGATGTGGAGTAGGCCTAACCATCTGCATTTCTAACCGATTTCCAAGTGATGCCCTGTTGCTGGTCCATGGACTACACTTGGAGTAGTAGCAATGTGGGCTCATGTGATTAAAAGCTACCCTAGTGCCTTCCCTCCTGCTGTGACAAATGAGCTTAATAAGCTGACACCCAAATTTTAGAGGCAACAACCAAACACAGAATGCAAGAAAAACTGAAATGGTTTATAGAGTGTATTGATTTCTCTCTTCATCGAACAGCTTTGGTCTGCAAAATATCTCCCCACCTCATAAGGGCCAGAATGTAATGGCCAGTGGGAGAAGCAGAACTATGCAGGGAACAGATACACATATATTACGGTTCTAGCCTAAGAATGGGGATCCCGCTGACAGCAAAGTTTAGGCTGGCCATTTAGAATCACAAGGAGCATTAAGTCCTGAAATGGTGAACCTTGCATAGTTCCAGAACACTTAGAGAACACTCTAAACACCATTTAGAATCACAAGGAGCATTAAGTCCTGAAATGGTGAACCTTGCATAGTTCCAGAACACAGCAAAGTTTAGGCTGGCCATTTAGAATCACAAGGAGCATTAAGTCCTGAAATGGTGAACCTTGCATAGTTCCAGAACACTCCAGAACTCTCCTTTCTCCCGTCTAAGGTGAATGACTGTTCACTCTTCCCGCCTTGCTCCATGTCCCTTAGCTCCCTTGCCCTGGGCTCTCTCCAAGCTCTCACCTCCAAAATGCTCCTCACTTTGGGATTTCCCGGTGGCTCAGTCGGTAAAGAATCTGCCTGCAACACCAGAGACCCGAGTTCAATTCCTGGCTTGGAAAGATTTCCCTGAAAAGGGGAATGGCAACCCACTCTAGTATTCTTGCCAGGAGAATTTCACGGACAGAGGAGCCTGGTGTCTACAGTCCATGGGTTCACAAGGAGTTGGACATGACTGAGAGACTATACTTTTCTTTCTTTCCATGGCTCCAGGCTTTTCTTCTGAGCTTCCTAAAGCTCCCTTTGCTGTTCAGTGACATCAAAATGAGAAAACAGGGACTTCACTGGTGGTCCAGTGGTTAAGAATCCATCTTGCAAGTTAGGGGACGCAGGTCCGATCCATGGTCAGGGAACTAAGATTCCCACATGCCAGGAAGCAACTAAGCTCAAGCACTGCAACTACTGAGCCCATGCCCCACAACTAGGGGGTCCATGTTCCACAATGCAACACCCTGCATGCCCCAAGACCCGACGGGAAAAAAAAGAAGGAAGGAAAGAGTAGAAAATGATTTCATATCTACCATCTCATTTAGTCTTCTCATTACACCTATGGCAAATTATCAATCCCATTTTAGAAGTAAAGAAATTTCAACACAGAAACAATAAGAGATGTGCTTAAGAGGTTCCAAATAGGTGACAAGTCTGAACCACACGCACACACGCACACACACACACTACCCAGTATCTTGTTTACTCCACTTGCCCTTTAGGTCTGAGCTAAAGCAGCCCTTCCTCAGGAATGGATGGCAGCATGGACACAGGGGTGAGTCAGGGCACTGCAGGTGAGTAGTATGAGCTTATGACAACCTGAGGGAAAGGGAGGGGGCAAGAAAGGAGACTGGAGCAGACATGCAGGGCCCTACTCCGGGTGTGGCATGGTCTCAGCACCACACTGACATGCACATCTCAGCATCTAACAGGAAAAAGGAGTCCCTGAAGACCTTGGGGCATCAACCTGCTGGAAGAAGCTTGTGGAGCAGGAGTAAGGAGAGCCAGAAGTGGTGACTGAGAGAGCCAGGAGACCAGATTATACTGCAAGGCTGCCCATCCACCTTCCAAACAATTTGTCAATCTTAACCAGTCACTACTTCAGTTCACTTTATCAAACATACAAAGGATAAGATCTAGCACTAGGTTATCAAAAGACAACTAAGTAAACTGCAACCTGGTTTCTACCCACCGAAATGTAATTGACCTAAAAACATCAGAATACTTCTGGCTTAGTAATATTAATTTACCTTTTGTTTCCCCACTGCATGTGAAACATATGTGCTGTGTGCTAAGTCGTTTAGGTAGTTCCCGACTCTTTGCGACCCTATGGACTGCAGCCCTCTAAAATACTGGGGTGGGTTGCCGTGCCCTTCTCCAGGGGATCTTCCCAACCCAGGAATTGAACCCACATCTCTTATGTCTCCTGCATTGGCAGGTGGGTTCTTTACTCCTAGCACCACCCAGGGATCAAACCTGGGTCTCCTGCATTGCGGGCAAATCCTTTTCCATCCAAGCCACCAGGGAAGCCCTGAAACATATAGCACAAAACAATTAAATATCTGTTCCGTGAACATTAGTAATGACAAATAAATGAGCCTTTCTCACTGAAGATAATGAACGCTAACATAAACCATACTGTGGGCTCAAATGTTTTAGTTCAACGCCAGTGGTGTCCCCTCAGAGGAGGGATAGCTGTTTCTTCCACTTAGGGGAAGCATTTTGTTAAAGCCAGTAATCTCTCACCTAACACTAAAAAAAGAATAAAAATAATGAAAAGAAAAGAAGGCCACTCTTTCTCTAGTTAAGTGAATCAGCTAAGAAAAGCCAAACCAGGCCTGAGCCAATGAGACTCCTAGCCTGCAAAATATGGTGGCACGTTCACGGTTAATTTTGCTGCCGTTTGTGCCTGAATTTATCGTGGTTTAGAAAAAGTAAATTGCGAGGCTAACACAGCCCGGGCTCAGGAGTCCACCAGTGGCAGCGCATCCCCAGTCGGGCTGGATATTTAGTGCCTCTGTGCCGAGACGGCCGAGGAGAGAGCCAGGGGAGGGATTACTGCTCCACGCTGCCCATAAATCACCCAGGCACTCCACACAGCCCCACGTCTCACAAATAATGCCGGGCTGGCAACGTGTCACCTCCACACAAAAGGAAGGGAGACCTGGATGCCTTCGGCCTGCCTGGTCCTTCCCCTCCTACGTGCTTATAAAACAGGAAACATCTCAAGGTTTTCTCTCACACCTGTTCCCTCCCCTTCCTGCCCTCGCTTTGCCTGGGGTGGATACTGGGCATCAGGAATCTAGTGGTTTTAGCCAAGGCAGGTCACCACCAACTCTTCATGCCAAATTTGTCACTTGCTCCTTAGGCCAGCAGTCTCTTTTTGACACCAGGGAACAGTTTCACGGAAGACAATTTTTCCATGGACCAGGGCAGGCAGGGATGGTTCCGAGGTGACTCAAGGGCATTACATTCATTGTGCACTTTATTTCTATTATTCTTACATCAGCTCCACCTCTGATCATCAGGCATTAGATCCTGGAGCTTGGGGACCCTCGAATTAGGCAACACAGTCCCACCCCTTGCTGACAGACCTTCCCCTCAAACAAAGATGATAAATTAAGGTGGACCCTCCACCCTCAGGTGTCTAGCGGCTACCAAACAAACATCTGGACAGCCCCTCCCTGCCCCAGAATTTTCAGACTATGAAAATCAGATTTTTTTAATTGTTTATAAAAAAACAAACTGGCTTTCCCTTTTAAAACCTGCATAAAGATCTAGGTGGTACTAGTTGTAAATGTACAGAGGATGAGAATCATCAGATCCAAAGACTAAAGCAAAAAACGTCACCTTGGTATGCCCCACAGAGGAACCAGCCCTTCATGTTTTAAGACAGTCATCAACACGATTCCTGAAAACAATAGCGATTTCTTGTTTAAAATGGAACTGCACCTGCTAGAATAACGTGTCAACAAACAATTGCTTTGTTTTTCATATGAGCCATCCAAGCTGAAGCAATGGGACTTCCTGAAGTGAATACTGGAAGACTTATTCTTAGAAGGGGACAGAATTCTCATTTTAACACAAGGCTCAGAGGGCCCGAGTGATGGTCATCTTCCTTCCTTCTTTTGTACTCCCCGGTGTTCATCTTATTTGGTTTTCAACAAGTTTGTTTCCATTGCAACTCTCTAGCTTCCAACAGCCACAGTGCCTTATTTGGCAACTATATTTATTTCTGCTTCCTAGCTGTGAACGATGAAGGGCTTTAATTGCTGTTCCACAATTTCAAACGGTTTTCAGAAGACTGCCCCTCCTCTGTTGAAAGACTTGGGATAAAGCCTGATGAAAAATTCTTTGCCAAATGTTCAATCATTGCTAAATCATTCTGCTCTTTCAATTGCACAGTCCAATTACGAGGTCTGCTTCCAGCTTTTCTCTCACCATTTGATGCTTGTCTGTTGATCAAGTTGGGACACTTTTAAAAGGAGTTATTTTGGTAGAAGAAGGTGCTTGGTTGTGATTAAGTGTTTTAAGTGATTCAGCCAAGGTTGTCTCCATGGGCTCAAGAAGTAACCACAGCCAAAACAGCCTAGTGGAGGGGCAATATGAAAGGCTGAGAACACCTATTATTGCCTTTATCAAGGTGCAGCCAGATACCAGGCTCATGGGAGCAAGCAAAGGTTCTGGCCTCCTACACGGTAGATCCTAATGCAACCCGGGCCGTTATAAACACTTAACAAGGAATTAGATCTACTTTGTTTTGTGTGTGTGTGTTTGTCTTCTCTTCTATAGAATGGAAGGAGATAAATACAATGATTTTATGCTATCTTGAAAATGAAAAAGTAACATGAAAAATACAGGCCATTAGAGGAGAAACAGTTCAGAACTTAAGTCTGCATTCAAAGAGCTGTGTGATCTTAGGAAAGTCACTAGACCTTTCTAAGTCTCAAATTCCAAATTAATTTTGGAATTTGCTATGGGCTAGCTGCTTTCTAAATTCCTTTTCAACTTAGAAAGCCTAGAATTTCTACTCTAAAGATCCAGCTTTATAAAGGAATTAAAATAAATAAAGGAGTCCGGAATATCAGGTGAAAGTGAAAGTGTTAGTTGCTCAGTTGTATCTGACTCTTTGCAACCTCATGGACTATCCAGGGAATTCTCCAGGCAAGAATATTGGAGTGGGTTGCCATCCCCTTCTCCAGGGGATCTTCCAAACCCAGAGATCAAACCCAGGTCTCTTTCATTGCAGGCAGATTCTTTACCATCCGAGCCACCAGGGAAGCACATCAGGTAGCATGGAAGAATTTTTGTATTAATTTGAAATGGTGCTCCATTTGACATTTCTTGGCTTCTTAATTAACTAAGTTCTCAGTACTTCAGTTTCCTAATCTATGAAATGAGCGTATTAATAGCATCTACTTCATTGCTGTGAGAATTAAGGGTATTAATACATGTAAGTTCTTAGAACAATTCTGGCAGGCAGGAAGTATGCCGTAAGGTCAGCTGTCACTAGTCACGACAGCAGTAGTTGTTGTAGAATAGCTGTTTGATTCATTTGATTGTTTATAAATGCTTTTGAAAAACAAACAATCCTAGTAGTTGTTTATTGTGCCATCCTCAAATTGCTTACAAATGTGTCTAGAGCATCCAAGGTACTAAACCTGCTCTGTCGACCACCACCATTACCTGCTGGCATTGACATATGAGGTAGGACTGATGAGAGATAAGACATTGGTCATCAAGTTTAAAACCTAACAATTTGAGCTTCAAGCACTCCAAACTCTCTTTCTCCGTAAATATTTTGAGCTATCACACAGATTCCAACAGATCTCCCCCCAAAAAGCCTGGACAGCTTCTGTCAATAGTCAGCCCATTCTTAAAAAGAAAGGGGCTGGACCAACCTACTTGCCAGCCCTAAGACTCTCTATATCTAAGACCCTGCTTACTTGTGGGCCATATGCTGAAAAAGGAGGTTGTTTTCAGACTAAGCAAAAGTAGACAGCTCTGTGATTGATACTATTTGAGCACCCCCCCTAATACATCTCATAAAACGTATCAACTTCCACCTATGTGCAAAGATTATATCACTATATTCTGGAGACATTTTTGTCAGAATGAATAAATTAGCTAAATATCAGTGGGAGTTAGTTAATCTGATTATATCACTATTACTTTTCATTTATGGAGCTCCTATTGTGTGCCTGGCACTGCGATGGCTCCAGGGTTTCAAAGATAAGATCAAGCCCTCATAAAACCAAGCCATACTCTCGAGGACTCTCAGACACTATAATGGAGTGGTTAAGAGCACAGGCTCTGAGGTCAGACCATCCAGGTCATGGTCTCTAGAAGGAAGAATGGCAAGTAATTCATAAAAAATTTCCACTTCAGGATCTTTTTCCCAACTCAGTTTTGCTTCCAGGTAGAAATGATATACTGAGCCAAAGACCCAATGAAAAGAGTAAGTCAGAACTCCTGAAATCCAGAACCCTTCTTTCACCTATATCTGTGGCACAAAGAACCAGGAAGGGAATGGCCTGAAGCATGGGTCATTGAGACTTGTTAAGTCACAAGGCAGTTTAGACAGGAAGCCCCTTCCCTGGTCTCTTCATTTACTAGGTGGTATGGTCAACAGAGTCCTGGTTAGCTGTTTGCATTCTCAACACCTGATCATTCTAGACAGAAAATGTTAGTTGCTCAGTCATGTCCAACTCTTTGTGACCCCATGGACTTCAGCCCATAGGAGTCTCCTAGCAAGAATAATGGAACGGGTTGCCATTTCCTTCTCCACTAGACAGAAAATCCATGTATAAATCCAGATGACCACTGATGGTTTGTGCAAATAAAATACTGAAAATGTGTGATAGTTACAATACCCTCAAACTGCCCTTGTTCACGTAACCCTAATTCAATGTGTTCTCTTACTAAACAATAATGCTTCACAATAATAGAATTCAGGATTACTGAAGAATGAGAACTTTCTAAAACCACACAATTTTCATCAAACAAGCAATTAATCAATTCTAGGAGTTTGATGATTTAGATAAAAATCAAATTCAGCAACTACCCAGGTTCTCATCCAACATAAAATATAGACTAATGTTTGAACTCCTTGTTGAAATATTTTTATTGGAGGGTTTGTGGTTCATATTTTCTAGACATACATTGAATTAGGATGACTTGGAGCCATTTATAAGTTCATAAATTCTCCTCTACCTATTCCCCTTGCCTTTTAAAAAATCATCTAGAAACAGTAAAAATTAAAAAAAATAAAATAAAAAAATTTTTAGGCAGAAAACATGCTGTGTCTCCTAAAACACAAATGGACACACACACACACACACAATTCCTCTGGCATTTACTTTAGTGTAACAAAAAGATTATTCCTTGACATATTTCCCAGCTCCTTTCTTCAGGCCTTCCCGCTCTTTCCCAAGCTGCTCATTCCAACACTGCCTTTAACTCTGATGACTCTTATTAAACACGACTACTTAATTACCATCAATCTATTATGCTATGTACTTCACCTCGACTGACACATCTGATCCCATTATATGCCTGACCTTTAACGGTCATCAAATCAGAGTCATTCCGGTCAGTTCAGTCCGGGCCTGACACATGCCCAGGTCACAGAGATGAAGGCGCAGGGGCCTAGCAGACCACGTTGCCCTGCCCTTCGCTTAACACCTTTGTCAATAGAATTTCACAACTGGGAAACTGCCAAGATTTCTTCCTGGCTTGAAGAAAATGCCCCTCCTTTTACAGAAAGCTGAAATAAATAATTACACACACTGACCAGCACTGACTTTTATATAATTGGTGCCTCTCCACCTGTCTAACACACTGCCCTCTTTGATGTCTGTGTCGAAAAGCTTCTGGTTGGAAAGTGAGGATGGATGGGGACAGCCCTCTAGCATAAGGGTTCCCAAACTCTGGGATCTAAAGCCTGTGATCTGAGGTAGAACTGATGTAATAGTAATAGAAATAAAGTGCTCCATAAACGTAAGGCATTTGAATCACCCCGAAACTATCCCCCACCCCTGGTCTGTGGAAAAATTGTCTTCCACAAAACTGGTCCCTGGTGCCAAAAAGGCTGGGGACTACTGCTCTAGAAGATGTCAAGCACTCCACACTAGCAGAGTCCCCAAAAGATCCCCCAAGAAAGGAAACTGAGTGTTGCCAGGGCAACACCTGCAAAGGGGGTGGCACCTTTCAGTGAAAGGTGAGCCCGTGGAAGAGTCTGGGTTCACAGACCTGTGTGTTGCCCTCTGACAGGAACAGCCATTTGGGCTGCTCTCCCTCTGAGCCATTTGCTGAAAAACACTCCCACTCAACCTAATGAGAAAGCCATTTATAAAAGAGCCTCTTCCGGCTGTTGGGGCCTGGTCATTGTTACTCAGCCACTGGCCTTCCCTGGTGGTAAACATGGCACTGTTTTCCCAGACCAAACATGGACTGTCCCGCGAGGTACCCAGACACACTGTCTGGTGTGCACAAACATTTCAACTTCTGACTGGAAGGCTCAACCTGGTGTCTTCCCCTTGCTAATGCGTGTGTATTTTTACCAGCCCCTCTGGGAAAACGGCCCTGCTTTATGGCAACTTGTCCCTGACAAGGAATTTCTCATCGAGATTGAAATCTGCGACCATCACCAAAGAGCCCAACCCTCCTGAGTTTCAGGGATGAGAAGGTTCGTCCAGGGAAAGAACTGTGACTTTTTAGTTCTTCAGTTCTACAGAAGTAGGACTGTAGTTTCTTCAGAGCTGTGATGAACAAAAGCCCATGCAGAGTTGCCAAAGGCAATCACAAATATGAAGCATGTAATGGATTGACAGTGGAATTAATTCTTAAAAGAGCAATATTTTCACTGAGATCTTTCTTATAGTTTCTAGATTCTCTGTTTTCCAATTGAATTCTCATTATTTTAATTTCCTCCCCACACCTCCTCCTAAAACATACTGACCTGAAATGATGCAATACATCTTCTATGTAGCTCCTTCTTTCCACACTCACTCTTTGCCTTTGGTCAAAGTTATTTTCACAACAGCTTTTACTTTTTGCCAGGCTTGTAAGCCTTACCTGTTATATACTAAATGTACTTAAAAGCCATAACTAAGGCCTCAAAAGGGATCCAACCTCTACTAATGGTCTCAGGTATGGGGCTGAAGCAGGCTCAGCTCCCTGAAAAAATATGAAATTTCACTGTGTGAGAAATGGGGACACAGATAATAATTCAGAAGAAAAGACTTCAATCCCATTATCATCTTTCATCCAAAAGACTGGAATTCACAGTCTTTCCACAAATCACTTCCCTTGCTGTTAAATGTCCTCCAGAAGACTCTAAATGTCTTCTAAATTGAAGTTAATTGTTAAGAAGGATACGCTCAGGTGATCTATCATTGGACTCAGTGAAAATATTTGGCAATGCGAGCTCCATTTCATCTGAGAATCTCGAGGCAATTGACAAGCGATCAGAGGTTACTCCCAAACTGGGAGGAGTGAACAGAAGCTCAGGCTTACCCTGGTGGTTCAGCAGTAAAGAATCTGCCTGCCAAGCAAGAGATGCAGGTTCGATCCCTGGGTCAGAAGATTCCCTGAAGGAGTAAATGGCAATCCACTCCAGTATTCTTGCCTGGAGAATCCCATGGACAGAGGGGCCTACCTAGTGGGCTATAGTCCTTGGGGTAGCAAAGAGTCGATTGAAACTGCTGAGCATGCAATCAGAAGCTCAGAGCATAAATAACTTCCCATTTCAAACAATTCAAACTGATTATCAAAAAAATTACCAGCCAAAAACTAGCATATTGGGAAAATAGCATAAGCTATTAATTAGTATGCAACAGCCATTTATCAATTCTGTTTCCAAAATCACATTTTAGTTATAAGTTTATGTACATAAGTGATGACTATGCAAAAATATTCCTTATGTTTTCCTGAGATTTTTTTTTCCCTTGGATCAAAATTGGAGTCTCAGAAAGAATTCAGATCAGCCAGACACAGGACTAATAGGTTTATAAAATTCACTGTACCTTCTTGCCTTCATTGTGTAGTTTATCCTCAAGCTCCAAACTTGAAGACTCATCTCTAGTTTCATTGGTTATATTATATTAGAAAAATGTCCCTGGCACTGCGTATTTTCAGTATAAGTTTCTCTATGTCTAACGGGCATAAGCTGACTTTGTCCAGTCAAAAATTTAACAATAATTGGGAGGGGGTAGTAAGTGAATATCCTGTTGCTTTTACACACACTTGCCCTTGAGCCTATATGTCTAATCTCTGTTCCTTAATGATCCTATGTGAATTTTAAGATGTCTTTTCTCTTTTCCCTCTCTCATCTTACCCTTGCTTCTCTCAATTCGTCTCTCAGATAAGTTGAATTTTTCCTTTCTTGGTTCACAATACATCTCCACAGACATCTTGCCCTTGTGAGCACACAGACATACGTGCACACATTACAGTACTACATAAGGGTGAGGTAACTGTTTGGTGTGTCACTAAAATTGCTGACATCAGTCTGTATCTGTATCACCTTAAAGGAGGACCAATCAATTAACCCTTTTTCAGTTCTGCTTATAACGAGTTACAGCAGTCAAAAAAGTGATGCACACCCCTTTACTTGAAACAATGCTAATGTGTTCTTGTGAGAGGATGCATTGACAGTTTTACGAGACCGGAGTCTAGTGAAAGCAGGTGTACATGGCCCCACAAAAATGGCACTGCATCTTGAGGTTGAATGGAGATTCGAAAGTCATTTCATGTGGTTAACTTTTGCAGAAACTCAGAAATGAGGCAAGAGTGAAAAGCCATCTGCTGCCAAGATACAAGCACAGCTATTAGCCTTCCCACTGTTCACATGGCCACACCTGAAACTGATACAGAGTGACATCACCTAATAGCTTAATTAATGCTTTTCCACACTGCATTATTTGCACACTGGCATGAGCTAAGCATAGGAAAAATAACCTAGATAGAACTGTACCTAAGTTGTAGTTTAATCAAAGATGAAAATGTTAGGACTTCCTTGTTGGCCCAGTGGATAGGAATCCACCTGCCAATGCAGGGGACATGGGTTCGATCCCTGGCCTGGGAAGATCCCACGTGCTACAGAACTAAAGCCTGTACACTACAACTGCTGAAGCCTACGTGCTCAAGGGCTGGCAAGCCGCAACTGCTGAGCCTGTGTGCTGCAACTGCTGAAGCCAACGTGCCTAGAACCTATGCTCTGCAATAAGAGAAGCCTGTGCACAAGCGGCCCCCACCACCACAGCTAGAGAAAGCCTGCGTGCCGCAACAAAGACCCCGTGCAATCAAAAATCAATACATAAATAAATAAAATTAAAAAAAAAAACAAAATAAAAGGTCATGATAAAAACAAAAGATGAAAATGCTATTTTTAAAATAAAATTTTAAAATTTGTGGTTCCTCACAGGTGAAAAACATTCAAGCAATCTCAATCAAAGTGGGAAAGTAATACTGGATCCTAATTTTAAAAAAGATGCTAACAGCAGCATTTTAAACTAAACTCTTAGAAATTATAAACTGAAATAAATAAATAAACTCATAAAAGCAAATGAAACAATTCATACTTCTTTTCTGGGCCACACCCTCCTCTTTCTTTTTTCTTTCCTGCTGTATTTTAGATCAGCCTTTGTTCTTTCGAACATTAACTTGTGAGATAGACTAATGGCTTCCTCAAACACCCTTTACCATAAAGCACTTATAAACAAGGGCCATTAGAAAATCAAGAAAGAGGAAAGGAATGAATTTACCATTCTGTGCGGTGGTAGAGAAAGCCTTGATTTACACTTCAGACGTGAGCAGTGCTGGACTCAGATGGCTGGTGAAGGGCCAGCCTCCACGAACCCTCACTAAGCAAAGTCAGGTCAAAAAAGAATTGGAGATGCACCAAAAGAACTCAGGAAGAGGCTCTCCAGACCACAGAGCACCCTCAGAGACAACCTTCAGCCCTTTAGCATGGGTCTCCACCAGGAGCTGTGTCCCCTGACATGTGTGGAATCTCAATGGGCCACCACTTCCACCTGGGGCCAAGAATTCCCAGCTTCCTGCTCCTCAGCTTCAGTGGCTGGTTTTACACCTGCTGCGGTGAAAGCCTCAAACATCGTAGCCACATTTGGAAGTAGTTCATTAAAGAGGTTCTAAATGCCTATTTTTTAAAATATTTTTAGAACACTCGGGAGTTTTATAGCACAGGAGAGGCCTATAAAAGTAAAGTACTTTGCTAACAGTATATGTAAGGAAATTTTCAAATTAATTTTTAGTGCACATTGTTGCTTCTGAGGGTTTTTGTTTAATTTTTATAGTGTTAGAGGTTACACTCATCATTTTATTAAAAGACTCAATTATATTTAACATTTATGGAGCACCTTTCCTTTGCAAGCTACTTGGCTGAGGATTTAAGGATGAATGAGACGTGAACCTGGACAGGAAACTCACGGGGTGTTAACACACAAACACAACACAGCTCTCTCTGTACGCTATCAAGGTACATACGAGAGTATGATGCCCTTCAAGATAGGAACCATACATTCCACGGCACAGATGGGAGTGCAGGCTTTGTGCTACAAAGGTGATTCAGCAAAGTTCAAAGAAGAGGTGGCCAGGCCTTAAGGGATGATTCAAAGTTCTCTAGCAAGGGCTCAGGGGGAAGAGTATTCCTAGTCCATCCTAGAGATAGAGCTCAATCAAAGACCTGGAGACTGGAAACCACAGGTGTCCTTGCAGGACAGAAAGTTGGCTGTTGGACCCTGAGGAGCAGACTCAAAGTGGACAGATGCACAGGGCTCACTGTCGGTCATGCACTTAGACGAACATCTGGTTGTGTTGTATCCATCTGTGCTTAGTTGCGTGTGACTCCTTGCAACCCCATGGACTGAAGCCTGCCAGGTTCCTCTGTTCATGGGGATTCTCCAGGCAAGAATAGGGGGCCTTCCCGATCCAGGGATCAAACCCATCTCTTGCATCTCCTGCATTGGCAGGCAGATTCTCTACCACTGAGCTACCTGGGAAGCCCTGTTATGAATATCTTACTGAGAGACAAAACCTAGCTAATAAGCACATATCTCAAGAGTCATGCAGAAGCAGACTGGATTACCACAGTGTTTTACTGACCAAAGAACTCAAAGCATTTAATCCATGAAGAACACCATCCCTTCCCTTCGTTCTCTAGCTCTTGCTTGGAAAGATTTCCCACCCCACCCCCCCACCCCCGGAAGTTTCTCCAGGTGATTGGAGGAGGAGGAAAAGAAAGAGGCAAAAATGCCTTTACGAAAATGTGGTATATTCAAAATATTAACAGGTAACAAATATATATGTTTTTTGCCTTTTCAAAATGTGTAGAAATATAAGATTTATATGTATGCTAGAATCATCATGCCATGCAGACAGCATGGTTTCATAATGGCATACAAGTTTAAAGTTTTAGAATGGGCTTTATTCAAACCTCCATATACCTCTGTTTCAGTATATATACTCTTATTTGAAAAAAAAGCTCACAAGTTTAAGCTTAAGGCCCTTCATGAATGTAAAGCCATGAATGCACCGCCACCCTGAGCCCCCTCACTCCTACCCAGTTCTTTCTAAATGATGCTCAATGAACATGTTAGTTCATTGAGGGTGTTAGTCACTCATTCGTGTCCAAGTCTTCGCCACCCCATGGACCATAGCCCGCCAGGCTCCTCTGTCCTTGGGATCCTCCAGGCAAGACACTGGAGTGGGTTGCCATTTCCTTCTCCAGGGGATCTTCCCAACCCAGGGATCGAACCCAGGTCTCCTGCATTGCAGGCAGATTCTTTACCATATGAGCCACCAGGGAAGCCCAATGAACACTGAATTGGGAACAAATGACTGACAGCTCTCTCCCCAGCCAAGAGACTCTACTGTTGGAGCAAGAGTATCTTAGTTGAATATTTTTTTTAAGAATAAGACTGGAAAGCCATATGTACACAAGAAGGTGGATGGAGGCAGCACCTTTGTGGAAAGCCCACTCCCCTCCCAGGGCTCTCTTGCTAAGATTCTGAGCACACTGCCTCTGGAATTACTGAATGGTTGGGGACAAGCAGAGAGCTTTGCTGCTGGTCACTCCACCTCTACCACTGCCACTAGTGCCCATTTCCTGGGCTTTGCTCCCTCCACTGTTCACTGCCTGGAGTGGAGTTCATAGGGACATGCTTCACCACCTCCACCTCCAGCAGGTGGCCTATGAGGCATAGGCTGCCCAGGCATCTATCAGAGAGGGGTCTCCTGAGAACAGCAGGATGCCAGCTCCTGCTGCCAGCCCATCTCCACCAGCCCTGACAAGGGACAGTCCCCTCCCACCTCCCCACTAGCCATTCGGACCCGTCCCAACACAACTGCCAGATGGAGCAAGAGAGGCTGGCAACACTACTCACAAATGTAGAAAGAAACCTGCCTTCTCTCCACAGTGGGGAAAATACACAGCAACTTTCTGCCATAACCCCTGTGCCATTCCAAAGTCATCAGCAATTACTGTGCCCCTGCAGGTGCGGGAAAATCAAATGCTGGGACAATACATGCTAAGTTGCTTCAGCCATGCCCAACTCTGCGACCCCATGGACTGTAACCTACCAGGCACTTCTGTCCATGGGATTCTCCAGGCAAGAATACTGGAGTGGGTTGCCATGCCCTCCTCCAGGGGATCTTCCCAACCCAGGGATCAGACCCATATCTCTTATGTCTCCTGCACTGGCAGGCGGACTCTTTACCGCTAGCGCCACCTGAGAAGGGTGGTGGGAGAACAAAATGATCTCTGCTAAAAATGTAAAACACTGCAGGGCACAGGTGTGGGGAGCTCTGAAGAAACAGGCCTGGGGGACACCAGGACTCTGAGAGTAGCTCCCTTAGCAGGTGGCCTGGGTTTGTCCCATGACCCACGGGGAAGACACAGTTTCAGGCATTTTTCTCTTCATCCCCACAAGTTATGAGGAATGAAAACCTACTATTCTGAAAAGCTCCTGATGCTGGGAAAGATTGAAGGCAGGGGGAGGAGGGGATGACAGAGGACTAGTCAGTTGGATGGCATCACCGACTCACACGGACATGAGTTTGAGCAAGCTCTGGGAGATGGTGAAGGACAGGGAAGCCTGGCGTGCTGCAGTCCATGGGGTCACAGAGTTGGACACGACTGAGCAACTGAACAACAACATTCTGAAAATTTCACCCCAAAATTCATCTGTACACTGCAGAGGGACCTCAGGCTTGGACTTGGTGCCCTGGTTTCTCCCAGCCTTGACTCTTCAAGATCTTAAACGCTTCCTGGTACCTCCTTGACAGTCACCTGCATGTCACCTGGACCACAGTAACTTGATGGTTTTCTTCAAGCATTTACTTCCGATCCTTAAATCTGTTTTAAAAAGAACAATTTCAAATGGAAAACCAGTATCATCTGCTATGATACAGGGAATGGTATCAAGAATGAAAACTAAGCAATGTTATTAAATTCTAGCTAAATTTTGTCACCCAACTAAGCCTCTGTCTTTATGCTCAATATCTCTATTGAGCTCAATATCTCTATATCTCAATTTTTCTAATGAGAAAAATCTTCATTTTTTCTTGCAATTGTTGGAAGGACTAAAAGAGAGCCTGAAAGGAAAGGACTCTCACTTCTTGGTTCAAGGCTGTGGAGTCCTCAGGCTGTGAACCACCGAAATCACCCCATTCTCCATTCTAATCTACCCCCAACATTTCAGAAACCGCTCTACTAAAGGCTACAGTCCATGGGGTCACAAAGAGTCGGACACGACAGAAGCAACTTAGCATGCACACACATGCTAAGGATAGAAAAACACAAGGCTGGGTTTGTCTGTGGTTGTTGTTTTGTTTGCCTTTTTCCCATCTCAGGGAGAGTGATGGCACTTTGACTTTCTCTCTACCATGCGCTTAGCACAAATTCCCTAAGTTGCTTGAGTTTAGGGACCTCATCTACACCAGCACCAGGCGTGCACAGGGAGCGCTCAGACACAGCTTGTAGGAGAGCGAGCAAATGCTGCTGGCTGTCATCTCTTCTTACTTACTCCTTCCCTTTCGCTTCCCTAGAAGCATTCCAGCGAGGTGATATTCAGAATAAAGCTACGCAGAAACCTCTTAGAGATGACATGATATTCATTCAGTCAGTTAGTTCAATGACATGTTCCTCCTTGCAAAACATTCTATTCTCTCACCAGCCAGGCAGCCTCCACGGCTCAGGCAATAACTCTGAGAACAAATTGTATGTATTTCTCCATTTCACGGATGGACTTATTCAAGGTCCAAAGAGGTAAAAGAAGTCAGCCAAGATCACATACGGGCTTCCCCGATAGCTCAGTTGGTAAAGAATCCTCCTGCAATGCAGGAGACCCTGGTTCAATTCCTGGGTTAGGAAGATCTCCTGGAAAAGGGATAGGCTACCCACCCCAGTATTCTTGGGCTTCTCTTGTTGTTCAACTGGTAAACAATCTGCCCACAATGCGGGAGACCTGGGTTCGATCCCTGGGTTGGGAAGATCCCCTGGAGAAGGGAAAGGCTACCCACTCCAGTATTCTGGCCTAGAGAATTCCATGGACTGTACAGTCCATGGTGTCAGAAAGATTCAGACATGACTGAGCAACTTTCACTTTCAAGATCACATACAGGGGTATTGAATTTAAAACTCCAGACAGACCTCCAGCTTAAACTTTTGAGTCACACAGCAGGATTAGCCAAAGTCACAGCTCCCACGTGCAAACTCCAGCAAAGCTGTGCTACCCGCCAATATCACAGTTAAGCATTATGGCCCTCAAACACTTTGTGAAAGTCATGGCAACCTATCTGTTAGCTCATCCCGAAGTTCTTATTTTTATTTGGTTTTCTGAGGCCCTATCTACGCAGAACTTACAAATCAAAAGGAAAAAGCTCATGTGTGCTTTCTGAACATTTTGTAGGATGCTTGTCTCTCTGATGTTCTGTATTTCTTGGCCCTGTAGTCTCGAACACTGGGTTCATTGTATTACCCAGCAGTGTCGACAAATGCTATGCATCAAAGGAGAAAAGCACTGGCGCTATCATCTGCTTTCTATCCCAGTAGCTTCCTCATCAATCTTTTCCTGTGATGACCAGAGGACGGAGGATACATTTAAAGCAACACAGAATTCTGTGAACATTACCCATTCTCCAAAGGCATTTTTTTTTAATCACAAAACAGGAAGTTCCAAGCCATTGAAACTCACCAGTATATTTGCTTGAAAGTCTTCTGGAACAACAAAACAGTACATGCTACCCAGGCGAGCAGACTATTATAAAAGCAGATGTTTTGCTCACTTCCACCTCAGAGAAACACATTGTCAATTTAGTTAACATCCTTTGGTCATTTGAACAGGCTTCTCAGGAAGTCGGCAATGATATAACTCAAGTACAATATGATCCTTATGTCCCCATTGATCTCGTACTCGTACATCTGAGCAGAAGATAGATGTGAGTGTGTGTGTTAAATGAATTAGAAAGAAGAAAAATGCCGGTAGTTGGGCTACTCACCACTCTCACTCAAATGTCAACCCACAGGAGTGGGATTCAAGGAACAAAAGGTGCTTGGGGTGGGGTGGGGGCAGGGGCATCCTTGTCCATGGATTACATTCCTGTCAAGGGTTCTGCACTACCTGTTCCCACAGCAAGAACAGAATAAATCACCCACACAATCAGCCTGTGTAGAAGATAGTCCCCAAAGTACCCCAACAGCCAGTGCTGGGGGCCTGCATCTGCCTTTTCCAGTGATCTGGTCTTACCGTGTCTGGGGCCAAGACTCAGGAAGAGACATTAAGGTTGTAATCAAGATGGAGGGGCAAAAAGAAAAGGAATCAACAGAGTAAGAAACAAGGAAAGATGGGAAAATGAAAAGAGGCAGGAAACAGTTGTGACTCTGGGCAAAAAGGGGTTGAGGAAAATGTGGCCAGACGAGCATGTAACAGTCTTGCTGCTGGTCGGAGAGCCCCCACACAGAACAGGATCACTTAGAATGCCCACACGGCACCTCCAGCCACAGAGAGGGGACGCAGGTGTAAGAACGCAGGACACTCCTGTAGAAGAGGAGTAATCGCTGCCTGAACTAATGCAGGTCCTCCCAGAACAGACTTCAGTCATTAAGCTAAGTATTCCCAACGCACGCGCGCGCGCACACACACACACACACACACACCCCTTTGCCAGCAACAAGATAAGCTTATTAGTGTTAATAAGACAGTTTTTGTCCCTTATTTACAGAGTTTTTGAGGTCATGCTCCTGTAAGATTTTTTTAAGCTAATATATTCGTATAACAGCATAGCACATAAGCTCATCAAAGTCACTTTTAAGCCCACACCCCCTATTTTACTAACCTAGACTTTTGTTTAAGTAGTTAAACTCTCCAAATTGATGATGCTAACCAAGCCTCGCTGGTAAGGGTAAAGGAGAGCAAACCATGCTGGGTAGCCGGGCCCTGCTTCCAGGCAACCCTTTTCTCTCTCCAAGACATCAGTGCCACCCAAGTAGCACCAGGCATGCAAGGCAGCCCTGACATCAGTGGGATCTGAACAAAGGGCCAAAGGGTCTCTTTTTTAAACGTCTGCTTGGGGCCTTGCAAACTCAGAATTTAACCTTATGCTACTGGGGTAATGTTCACTTGGGAGTACTTAAGCTTAAATTACTCTTAAATCACTCCTCTGTGTTAGACACACCCAACTCTTGGCAGGGAACCAGAGTCAGGATGCACCGCCCAGGACCCACTGTTCGAACCTGAAACTTGAAAGGCCTTGAAATCCGAAAAGCAAACACAGCCTCTCAATCAACTTTTTTAACTCATCTGCTTCCTCTATCTCCTGCACACTGTTTTTCTGTTTAAGGATTTCCAAGTGGAAGTCAGAAGTGAAATGCTGGCCCAGGACAGACTGAAGGGAGGCCTGAAGTGTTCTTGGGGCTGCAATAAGCGCTAAGGAAGACACAGAAGGAGACGACCAGTCAGATCAGCCCACGTGGGCTCCCAGGAAATTGCCCTGGAAATGGGTAAGAGCATCGCATCTGGGTCAGGCTGCAGCTCTGCCATTTACAAATGGTGTAATTTTGAGAACACGATTTAACTGCTGTGCCTGTTTTCTCATCTATGCTGTGCTGTGCTGTGCTGTGCTGTGCTTAGTCACTCAGTCGTGTCTGACTCTTTGTGACCCCATAACTGCAGCCTGCCAGGCTTCTCTGTCCTTGGGGATTCTCTAGGCAAGAATACTGGAGTGGGTTGCCATGCCCTCCTCCAGGGGATCTTCCCAACCCAGAGATCAAACCCAGGTCTCCTACATTGCAGGCAGATTCTTTACCTTCTAAGCCACCAGGGAAGCCCAAGAATACTGGAGTGGGTAGTCTACCCCTTCTCCAGGAATCTTCTTGACCCAGGAATCAAACCAGGGTCTCCTGCATTGCAGTGGATTCTTTACCAGCTGAGCTACCACGGAAGCCCTTTCTCATCTATAAGTTGAGGATAATAGCAATGCCTAGCTCACAGGGTTACTGTGAGAATTAAGTGAGTTCATATATGTAAGAGGCTTAGGATAGTACCTATTAGCTTAGATTATTAATATTTTTACTATTATTATTTTTACCATAAGTATTCTTAGTTTATAAAACCATGGATTACTCCCTCTTACCTATGAAAGAAATACATACCTCCTGATGTGCATTCAAGGTTTGAACCATCTGCCCACAATCTACTTGTAGAGCCTCATCTTCCATTACTACCTACCAGGTGCCATATTTTAAAACAAAAGAGATGCTTTATCATTACCTAGACATAGCTCACAATTCCTTGACTCACCTCACACAATTTTCTCTGCATCACTCCCTGCCACATTTCTTTATTTATTAAAGTATAGCTGATGTATAATGCTATATAAATTATAGGTGTATTATATAGTGATTCACAATTTTAAAGGTTATGCTTCATTTACAGTTGTTATAAAATATTTGCTATATACCCCATGTTGTACAATATATCCTTATATCTTAGATCCATCTTTCAGACCATTCTCAAATACTACACACACTTTTAGCGAATGGCCAAACATTCATCGAATACATAAAACTCAGTATGTCTAGTTAGCTCTGTAGTTTCTCATATGACACAGTCACCAAGTTCCCTATGATCTAGTTCACCCTCCTCTTCACATACTTCAATCATCAATGTCTTTCTTCAAAAATGGTGACCAACACTGTGTGCAATTCTCTGGATATGCTTTAATCCACAGTATAAAGGGTTGGATCATTTTCATGATTAATTTATTCCTTTATCACTCCCTAATATAATGCCATCTTCTTAGGAGTCACATGATATTCCCTCACTGATACACAGTTTCTGTTCAACTAGACATTCTTCACTTGAATCTACTGTCAAGACATCCCATAATTACACCATTGACTTTTTTTAAAACCAAAATTAACAATTTTACATTTACGTATACTGAGTGGCACCTTGCAGGCCACAGGGCAGACTTCCAATTGACAAAATAATTTGGAACACACTTTGTTTATCTTTTACATTGACTGTATCTCCCAGTGAAGTCATCTGAAAAGCACTCTCTCTGTGTCATGGATAGCAATGTGAAATAATATAGGAACGAGGACAGATTATTGCAGCCATCAACTAAAGAGTCTCCCCAGCTTGACAGATCCACAGACCTTGAGATAATGGTTATTTTATCAGCTGTCTAACCCAGCCTGCTTTCATGACCTTATTCACAAACATATAATGAAGCTTTATGAAATGCTTTTTTGAAAGCAAGGTTTTCAGTGTCTATACCATTCCCCTAGCAAGAATCTTATTTTTTAAGGTTAGGGTTATTTTGCTGTGACAAATATATGTGACTTCCAAAAGTTGCTACTGTTTTTTAACACTCCAGAACAATGCCTAGATACATTTTTCATGGAATATAAAAACTAAATATGAGACCAATAGAAAAGATTCACAATTCAATGATAAAAGAAGTCTAGAAACCCCAAAAAGAATAAGATATTCTATGGAATCTAAGTGTCAGATGAACTTCTGAATACAACGCAGCCACTTCTGAGCAGTTTATAGCTGCCAAATGGGAGAATATACCTCCTAGAACACTTAGACTTTTGAAGGTTCTTAATCCTACCCCTGGGTGACCTCACAGATTGTATCAGGCAAGCCAAGCAGCAGACTTGAAGACTCAAGATCTCTTCTAGTCTCTCTATATTTTTAGAGAATCTTCAGTCACAATTCCAGATTCCTCTCTCGAGAATTCTATCCACTAAGAAAGGCATTTCCCCACTCCCACCATGATTCAGAGCAAATATGGGCCATCTCTGAACAGAGCAAATAGTCTTTGGTGACTAGACTTAGTCTAACATTCCAGATTGTGATCTGTTCATTTCTGAATAGACTTTGGTAACTAGTCTCCCAAAACACTTCCCACATGAACCATGAGGCCATATATTCATGCCCTTGTATAGCCCCTCCCCTTAAATCTAGGGTAGTCACATGACTTGTATTGGCCAATAGGAAAACAGCAGAAATGACATTGCTTGACTTCAGTGCTAGGTCATAAAAAGTCCTACATCTTGGGATGCTTATCCAGCAATCCAGTCACTGTGCTGTGAGAAGATCAAGCCATATGGAGAAGCCATATGCGAACATTCCAGTCAAGAGCCACAGCCATAAGTTAAAGATGTCAGGCAGAGAAAGACAAATACTATATGATATTATCTACATGTGGAATTTAAAAACTAGTGAATATAACAAAAAAGAAGCAGATTCATAGATACATAGAGAACAAACTAGAGGTTACCAGTGGAGAGAGGGAAAGGGGAAGAGGCAATACAGGGGCAGGAGGGGAAGAAAGGATTATTATGGGATTATATGAAATCATCTACGTGAAACTTTTGAAAATTGTAAAGCATTATAGAATTTAAAGAATCTTTCATTCAGAAGATCAAAAAAAAGAGCCACAGTTGAGCTCTGACAGCCAGAAGCAGCAGCCCTTTGATTGAGCCATCCTGAATGTCAAGTTCAACAGTCTCCTAATGACTGCGGCCCCAGCCAACATCTGACTGCAACCACGTGAGACCCCAAATAAGAACCACCTAGCCAAACTCTATCACTACTCAGAACCGAAAGAAATAGTAATAAAAAATTGTTTTAAGCCACCAAATTTGTGACTGGTTTGTTACACAAATAAAATCAGATACAATATTGAGTCTGGATACCAGAATCTACTTTATTCAAGTCCTGGAAATGCCAAAGATGACCCTGGGGTCTCAAGGACTTACAAGCAACATGCCTCCAACCTCAGATACTGAAGGGTTTTGACTGACTCCAAACTCTGAAATAAAGATCAACCAGAGGACCTGAACTCTCTGGTACTGTGGCCTAGAGACTGTTGGAGAATATCACACAACAGAAAAATCTTATTTAACTGCAAATATATTCAACTGGAATTTCAATAAATCATAAATTCATTTTATATGACCTTTACATTTTAAAAGTTTGAAGTAATTTGTTTCTCTAACTTTTAAGATCTTAATTGGATTAGAGGAGTTACTCTTCAAATTTCAAAAAATCAATAGATGTTTACAATTTTGGTCTCATAAAATATTTCAAATGCCGATTCATTTGAAATTATTCCATACAGAGTGCAAGGTAATTGTATGCAACTGGAGTCAAAGGACACATAGCCATTGGCACATGCATAAACCATGGCACATGAAAGACAGATTTTTAAACAAGTAGCAAATGATTACAATTTCCACATAGAGTTCAGTAATAAAGAAGCAATGGCAGGGTAGAGGAAACTCTGATCAAGGAAGTTCTCTCCAGAGAAGAAATATTTAATCTGACACCTGAAGGATCAGAAAAGAACTATGCCAAGGGATAGTTAAATCTCTCATGTAATAGATAATTATAGTGAACTGTGTTTCTTTCCATGACAGCCTATGATCTCAGAGCACTTAGAAGTCTTCTATTGGCATCTGGACTCATTTCTAAAATGTCAAAGCCTTCTCCCACCTAAGTACGTGTCATCTCTCACTCTTATGCTTTGTCTTATTTCTCAAGACTCCTCCAGTGTGGACTTAATAGTTTAGCTATCATGCTGCACAAAGCCCTCATGCACACATTCTCCTCACTTCATCCCCAGCAGCCCTCCTGCATGTGACAGACAGTGTCCATCCCCTGCAGGCATGCACCATGACCCTGAGGAGGAGCACCCTGCCTCAAATCCCACCTGAGTCTCAAATCCTATCTGTTCCTCAAGAAAGAGGAACCTGACATCTTACAAGAATTCATTTATTTACTAGTTTAAAATATTCTTGGCAATTATTTTTAAGTGATAGAAGGATTCTGATCATGTCAGATTCAATAGGCAATGGAGGACTGACACATCTGCTTCTGCACAAATCAATGCCTCACTGACACAAAGACCAGGTCCCCTGGTGTGGCTGACATGGTTAGTTGCCTCCCAACACTCACTCCTTTCCTCTCCTTCTGTACCACATGGGTAGGATTAACATCTGTGGCAGAGTCAACTGGCTGACCATCAAAGGCTCATGCTCCCTTCCACAGTGTGGAGTGCATGCTGGGGAGCAGATGCCCAGCCAAGGACCACATTTCACATCTCTCGTGACCTAGGAGGGGCCACGTGACTAGTGCTCACCAATGGGATGTGAGCAGAAGTAATGCGTGTCACTTCAGGCTAACACAGTTAAGAAGCAGTAACTTTGGGAGCTCAGTGTGGAAGATGCACGAATTCTAAGACACTAAGAGCTCTGAATAACCTCTTGGAGGTGAATCAATCATTAGGATTAGGAACATTTACACTGGTCTATAACATGACTGAGAAATAAATGTTTGTTTTATGAAGCCAGAGAGAATTTGGAATTTATATGCTCTAGCAGCTGGCTTTCCTATGTTAACATAACATCCTTCCAAGATCCAGGGATGGGTTCTGATTTGGTTCAGGGATGGGCATGTATCCCAGGTCTGAGTCAATCAGTGCATAGTGTTCCTTCAGCCACAGAAGTTTCTTCAGAGACTGACATAGTGCCTAAGTCAGTCCAATTAAAGGAAAGGTTATGATTTTTTTCAAAGTTTTATGGAAAAGAACCCTTCTTTCTCCTTCTGAATATGAATAAGAAAGCATGTAGCAGAGCATTTTGCATCAGTCTATCAATAAAGCAAACATACAAAGGAAAGAAGAGAAAAATGAAAAAATAGAACCAGATAGTTAATCAAACTATGCAAATTAACCAAAATATAATCTACAAATATACTTTAAAATGTCATAAGCTGATTAATTGCTTTCACTGTTAAGCCACTTTAAATTTGTTTCTCTTTATTAACAACTAGTATCTTTTAGGCATAGTTGATTGTACACAAAACTCTCACAGTTTAATAAAGAGAAATAATTAAAAACCAATTACATTATTAACTATAATTCAGAGTTCACCAAACACATAAAATATATGTAATATGGTACATTTAGGATATATAATTGGTACATCAATAAACATTAATCAACATTCATAAATAATAATACCTATTATCAGTCAGAATAAGCTAGTTTATGCTGCTGTAACAAATAACCCCCCAGATCTCAGTGGCTTATAACAAAATGCATTCCTTGCTAATATTATGCTATGTGCCTTATTCTGGATCAACTGTGATACGGTTCCATCTTTCCTCCAGGACCTAACCTGCTAAGATAGCCTCTATCTAGAACATTTCTGCTCTAGTGAACAAGAAAAAAGGTAAAATGTGGTGAGCCACATGCTGAATCTTAAAAAATTTCTGTCTGTTCACATGTATTGGTCAGAGCAGGCTTGGGGTCACAGGATAGAGAAGTATAACTCTCCCCCAGAAAGAGGCAATGAATATTTACTTTGAATGATATTCAAATATTCTATTCAAAAACTTACCCAAATATTGTATTTGAACAGTGCCTGAAGTTGATAAGCCATACATTACCTATTAAAGGAATAAAGACTCCAAAGAAAATTCAGAACGCAACCTTACATTTGCTGGCCCACGTATCAGAATCTGACAGTATGTTCATCCATGATTGAAAACAGACTATCAATAAATAATTATTGGAAAGTCTTCTCTACAGCACTTTTACTATTTTAAAATTTTGATGATTACTACTGAGGTGCTGGTCAATAGAGGGCAAAAGCAAAAAAAAAAAATCAATACCTTAAAATAGAATTTGAGGAGAAACCTATGCACAGGAATATGTCTATCTCTGCACTATTCTGATATTTGATTTTACTATTGGGGCCTCTTATCTATAAAGGTAGGTGCTGATAGCAGTTTTACAGAGGACATAGGACTGGAAAGGAGGACTTTATTGTGGATTTCAGAGTGCCAGGCATAACACAAATACAATCATGTAAGACAGCACAACACCCCTATGAGGTAGGTGGTCTTGCCTCTGTCTTACAGACGTGGAGTCAATGTCCAAGGCTACAGAGCTACTCTGAAGCCCTCAGACCTACACCTCACTTAAGTCAAATTTTGCTAAAGCAGAGACAAGATCTGATCTCACCCAAATGGTGAGGAGGTGATTCTAAGTTTACATCATTCTCGCTGGCCTGACAAAAGCCCTCAAGAAAAGATCAGCCACCCCCTGGGGGAGAAAGCACAGTGTTCTCCTACAGACACCAGGAAGCTTTGACCAACCACCTGAAGGCCTGGCAGTGGCATCCCACGCCCCACAGGCAGGAAGAAGCTGTGTTGGGTGAGCAGAAACCTTCCCATGTAGACGCCTTGCTCCCTGGGATGCAAAAGGCTGCCCTGAGATGGGAGATGAGGAAGATGGTGGAGGGGATGAAAATGGGAGGAAATCTGTTCACTAATCAAGAAAGCCTCATTGGATGAAAACTCCAGACCAGAGCAAGATTAAGGAGTCGGGAGCTTGGGAGGCCAGTTGCTGAGGTCTAAGGAGGTGGACTGGGGTCACAGCAGTGACGAGAAACAGGAAAGCATTTACAGTTATTTCAGGGCACGGGAGGCTGAAAGAAAATTAATCAGTGTACCGACTGCTCACTATTTGCATGGGGCACAGATCTGGGTGAGTCAGCACTTCAGTGTGACTTTAACCCCATAAAGCCAACTACTCACTGATAAGGCCATACCTTCTTTGCTACTGTGTAGCAGGAAGACTTGACCCTGTTCACAGAAGGTTTCACTGCATGTCTGTGGCCAGACCTTGTTAATTATTTTATGATATCTGTAACCTGCAATCATGGGGTATTATCACAAGCATTTGATTCAGAGGAAGCAGAGGACCATGTTGACTAATTCAATATCAATGTGTACACCTTTTTTTTTTCTCTTTTTGCCATGTCACCTGGCCAAGATGGGAAAACAGTGGAAACAGTGACAGACTTTATTTTGGGGGGCTCCAAAATCACTGCAGATGGTGACTGCAGCCATGAAATTCAAAGACGCTTGCTCCTTGGAAGAAAAGTTATGACCAACCTAGACAGCATATTAAAAAGCAGAGACATTACTTTGCCAACAAAAGTCCATCTAGTCAAAGCTATGGTTTTTCCAGTAGTCAAGTATGGATGTGAGAACTGGACTATAAAGAAAGCTGAGCGCTGAAGAATTGATACTTTTGAACTGTGGTATTGAAGAAGACTCTTGAGAATCCCTTGGACTGCAAGGAGATCCAACAAGTCCATCCTAAAGGAAATCAGTCCTTCACTGGAAGGACTGATGTTGAAGCTGAAACTCTAATACTTTGGCCACCTGATGAGAAGAACTGACTCACTTGAAAAGACCCTGATGCTGGGAAAACTTGAAAGCAGGAGGAGAAGGGGACGACAGAGGATGAGACGGTTGGATGGCATCACCGACTCAATGGACATGAGTTTGAGTAAACTCTGGGAGTTACCAATGGACAGGAAGGCCTGGCATGCTGCAGTCCACGGGGTTGCAAAGAGTCAGACATGACTGAATGACTGAACTGAACTGATGTCACCTGGCACACGGGGATCTTGCTCCCTGTCCAGGGATCCCGTGCCCCCTGGCAGTGGAAGCCTGGAGTCTTAACCACTGGATTAGAAGGAAGCCCTATGTGTATTTTGCAGCTAACAAAGTACTTCCCATATATTATCTCACTGAAACTCCTGCCAGTTCTGCAAAAGAAGTATTCTCTCTCTTTATTGATATGAAAACTGAGATTGGGACTGTCAGCAATTTGTCCAAAGTCTCATAGCAAGGGGCAGAGATAGAATTTGAACTTAGATCTGACAATGTGACATGGCACTGAGGAAAGAAATTCAGAAACAAGAGAGGACAATTGTGGGAATACACTGGAATAGAGAAGAAGGTCCCTGTGAAAGCTGTAAAACTATTTCAAGGAGAAATGAAGACAAATTAGAATTAAGCTCTCTTTTAATTATACATTTACCAGTGATCTGTCATTGGGAAAGAACTAATACATAGAGTATCAATTTTCAGTAAATATAAATGGCAAATAAGGCATTTAATGAATTGCAAATGACAGTGTTTCTAAAAGTAGTTATCAATCACGAGTAAACGCCTCCCCATTTATTAATCATATATTTCATTTCAGCAAAGAATCTAACAGAATGGCTTAAAGAGAACCCAGGGATGCTGCAGATGGTGACCAGGAAGATAGACATGAAAAATAAAACTTCTGTTTTATCCATTTAAAATGTGAGGAGGAGACAAGGAAGAAGGAAAATACTTGCAAATGGGATTTAAAATGTATCGGGTAACTGATGAAACATTAAGAAAACTGCATATTCATCAACTGGAAGGTATGTTCTCTGGCCAACTAAGAACAAAAAAAGTGAAAAGGAAAGACTCTTGGCCAGAAGTAAAGAGCAGTCCAGAAAAGACAAAGAGAAAAAGGACAGCGGGCTGGAAGAGTCGCCATGGTTATGGAAAAGCCTCCAACGTTGCCAAACTCCCCCAGAGAGGGAGCCATCAATTCACACGGTTTCAGGTATTTTCCCTAGCCAGAATGTTATTCAAAACAAAGGCCAAAAGAACAAGTCCTCTCCCCTACCTCATCCTGCAGACCCATCTAAAAAAGCATTACATGTCTTTGGTCAACTGACTGATTTTAACATCGTTATGAAGTCTTACTAGTTTGTTCTGGATGTGGTAGTAAACCCACCCTGCAAAGGATGTAAGGCAGAGTAAAATTACCAGGGGACCATAAACCTGATAAAATCTCTTGAAGCTATTACAGAAGGCATGGTGCAAGAAAGAACTATCTGTCATCACAGATCTGGATCAGAGAAGCAAAGTTGAAAGGGAGGATAAGAAGTGTCTACAAGTAGTTGCTGTAATTGGCCAAACTTCGTCTTTCTTCTAATTTTGAAATTATGCCATTATTTTACCCTCTTATATGTTGTTGCAATGGCAGCCCACTCCAGTACTCTTGCCTGGAAAATCCCATGGGCGGAGGAGCCTGGTAGGCTGCAGTCCATGGGGTCGAGAAGTGTCAGACACAACTGAGCGACTTCACTTTCACTTTCACTTTTCACTTTCCTGCATTGGAGAAGGAAATGGCAACCCACTCCAGTGTTCTTGCCTGGAGAATCCCAGGAACAGGGGAGCCTGGTGGGCTGCCGTCTATGGGGTCACACAGAGTCGGACACGACTGAAGCGACTTAGCAATGTTGTTGTTTAGTCATTAAGTCATGTCCAACTCTTTTGAGACCCCATGGACTATAGCCCGTCAGGCTCCTCTGTCCATGGGATTTCTTAGGCAAGAATACTGGAGTAGGTTGCCATTTCCTTCTCCATGGGATCCCCCCAACCCAGGGATCAAACCCACTCTTCTTGCACTGGCAGGTAGATTCTTGACCACTGAGCTACTAGGGAAGCCAATGTAAACATATAGAACCCTTAATACTGCTTTCGAAACACAAAAAAATATAATAACAAATAGTTTTCAATTGGAAAGAACAGAAATAAAAATAAAGTGTTAGAATTCTCAAACTTATCTACCAGGGTAGAAATGTCTGCTACCAACTCAGAAGCAAACCAAATTGCCATTTTTCTCAGGAAATCAAAGGATTCAATGTCTCATTCAAATAATGCTGCATTTATGAAGCCAGAGTCTAATTAAATTACATCAGTCATCAATCTGCTTTTGCTAAACTTCCTTTCCACAGAACTGCTAATAGAGATGTGTGAATCCCCAAATATGAATGTTTAAATACTGAACTCTTAGCACTGTGTTTTCTAAACAAATCCACTTAGCAGCACATCCGGTTTGCTCTGCTTCGCACATCCTCTCTCCCCCACACACCTATGTTTTTCTTTCACATCCTTGCTTCTGCTGTCCAGTCTCCCCGCTCACAACTTCAATAATCCAAATGGCAGAAAAGTGTGAATGAGCAAAAACCAATTTTGTTATTACTACCATTTCCTTCTGCTTACTCTCAAAACAGAAGCTGCATAAGGGAGAAATCGGTCACATATAAAATTATTAAAAGAATCCTTCATACAAAATAATCATTCCCCAAAGGGAAGCTTCCTAAACATTAACTGAGGGCACCAAGACAGCTCTGGCCTAGCCCTGGGCCTTCATCTCCTAGCAGATCTCCTATTTTATCTCAACAGCATTTAAGAAGATCTACAGCAGGACCAATATTTACCACAGTGAGAATGAAATGAGTAATTTCTGCACAGTGAAAAGGATGGACCTCTACTACAGATCCTCCATTCCCAGGAAATAAGTCAAAAAATTTTCTCTGAAAGCAATGGGTTTGAAAGCTGTCTGGTAGCTAAGAAATCATTTCCCTGTACCACGTTTCTCTTATGGGTGGCCTGGAAAAAGTTACTCTCGTCTTCCTATTTCAAGCCTCAGTTGCAGAATAGAATCATTCTATTTTCTCTCGCTGACCATATATTTTGCTGCAAAACCCCTCTTGCACTGCAGTTTATAATGCTCTTAAAATACACAGATTATCTCAAATATGTGTGATTCTGTAGCCCCACTCCTGAGGCTAGAAAATTATACTCTTGGTTCCTGGCATTTTATAGTTTATATTCATCTTACACTGGCATTATAATCAAAATAAACATTCAAAAGCTCTTATGAAAATATGGCTTTATTCTCTTTTTTAAACTGAACTACTTTATCCCTTTACACTTGGTTTGAAGAAAGTCCTAAAAATTAGAAAATGCAAGTGATCACTTTGAAAGAAAAAACAAAGGGGCAATTAGATTTATCATCATTGAAATAGTGGCAGAATCCAAATGAAATTCCTTGGAGTATTTGGGTGTCATGGCTAATAATTTTGAAACATACTACTTCAACTAAAACTGAAGGAGGGACCCTCAACTGTCCATAGATCCACACAAGAACACGTTTTATAAATACACACTCACGCCTTGTTGCTGGCTCAATTCTGTCTTTCAGTAAAGCCATTCTCCTTCACCACAAGCGCACACAAACGTCTTGTGTTTCTTCACGTAGCCTGTTTTGGTGTTTATTCCACTGAGCTCAACGAAACCTCCAGAACCACCAGGCACCTTGAGCTAGTGTGCACTCAGGTGCAACTGAACATACCTGGACCATCCAACAACATCCAACATGTTTATTTAATACATCTTCCTGTATAAGGAAGTGAGTGACTGATAGCATTGATTAAAACCAGCCAAGCATAATGGTCACTGGCATTCAACATCCAAACTTTCTAAAACATAGCGCAATCCCCGTCTGAAAACCTACTCTGCATTTTTTACATTTCTGGTTGAGACATCTATTTTTTAACAATTCATTTTCTGTTTTCCCTCCATGCTTTCTCTGGAATTTCCAGCAGTCCCTTTGCATGGAAAGGTTGCTACAAGCATTCATGTTGAGGGTTCCAGAAAACCAAAAGATGAAAGAAACTAGCAATATTAAAGGGCTCTCTCTCCAGGCAGGTGCTGATTCTGTTTTTGTTTGGGTTGTTTTTGTGATTGTTTTTTATCTGAAAAGCATCATTGTCTCCTTAGAAATGACTACCAGATCAAAATGGTCAAAAAGACACCAAAGTTCCTGGACTCTCAAAAGACCATCCGTTGTATGTGATGCAGTGTCCCCAGCAGTGGCTTTTCACAACTGGAAAGCTCTTGCATATTACTGCCACAAAGACCAGAAGTCATAGGCAGAAAGCAAGTCCATGGAGCCAAGTGCTAAGAGAATCTTTCCAATTTCTAACTCTGTGCTTATAAAAGTCAAAAGGAAGCCATACAATAAAAGGTGTATAGTCCTGGAATTACCCCCACGGTGTCAGACTTTATTTTGGGGGGCTCCAAAATCACTGCAGATGGTGATTGCAGCCATGAAATTAAAAGATGCTTACTCTTTGGAAGGAAAGTTATGACCAACCTAGATAGCATATTAAAAGCAGAGATATTACTTTGCCAACAAAGGTCCGTCTAGTCAAGGCTATGGTTTTTCCAGTGGTCATATATGGATGTGAGAGTTGGACTGTGAAGAAAGCTGAGCGCCGAAGAATTGATGCTTTTGAACTGTGGTGTTGGAGAAGACTCTTGAGAGTCCCTTGGACTGCAAGGAGGTCCAACCAGTCCATTCTAAAAGAGATCAGTCCTGGGTGTTCTTTGGAAGGACTGATGCTGAAGCTGAAACTCCAATATTTTGGCCACCTCATACGAAGAGCTGACTCATTGGAAAAGACCCTGATGCTGGGAGGGATTGGGGGCAGGAGGAGAAGGGGACGATGGCAGAGGATGAGATGGCTGGATGGTATCACCGATGCGATGCACATGAGTTTGAGTGAACTCCAGGAGTTGGTGATGGACAGGGAGTCCTGGCATGCTGTGATTCATGGGGTCGCAAAGAGTCGGACGCGACTGAGCAACTGAACTGAACTGAACTGAAGCATTTGGAGCCACCTTACTATTTTTGCTATCTCCCTAAATCATCTCCTTCTTCCCAGTTTCTTTTTTCTGGGACTCACTGCTCCCCACCACCTGAGCCCCACCACCATGGATTCTGATTTAATTAGTTTGGGGTGGATCCCAAACACTGGTATATTTGAGCTCTCCAGGTGATTCTATCCAGCTATATTTGAATCTTTTCTTAGGACTTCTCTGGTGGCTCAGTGGTAAAGAAAGCACCTGCCAATGCAGGAGAAGTGGGTTCAATCCCTGGGTCGTGAAGAACTCCTAGAGAAAGAAATGGCCACGCACTCCAGTATTCTTGCCTGGGAAATCCCATAGACAGAGGAGCCTGGTGGGCTACAGTCCATGGAGTCACAAAAGAGTCAGACACGACTTAGTGACTAAAACAAAAACAATCTTCTCTTAACTTGTCCACTACCCTGTCCGCAAAAATAAAAAACAAACAAAACAACAGACTAAGTCTGAGACCTTATTAGCCCTTCTCTTATTTAATTCCCACAGATTATTCAATGATGCATCTAGTCAAACACTTCATCACAAGATCCAAGTGATTTGGCTATCAGAACAAAGTTGAGGACTGGCTTTCAGATGCGATGCACAGAGGAAAGACTCATAAAGTTGTGGCTTGCTTTTCTTGCCTTAAAAACATGCTGGTGACCTTGGGCAAATTTACAGTCACAGTGCATTGTTCAGAAAATGGGAATTTGAATCCAGCACCATTGACTAGCAAACTGTAAGGTGTAATTAGCTTGTGATTTCAGACAATTAAGTGACGAAGTCTTTCCTAGACATCCATTGCACAAAGATTTGTAGAGCTGCCTAAATAAAACTAAAAACATAAAGTGATGGAAAACCACACTGCAGATAACTCTGGGAAGAAAGTGGAAGACAGGAAGATAAGCAGCCCTTGTCATAGAAAAGATTACTTATATCAACTGTGGCAAAATTCCCCTTTACTGAGAATTGTATGAAATTATTTCTTGAAATGAAGGTGCCCTCTATGAAAAATCTTATTATCTTTATGAGCTCTGGAATGCCCAGGCAATGTCATGTTCCACTTTTATTTCTGAATGAAAAAAAAAAAAAAAAAGGCAGTGGAATGTTCAGATTCAGTAAATTCTTAGGCTTTGGTGTAAAGCAAATCCAGGCTGGATCCTAGCTCTGTGCTCAGAACCAAAAGGCCCGGAGCAAACAACTAGTGTATCCCAAGTGCCCTCCCCACAAAACCAGGATAACAAAACACAGAGGTGTGAGAACTGACCTCATAACATGTGAACATTCAGCACTCTTCATTAGTACCATTACTTGCTGCTTTGTAAATTATGTCCGTTTTACAGATGAAGCAACTAAGGCGCAGAGAGGCTGAGTAGTCTGTCCATGGCCACACAGCTTGGTAGTAGTAGAGCCAAGATGTCAGCCTAAACAATGTGGCTCCGGAATCTACATGCCTAATCCCTTCCAGCATTTTTAATATTCTAGAATTTTAAAACTGTATTAAATTTACACAGTTCATTACAATTTACAAAAGCTTACACATATGTTATCTCATGTTTGACATTACTAGTGTAGAGGAGAAGGTGATGGCACCCCACTCCAGTACTCTTGCCTGGAAAATCCCATGGACGGAGGAGCCTGGTGGGCTGCAGTCCATGGGGTCGCGAAGAGTCGGACACGACTGAGTGACTTCACTTTCACTTTTCACTTTCCTGCATTGGAGAAGGAAATGGCAACCCACTCCAGTGTTCTTGCCTGGAGAATCCCAGGGACAGGGGAGCCTGGTGGGCTGCCGTCTATGGGGTCGCACAGAGTCGGACACGACTGAAGGGACTTAGCAGCAGCAGCAGTGTAAAGGAAGCCAAAGCAGAGGTACTATTCCTATCTTATACTTGAGGACATTGAGCTCAAAGAGTCAGTACCCTGCCAAAGGATACCAGGCTGACGAGTAGCAAAGCTGGGACTCAAGCTCTGTTTTGATACTCTGGTGAACATCATCCATCAGAAAACATGCCCATGATACCCAAAATATTCTGAACTTTTGAGATGAACACACCTAAGAAAAAAATAAGCATCTATCTTCTAAGTAGATAGGGTTTAAAATGCTGCAGAGAGCATTTTCTTCTTAGGAAAATTATTACTAATTGTCAACTCTACATAATGAAATGTTATGATATCATCCAGGCAAATTGTGTGAGAGTGAAAGAAGGAAATAAATGGTTGTGTTCCATATACCCTGGAAGCAGTCTACCATTCCTGGCCTATGCCACAGATTCACTTGGAAGGTTTCCTAAGGTACAGCTCATCATATTAAGTATCACAGTATTTTCTTTTCTTGAGATTAAAACCCTGGTGACTGAGAGATTATTATAACTCAAGGGCAGGAAGAGAGATCTGATCCACAGATCATGAGGCCCTTTGAAAGCCCTGGATGCATAATGCTTTTTACCTTGACATTTCCCATCCTCTTCAGATTCATCTACCCAGTATTTTAAGGCCAAAGAAATGAAGACACAATACTACTTCATGAGTCAAACAACATCTCTCCTGGTGTTTTAATGTTGCAGTAAGGATGCTTAGATCACTATCATCATATGCATTCAGGTAAATGGGGAGTCTGCTCAGGGTTTCAAACTGTGCCTAGCAGTAATGATGTTGGATACACCGACTTCTCTGCCAAGCCTAGCAGCTGGAAAATTAGCTTAGACACACATACACACAGCACAGCAAGATGTTTAGCAAAGAGAATTGGATGAGAGGGCCATGCTTTTTATTTGATTTCTGTTTTATAAACAACATAATCACATGCCGACCCAAGCAGGAGCCACTTCTCTGAGCTCCTGTCAATCTTTGGAATAAAAACTGACTGACCTTTTGCAGCCCTGTGGCCACTGCTAAGTTTTCCAAATTTGCTGGCATATTGAGTGCAGCACTTTAAGGGCATCATCTTTTAGGATTTTAAATACCTCAGCGGGAACTCCATCACCTTCACCAGCTTTGTTCATAGTAATGCTTCCTAAGACCCACTTGCAGTCTTTGGATAGCATTATCTTCTACTAGACAAATGTTGAGCCTAAAAGCAAGGTGCACCTTTTGAAACCATGAGGATTTCAGTTTGGGCATCAGATCTTTGCTCTCAGACACAGCTTCAGGTGGCAAGGAGTTGGAGGAAACTCTTGGAAAGTCTCCGGGAAGAACTTCTTCTTGAACTGTGATTAGAAAGTTTGTTCTAGCTGCACCAGAGAGAAAATGCACTAAAGTGGTGAGTGTGGGGAGAGCATTTTGTTCCGGTGCAGACCGAAGACTATGGGGCTCGCAACTCAAGCACTCTGCATCTTACCACATTCCTACAGCAGTGTTCAGTGTTTCCCTAACCACAGATAAAAGTGACTGGAGTAGGGGAAGGGGATCTTTCAGGAAACATTTAATTGTCCACCTAATATACAAATGTCCTCCATCCTAGGCATTTGAAGGCTCAGAAGATAAATTTAGAAATGTGTCTTTAAATGCATTCAGTTCAGTTCAGTCGCTCAGTCGTGTCCGACTCTTTGAGACCCCATGAATCGCAGCACACCAGGCCTCCCTGTCCATCACCAACTCCCAGAGTTCCCTCAGACTCACGTCCATCAAGTCGGTGATGCCATCCAGCCATCTTATCCTCTGTCATTCCCTTCTCCTCCTGCCCCCAATCCCTCCCAGCATCAGAGTCTTTTCCAATGAGTCAACTCTTCGCATGAGGTGGCCAAAGTATTGGAGTTTCAGCTTTAGCGTCAGTCCTTCCAAAGAACACCCAGGACTGATCTCCTTTAGAATGGACTGGTTGGATCTCCTTGCAGTCCAAGGGACTCTCAAGAGTCTTCTCCAACACCACAGTTCAAAAGCATCAATTCTTCAGTGCTCAGCTTTCTTCACAGTCCAACTCTCACATCCATACATGGCCACTGGAAAAACCATAGCCTTGACTAGATGGACCCTTGTTGGCAAAGTAATGTCTCTGCTTTTAATATGCTGTCTGGGTTGGTCACAACTTTCCTTCCAAGGAGTAAGCGTCTTTTAATTTCATGGCTGCAGTCACCATCTGCAGTGATTTTGGAGCCCAAAAAAAATAAAGTCTGACACTGTTTCCACTGTTTCCCCATCTATTTTCCATGAAGTGATGGGACCAGATGCCATGATCTTAGTTTTCTGAATGTTAAGCTTTAAGCCAACTTTTCACTCTCCTCTTTCACTTTCATCAAGAGGCTTTTTAGTTCCTCTTCACTTTCTGCCATAAGGGTGGCGTCATCTGCATATCTGAGGTTATTGATATTTCTCCCGGCAATCTTGATTCCAGTTTGTGCTTCTTATAGCCCAGCGTTTCTAGACCCATACAAACTTTTAACCCTCAAATTTGAAACAAGTTTTTTTCTGAGCTTGGAGTGGTTAAAGGATGTTTTGTCAGAAAAGATGTAAAACAAGGTACGCCATTGGCCATGTACCACTGTCCAGATGGTTGTGACTCAACCAGAGTAGGGCTGTGACCCTTGGGCTTACCCTGAGCCCACTGTACTGAGACATCCGCCCATGCGTTCTGTCTCTCCCAAAAGACTGTAAATTCTTCAAGGGCAGAAAACTGATTTTATTTCTCTTTGTACACACAATGCCCAACACCATGCTTGGCTCAGGCTATTAAAACGGTGTCCAATAAATATTTGTTTAACTGGACTGAATTATGTGTCCAGAAACCTAATTTGCTCTCTGATGCTGCCACCAACCTAGTGTTTACAGATCAAACCCAAAATTCTCACTCCCTCCATCTATAAAAGAAGATACACAAAAACTTTTGTTCTGACCCCTAGGCTGTGGAGCCAGCTAAAAATGTATATGGTATCTGTGAGTGCATTGGACAAAATGAAATCAAAGACAATACTTTGATGTCTTGTCTGCTTTTGCCCTAGGTTAGAGAACCAGGCAGATTGAATACACTAGCCATAAGTGTCGAAGTGGCACACTTCAAACACTTCAACAACAGTCTCGTCGTATCACTCTGCTCTAGTGTCACCTCCTCAGAGAGGTCTTCTCTGACCATGCTTCTAAAATAAGTCCTGGGTGCTCTCTAGCAAACTACCCTACTTTATCTTCCTCAGACCACAATTCAACATCTGAAGGTATATGACTATTCACATTTATTTCCCCTGGAATGGGAACTCCATGGGGGCTTTGCCTCTGTGTGTGTGTGTGTGTGTGTGTGTGTGTATGCTGCCAGCATACACACATACATACATAACAGTTGCTAAATGAATGCATAAGTAATAGTCACCAACAGTAAGTATTTATAAAGGCCTGGTTTTGTTTTCAAGTATCCTGAATGGAAACCATCAGCATTAGCATGTAAGTAACTTAGTGAGGCAAGCAATAACCTCCACATCTGACAGGTATTAAGAGAACTGAAGCATGGTATTATTGTCAAATGGAAGACCCCCAATGCTTGGAATGGCACTGCAGTTTGCTAAGTGTGTGGCTTCACAACATTAGCAAAGTTAGCAAAGTATATGTGGAGAAGAGTCAGGCATAGAATTCAGGGTTCCAGGCTCATGAAACCACAATGTAGTCATTGATAACCAGCAACAGGCACACAGTGGTCTTTCTCTCAGTTAATAAACCATTGTCAGGGGTATATGTGTGTCTGTAGTGGGGAAGGAAATGGCAACTCACTCCAGTTTTCTTGCCTGGAGAATCCCAGGAACAGAGGAGCCTGGTGGGCTGCCGTCTATGGGGTCACACAGAGTCAGACACGACTGAAGCGACTTAGCAGCAGCAGCAGCATGTATGTCTATCGAGTGCTGATGTTCAATATTTTCAGGAAAGTCAGTGTTTCTAGGATTTTGTTCATTGTGCCTTTTATATACTAGGCACTCAATAACTATTTATTGAGTTTATTTGATTGATCTCCTTTAAAAAATGCTTTAAAAATGTTAACAAGAGTAATGTCCCATGGAACAACTTTTATGCATCCATTAAAAAAAAAATATTTGAATTTGGAACAAATACTGTACTCTAAGGAACCAAAATTGCAAAGTAAATTAATTCTTAAAAAGATTTATATGACTAAATTTTGATCCCTTGAATGGCGCCTTTTCAAATTCAGTCTAAAATGTCTAGTGTGTTTTTAATCTAATCTAATGAGCTTTAATAGGCAAAGTTGTTCCCACTGGAACCAAAACCCAGCTATTTCATTTTTTTAACCTTCTGTGTAAAGGAATGGGCTAAGAACTAATTTTTTCTGAATTTTTTATATTTAATCAACAACATCATTGCCAAAGAAAACCACTTTTCAGAAGTCTTTCTATCCTGGTTTATAACTTATAATCAAAAACTGGAATTTTGCATCTGATGGGCTTTAGTGTGTAACATTATACTGTCAAATTTTTGATGCTATAGTTAAAAGTAAGAGATAGTTTCCATTATAAAAAATTTCCCATAGTATGGTTACCCAGTGAAAAACATTTTCCTATAAAAATGGTCTTTCCAATTCATAGGTTAGAAATTATTGTGGGTAATTTTTAAAAGAGCATCAAAAAAAATTTTTATTGGCTTTAAATAAACTGCATTTACCTAGTCCCATTAGTTGGTTGCTGTATACACAATGTGGTAAAAACTGTACATGCATGGGGACATATGTATTCCTGTAGCTAATTCATGTTGATGTATGGCAGAGGCCAACACAATATTGTAAAGCAATTATCCTCCAATTAAAACAAAAGTACATGCAAAGAAATTGTAATTTCAAAACAGAAACTTGAGATTTGAAACCCTGACAACTTACTTGTTCTTATACAGTTAGGGGTATGTGAACTGGTTTCAGCTACAGCCTGTGCTGAACAGCAGGAGAAAATAGAAATAGGTCATAAACATGAGGTCCAAAACAATCCAGGAAGCTTGAAATGTCACTGATATATCACAGTGTTTCTCACAAAGATGTACCTTAGCTCTGGGCTTCGACCCTTGGACCTCAGGGGGTAAAGATACTTGGAAATCTGATCTGTCCTGACAGGGTGAGGCAACCCTCCGTGACCTTCCCAAAGCCCCACTGTGTTTGAGGCTCAAGGGCCAGCACACTTCACCCTGAACTGTGAGCTTCCTTTAATTGTACACTTCACTTTCATTTTCCCGTAGAGTCCTGGGCTAGGGAACTTCTCTGTCCTGTTCTGAAAACTGGAAGCTACTCAAATGTCAACCATAGGGTTCAATAAAATGTGTCACATCCAAACGATGAAGGATCTGCTGCCTTTAAAAGAATGGGTTAGATTGATACATAGGGACAAGAAGGGTCCAAGGTATATGATTAAGTATTTAAAAAGAGAAAAGCAAATTGCTGTAAAAGGTTGTAACTTTATACGCACATACGTGCTAACAGACACACTTCACTGAATGGTATATAGGAGCCATCGGCAGGCAGTGTGTGATAAAAGAGGGTAGGCAACAAAGAACTTTCCTTTTTGGTGTGCTTGTTTTTGCAGTTTTTAAATTTTTAGAGCAAGTATAAATTTTTAAGCAGGAAAAATCTCTCTAAGATAATGAAAAATATTGATTAAAAACTTTAAGACATTACATAACAAACATACTAGGGTACAGCAAGTCTGATTCACATGAATGAACCATTATAATACCTATGGCTGGAATTTAGAAGTCCATGAACCACTGACACTGTATGAAAACTTTTAAGGATATTTTATGCATATATGACGGAAAGGCAATGGCACCCCACTCCAGTACTTTTGCCTAGAAAATCCCATGGACAGAGGAGCCTAGTAGGCTGCAGTCCATGGGGTCACTAGAGTCAGACACGACTGAGCGACTTCACTTTCACTTTTCACTTTCATGCATTGGAGGAGGAAATGGCAACCCACTCCAGTGTTCTTGCCTGGAGAATCCCAGGGACAGGGAAGCCTGGTGGGCTGCCGTCTATGGGGTGACACAGAGTCCGACACGACTGAAGCAACTTAGCAGTAGCAGTATGCATATATGAAAACATGCGTTTTCTGGAAGGAGACTTCATACCTTTCATCAGATTCTCACAGGTATCTGAGACTCTAAACAAGGTCAAAAACCATGACCCTATCAGAAACCAAGAGAGTTGCTCAATCCCTCCATTTTTATTTTCATTTTATCATGAAACATTTTATTACTACTTAATTTCATGGCTGCTGCCAAAGATAAAGTCTATAATCAGCATTACAGTATAAAATTGTGGTTCTTAGTTTCTAAGTTTCATGTCAAAGGGGCTTCCAATGCCTTAAAAGCAGCTCAAAGAGCAGGACAAAAAGTCACTCCAGGCTGGTATTGCAGGAAGAAAACTTCTAACAAGAACAGAAACCCTGCAGTCATTCAGAGCTTGAGGACAGTTGTCCAAGGCACAAATAGTCCTGTTTTCACCACAGAGATGAGAGATTAGTAAAAGGGTAAGTAGGGGAGAGGGGTAGAAGGATTCAACGGGAGGAAGAAGACATGGTTGATTTGAACTAAGGGGCCCCATTGGGTGGGTGAAATTAGTTTGATCAGTTAAACAAGACTGAATGCAACATCATTTGGTCAGCCTTAAATTGAAAGAGACTTTCATTATAAATGAACATTAAAATATACAGCAAAATTATTGTTGCTATTGTTTGAATTAGAGTTGGAATTTGTCTAAAACCTTGGCTTCTGATGACCATTGTAAAGCTGACTGCCCCCAAATCCCTCGGAATTACATGAGTCCACAAACTGTTTCACTGTCTCTATCTTGATTCCACTTACAGTCTCCGGAATCAAGTCCAGTGCAGCATTTCCATAAACCTTAAGATCAAGTGTAGATCAATAACAATTTGTAATTTAAGTGAGGAGCCGTAGGTTAAACCTGCACGGACAAAATGAGGAGCATTATTGGTGAAAATTAGGAATAATACTCTACTTTCCAAACGTGCTTTCCAGGTGGTTTATCACTGTCAAAATAAGCCAACTGTGGATTTAGTATGCAATTAAAGTGTCAGATATCCCCGAGTTCTAGCACTGACAATACCTGACTACACAGGTTTTACAGGCAAAGAAATTGAAGGTGTTCACATAATCCAGCAAAGCCCATCGCTAACCACCATCACCTAATTGTACTGATATCTGCCATATGCAAAGCATAGAAATGGGGACTGTATGAAACAGAAATGGACTCTCCAGGAATTTTACAGTTTAGCTAGAAAAATAAGATACAGAAAGTGAAGAAAGTAGTTTATAACAAAATATCCAAATGATGATAGGATGAAAATAATTCCTTACTATTGGAAGGAAAAAACATAGAGAAAACATGTCTCCAGGAGGGTTGAGGATGAACCACGTGAAGAAGGAAACCTTTCAACTAACTCTTAAAGGAGTTAGATGTTGATGGTCAAAGGACAGTATGGGGAGGTCTACAGACTATGACAACATTGTGGCCAAAGGCTGGAAGATGGAGACACAAGACTAGGCTGACAAAAGACTGAGAAAAGCAGAATGATTAAACAAAGCAGGTTGAATGGACTAACTTGGATAGGGAGACAAACAAGCCTGAAAGTCTTATAAAATAATGATGAACATGTGTTGAGCTCTTACTATCAAATATTTAAGGTGCTTTAATACATTAGTTCATCAAGTCCTCCCATGAAGAAAATACCTTTAGTCTATAATTAAGGAAACTGTGGCCAAAAAAGATTAAGTGGCCTTTACCTCACACAGTTAGTAATTGGTGGAATCAGGATTCAGACCCAAGGCCAATCTATGTTGGAATGTGGGCTCAGAATAACCATCTGACTCAAGAGTGGGAATACCTCAAAGGCCTGACTAAAAAAATTGGGGTTTCAGTGTCAGGTGTAAAAACTGGGAGTTTATCTCATAACCCATTGGTAATACTTACAGGCATGGTTCATCACTACTTTACAAGCATTGCTTTATCTGATGATTTTGCTAACAATGCTAACTGAAAGTTAGCAAGTATTTATTGACCAGTCCCTTGACTATAGTACTCATTTAGATATTATAGAGTTCTCAGTCCAGACATTATTGGGAAAATCTGTTGTGTCAGTATTTTATCACCATACCTTTGTATCTGTAGGACTTAATCTTACCTCTTCTTCACCCACCACTTCTGCTAAAATACAAATCATGACAATAAACAGAATAATGTGTGTTTATTTTCAAATGTTCCCTGAACATATTAACCTTGCTGCAAGGAGAGCCATTCTTGTCAAATAATACCTCTGTCGCTTAAAAACTAATTTCTCCATCTTAGGTTCATGTTTAAAATTCAGCTGGGTTCTTCAGTTACAGATGTACAGGACATGACATCTGGACCCTCCTAGGGAGCAGGAGTGAACTCTTCCTCTGTGATACCCACAGTAGCCAAATGACTTCTTCTCCCACTGAGGAAAACCACAGAAAACTGTCTCCAAATGATTTACTGCTCAACCCCCAGCCCACAAATCAAAGAATTGGGTTGAGGGAGAAATAAAGAAGAATGGTGACCAGTGGCTATGAGATGGGGAGTGACTGTTTCAGTTTATTTTCTTAAGCCAATTAATGATGAAGCAGCGTGGAGGGAACGAAAGACACAACATAGCTGAGAAAGACTTTTTTTCCAGATAAATGGCCAGATATCAGATTCTGTAATAAGTACTTCCACCTATCAAAACACACACACACACACAGAGTAACTCTGGGGTGGAGGAAGAAGATACAGATCTTAGAAACACAAGGTAATATTAAGGAAACCTTGTGGGTATCGTAAAATGTTGGAACTTTGAAGGACTTTGGAGATCATTTAATCCAGACGTTGCAAAACCAGGGTCCATGAACTATACATGACAGGTAGAGGTGTTTGGCTGGACCTGCAGAATGCTGTATGTTGTTGTTTAAATTGAGTCAACATTATAAAGTAGAGGAAAATTCACAGAACAATCCCGGTATGTGGCTTCTCTTAAACATGGAAGACCTAGCAGCACTGGGCCGCCTTTCCCAAATGCAGCAGGGAGTTAGGGCACCTTTAGAAAAGGCTTGAACCCCCAGCTTGACGCAATCCCCGCCACTGCCTCTAGCTCTGGAGTACAAAGGCTCCATGTCAACATTCAATGCAATCCCTTTCAAGCTACCAACAGTATTTTTCACAGAGCTAGAACAAATAATTTCACAATTTGTATGGAAATACAAAAAACCTCGAATAGCCAAAGCAATCTTGAGAAAGAATGGAACTAGAGGAATCAACCTGCCTGACTTCAGGCTCTACTACAAAGCCACAGTCATCAAGACAGTATGGTACTGGCACAAAGACAGAAATAGAGATCAATGGAACAAAATAGAAAGCCCAGAGATAAATCACGCACCTATGGATACTTTATATTTGACAAAGGAGGCAAGAATATACAGTGGGGAAAAGACAATCTCTTTAACAAGTGGTGCTGGGAAAACTGGTCAACCACTTGTAAAAGAATGAAACTAGAACACTTTCTAACACCATACACAAAAATAAACTCAAAATGGATTAAAGATCTAAATGTAAGACCAGAAATTATAAAACTCCTAGAGGAGAACATAGGCAAAACACTCTCCAACATCAATCACAGCAGGATCCTCTATGACCCACCTCCCAGAATATTGGACATAAAAGCAAAAATAAACAAATGGGACCTAATTAAAATTAAAAGCTTCTGCACAACAAAGGAAACTATAAGCAAGGTGAAAAGACAGCCTTCAGAATGGAAGAAAATAATAGCAAATGTAGCAACTGACAAAGAATTAATCTCAAAAATATACAAGCAACTCCTGCAGCTCAATTCCAGAAAAATAAATGACCCAATCAAAAAATGAGCCAAAGAACTAAACAGACATTTCTCCAAAGAAGACATGCAGATGGCTAACAAACACATGAAAAGATGCTCAACATCACTCATTATCAGAGAAATGCAAATCAAAACCACAATGAGGTACCATTTCACGCCAGTCAGAATGGCTGTGATCCAAAAGTCTACAAGCAATAAATGCTGGAGAGGGGGTGGAAAAAAGGGAACCCTCTTACACTGTTGGTGGGAATGCAAACTAGTACAGCCACTATGGAGAACAGTGTGAAGATTCCTTAAAAAACTGGAAATAGAACTGCCATACAATCCAGCAATCCCACTGCTGGGCATACACACCAAGGAAACCAGAATTGAAAGAGACACGTGTACCCCAAAGTTCATCGCAGCACTGTTTATAATAGCCAGGACATGGAAGCAACCTAGATGTCCATCAGCAGATGAATGGATAAGAAAGCTGTGGTACATATACACAATGGAGTATTACTCAGCTATTAAAAAGAATGCATTTGAATCAGTTCTAATGAGGTGGATGAAACTGGAGCCTATTATACAGAGTGAAGTCAGCCAGAAAGAAAAACACCAATACAGTATACTAACGCATATATATGGAATTTAGAAAGATGGTAACGATAACCCTGTATGCGAGACAGCAAAAGAGACACAGATGTATAGAACAGTCTTTTGGGCTCTGTGGGAGAGGGCGAGGGTGGGATGATTTGGGAGAATGGCATTGAAACATGTATAGTATCATATGTGAAACGAATCGCCAGTCCAGGTTCAACACAGGATACAGGATGCTAGGGGCTGGTGCACTGGGATGACCCAGAGGGATGGGATGGGGAGGGAGGTGGGGGGTGGTTCAGGATGGGAAATACGTGTGCACCCATGGCTGATTCATGTTGATGTATGGCAAAACCAATACAATATTGTAAAGTAATTAGCCTCCAATTAAAATAAATACATTTATATTAAAAATTTTTTAAATAAAAATAAGAGAGTGCTTGATGCGTACACCACCATGCCTCATGCAATTGTTGTACCTGCCAAATCCTGTAGGCATTCAAGTTTACAAGCTCTGCTCTACTCTGACCTCATTCAGAGAATAAGGTCTTCTCTAGAGTAGTGAAGTGAACTACAAATCTCATTTCCAGAATTCCCTGGTAGTCGAGTGGTTAAGACTCCATGCCTCCAATGCAGAGGGACCAGGGTTAATCTCTGGTAGAGGAACTAATCTCCCATGCCACATGTTGTAGCCAAAAATATAAATATATAAATTAATAATTTTTAAAAAAAAATTTTAACTCATTCTCTTAAAAGTAAAATTTTCATACACAAGGGATCATGAGAACCAGAGGGTATGCACAACTAAACTTAGGCTGTGTACATACAATGCCAACACCTGTGGAGCAAAGGTGAATTCCCACTGTATGCACAAAGTGTCCCTCACCTCCCCCAAAAAGGGGCAAAGGAAGATTCTCAAGTTTTCAGAATAAAGGTACCACTTAGTTTGGCTTGCTGTAGACAGTTTTGACTTGTCCAAATTTTACATATGACTCCCATTTATCCTGAAGACGTGATTGATGAGGAGATATACAAACTGCTTACTATATACATGCAAATAGGTCTACAGATGACACTGGATGAAAACAGAATGGGGAGGAGGGGAGGATGTCTTAAAATTTTGGAAAATGTAGCAGATCAAACAGAAGGAAAGTGACTGAGATTGATTGAGTGATGGCTTGTGACTGAGGTACAGGGGGTACGCTTACTCCAATTTATTCTTACAGCAGCCTAGGAAAGTGATGTTATAACTCTTCCTTTACAAGTAAAGATCCTAGAGCTCAGAGGCATTCAATTGCTTGAAGATGACCTGGCTATTCAATCAGGGACCACACCCAGACGCAAACTGGCGAGCACAGTGGTAACCTTCAGGACCAGATGGCTCATTCTTACTCAGCAGTATTTGTTTCTTAAGTCTGCTTGTCCCCAAAGCCCACCAAGTGCTATTACGAAGACTTTCATAAATGTCATAGTTTGAACAACCTTAACACACAAAATTAATTCCTTTAAGCAGGTTCTTAAACTCAGTTAAGAAAGCTTTGGTCCTTCCTTTTTTATAGCCACCAATTCCTAGTCTGGTGTTACTGTAGGAATTAATAAAAATCTCTTCTCCAAATAAAATTTTCCTTTAGAATTTTTTCAAACATTAGTAGTCAAGGATTTGGCTATATATACAAGCTAAAAGCAGCATGTTTGTTGATGAATAAGAATAATAACTAAAACCAAAATAAAGTAATTCAAAAGTGAGAGCTTTTGAAGAGTCAGGAATTTGATTAAAAATTCACTTGTTTTTTTTTTTTTCTATAATGCAACAGTTCTTTAACCACAAAACAGCTCTTATAATAATGCAGAAGAGTATAGTTCCAAGTAAAACACTCCCCCCATTTTAATCATGGCTATTATTTTTTAAAATGAAAATGGCTGAGGTCATTGTAATCTATTTTAAGGTTTGCATGGGTTAGTGGTATTTTTTTCTTGGCTTTGAGCTCTCCATGTTACCAGCTAAATGTTATAGGTTTTGCTGTGTGCCCTTTCAAATCCCATTCTTTTTAATAATGTTGTCCTTTATACACATAAATTAGAGTGAATTCCACTTTTTTTCCTAACAACTCCAGATGTGGTCCACACTTTCAAGAGGACCAGAACTTGCCTTTTCTTTTTAATTATGAGTGTACTTCTTAGAACAAGTACGTTCCAATCTGCATAAAAATGCTGTGGATGTTCAAATGCTGAGAGATGAGTAAAACCATAGAATTCATGTGGTCCATTTCAGACCCATACTGAAACAGTAGGATAACATGTGTATCTATCCCTTCCAACTTACAGAGACAGACACAGATAAAGAAAAAGTGCTCAGAAAGAAAACTCCATCTGGGCAAAGTTCCACACCTACCAATATTTACGGACTGCGGTAGCCTACAGATAGCCATTTAGGACACATCAGTGAAGCTCTCTGTCTTCTAGGACCCAGCAGGCATAATTATCAAATATATAAAGACAGTACACTTACACAGTCAGGCCTCCCTTTAGATGTGATTAATATCGCACTGACTTTCTGAACTTAGCCTGGTTTTTAGTATAATTCACTACCACATCACACAGAACAGCCCAAGATCCCTCTAAATAGCTCCTCCCCAGCCACACATGAGAGAATGTCTCTGTAAAACATATTGTGAAGATCTGCCTATTAAAAATACTTAAGCTCTGTTTGTTTGTTTATTTTTAAAAAAAAAAAATCAACTTGCAAGGCCAGTGTAATAAGACACTGTGGCTTTTATGGAAGAGGTGAAATAATTTTAAACACAGACACACAATGAGTTTATTTATTTAGAAACTTGTTAAATAGAGTCTGGGAATTCAAATATTCAATGTTGACATTGTACAGAACTGGCCAGGAGCCAGAATCCAGTCTCCAGAGGGACCCATTGGACAAGGAATTCAGGCCTTTCTCTCCTCCCACTTGAGCTAAATAGGTAGAGGCCATTAGTTATACCCACAGCAATATCTGAACCGCACTCAAATAAGCTGCCCTGGCCAGGGCACTTCAAAGGACGGTAAGTGTGTTTAGCTTTTTAGTGCTGAACTAGAGCAATATGTCACACTTTTGAAAGAGTTTTGTAAACAGTTTCTTCCTTATGTAGAAATGTCTCTGAAGTTTCTTGTATGGCATGTAAGCAAAGGTAATTAACAAGGATTACACTTTTTTCATTTACTGGGAAAAAAAAATACCCATCTGTGTGCAAACTGGAGATCTAGGAAGAAGCAGCATGCTGCTTCTCTTCCTTTCTCCCCTCTCTTGTTTGTTCCATTTGTTTGTCTCCTTTTCATTCTCTTCCTCACACTTGTTCTCACTACCCAGACAATTTCCTTGAGAATTCCCTGGTAAATTCAAGAGTGGGAAGGGGAAAATCTAATTTTAGAAAGAGGACCTTGGCAAATGAAGTGGGGAGGAAACTAGTGATTCATATAAAAGAAAAGCAGACCCCACAGATCTTTGTAGAAAGTGCCTAGAGCTGAGACTTTCAGCTCAAGAAGGGTTAACCACCTCTCCAGAAAAATGTGCCCAGCGTCTTTATAGAGTGACTGTCTGCTCCTGCCCCACCTCCCCAGAGCCCCTCTCTCCTCGGTCCCAGGGGGTTAGGAAGGGGCCTGCTTTGCCAGAGAGAGTGAATGGGTAAGTGTCCCTGAACCCCTGAGCTGTGAGAGAGTGTGTGTGTGTGTGTATGTTTGTGCATGTGTGGTACAGGGTCGGTGCAAACAAGGCTCCAAGCGAAGCACCGCGCCAGGCACACAGCATCTCTGATGTTGAAAGGGAAGAAGCTTTGGGCCTGGGAGCTAGCAGCCCAGCAGCTGGGGGAGTGAGGTGCGGAGGGGAGGGTGCTCTGGTGAGCACTACCTCCCTCCTCTCTAGGGCCTCCCCACCTCCACCCCGAAGTCCCACCCGGCCTGGTTTCGAGATGATTGGAGGGGTGGTGGGGGGACGGCAGTGAGCGGACGATGTACCCAGCGCTTGGGAATAGGGCTCTGCCAAGCTCTGAGTACCTTGGGAACACGGTAAGAGCCATTGGCCAGCAGATGACAAGTCAAGTTTCTCCATTTCAGGGCCCGCTTCCAGCAGAGGCAAAAGGAGGATGTGTGGGGAGAGAGGAGACTGGGCCAGGCCCGCCGAGGGCAACAAGTCGGTGCTCCCCTGCCCTCCTGGCCCGGGAGGATGGAGCCAGGAGTCCCCAGCTGTGGCCTTCCTGCCCCAGGCGACGTCTGCAGCCTGGGATAACATGGCCCTAAGTTGCAAAAAAAAATGAAATAAAATAAACTCCCAAACGACAAGATGTTTAAAGGAAAACTGCTTACTGAATTGTTACCCTCAACTTTTAAAAAAGAAGAAAGCAAAAACGTCGGGATGACTCATTAATTTCTATTCGATGAGCGTCCTACGTGTTGAATGTCTGCCTGCTGAGGAGGCCGCGCCCGCCCACGGGTGGTGAGAGGAGGCCTCCGCTCAGAAAGCCAAGAGCTGGGCTACCCTGCAAAAGACACACTCAGGCACACTTACACAGACACACCGCAGCCAATGGCCCCCAGACCTGCGACTCCTCGGCCCCTCACAAATAAAAACCTGAAAAAGGAGCCTTTTATTCCAGCCTTCCAGCCCCTGTAGCTAATGAACCGTCCCCTTCCAGAGTGTTGAAGATGAGTGTGAGGGGAGAATGAAAAGCGTTATTAACCTTCCCCTAAACACAGATTTTTTTTTTTTTTTTTTTTTGGCGAAACACATCGAAATGCTTCGTTCTAAGTGCCAAATGCAATAAAGAAGCCCTAAGCCAGGGTAATGGTCAAGTAATGGTAAATAAACCGCCTTCCTAAACGGGGCCTCCGCAGGGCAAGCGCTTTCTTCCCCCTCCTCAAAAGCAGACTGAAATAAACAAATAAAATGCGTGTTTTAAGCAAAGCTTTGTGTTTTCATCTGAGCTTTTTAAAGGATAAAGGAAAACGCAAGTAGATAGGCATGGGGCAGTGGAGGCTGGAACCTGGGCTTGCGGTTCTTTGCCATCTTATGTACTGGGCTTACTAAAGGGAGGCGTTTAAGCAGGAGAGGAAGAGTCGTCATCTACCTTACCTACTTCAGAGCCTCTTTTTAAACCGAGATCAAGTGTACAAGTAACAAGTGCCCCCCCCCTCCCCCCCGCCCTCCCCTCACCGGGGTCTTGCTAATCGCATCGCCTTCTGGGTCTTTACAAGACTTCTGCGTGGCCCGGTAGCTAAGGGGGGTTATTCGTTGCAACTCGTTCATTGCTGTGATTGAAACCCTGCCGGGTGTCACTTTGGAGAAGTGGGGTGGGGGGGTGGGGGGGTTCCTTCGGTTTTCGGGCCCTAGACGCGCTAGACAGATCCAACTTCACTTCTTTCCCATCACCAGAAGGAAACAGTTGCAACTGGCATTTCTGGCACGGCCCAGGTGCTGTCCTGGCCGCCCAAGAAAACGGCTGGGAAGCCTCACCCGGCTGCCAGAGACTGCTTGGCTTTTAGTTTTCTTTTCTTAAAGGTGGGAATAAAAGCCACCATCTTTAGACAGTACAAATGTCAGTCTTCCTGCTTTTCCCTTATTTTTTTTTAATGTAATGGTTTGTTCCTCCCAAATGATTTGCAACGAATGTATCGGTTTTAACTGTTGTGTAAGAAAAAAACAAGCCCTGTAAGTCGGGAAGTAGGCTGGGCATTCATTCTGAGTTTAACTTCAGAGGTACTTTCAGGGTCTGTGGTCCCTGGTTTGGATCCTTGGAATCCTGTACCTTAGCCAAGATCGCGACAAGACTTGGCCACCAAAGAAATTTACAAAATACATGAAGAATAACAGTCGAGGAAACAACTGTTTCTAAGTGACTTGATTCCACTGCAGTGTTTACTTTTACAACAAAAAGGGTGGTTTTGTTTTTTAAAGTATGCTGGTCACACTGCCTCTTCCTAACCCAGAAAAAGAAAGAAACCCGGTGCAGACACAGCCACGAAGTTTTCGCTGGCTTCACAGCAGGGGTCAGCGAGTATCTCCGCCCTGCGCTCGGAAACTCACGCACTACGCGGGGAAGGAAATACCGCTTCAAGATACAAAAAATTCTCAGTTTTAATATGATTTCCTTCGTTACCCAGATTAGAACCGAAGAACTGCACAAAGCAGCGCTGCTGTCCGAAAGGCAGCCGTGTTGGCAACAGCTGGAGCAGCGCCAGCGGGAACCTGAGGCTTAGCAAGAAAAGTTTGTGAGAGTTCGCATCTAGTTATCAGAAAGCCGCAGCGGCATCCTTAGAAAAACACTAGAGACAAAATGAACGGGTCTCCCACTGGATGAATGACAAGTATCCTCAGATAGGAAACCAGACTCTGTTTCTGGATGTTGAGTGGTCTGTGCGTGAGGGAATGTTTGAATTCGGCAGCGAACAACTTGGTAATTAAAATAGTTGAAAAAGTTGCCCAAGAAAATCCGAAGGGTTTTGTGTTCTGCTTTCACTTCGGCGGATACCAGGCAATGAGGCGCGCGAAGGGTTCGGCTTTCATTTCACAACTTAGGCAGAGTTGAAATCGGCTCTCAACCCCCCGCTTCGTCCCCGCAACCACACACACACACACACACACACACACACACACACACCCCTAACCCTCAGTCGGAATTGAAGCCCACAGGCCTCCAAGCATGTATGTACATTTATTCCTTCTCCGATGAAAATAAAGACATCGGCCCCATTAAACGCAAACAGGAAAAACAGGAGTTCCACAGGCGCGCTTTGACACTGTCGCAGCTAAGTGAAATGAACAATATCCAAAAGAGAAATAGATGGACTGATGGCCCAAGGACTCCTATATATAGGTTGATCCCTGAGACCAGAGCGAAAGGAAACGTATTTGGGCGAGAGGGAGTGCTTGGGTGAGAACTGGAAGAAGCACTGGAAAGGCGCCTAAGATGACAGCATCTCGCTGGGCTAGACCGCGGACTCTCACCACCAAAGAAACCCAACCGAGGTGCCGCTGCCTTCCGCGCGGCTGCGGCGGGGACACCAAAGGCGGGAAGGCTCGGGGCGTTACTTGGCTTTAATATGCAGGGGTGGGGGAGACTAGGGGTTCACTTGGGAGAAGCATCCCACCCACCACCCTATCTCTACGTTCTCTGATCCACACGCAAAACAATTAAGAGAATTATGTTTTCAGCGAGCGGGAGAGCGAACGACGGCCTGTGCTTTGCCGAGGCTGCTGCAGCCCCGCGTGCTGACACCTTGCGGAGGAGCGCTTTGAACTGCCCCGGATCGCTCCTGGACTCGGCACCGCCGGGTCCCCTTAGACTCGACATAGAAGCATTTGGACAAATCCAGTCCCGTAGCTTATACTCCCGGCTGATGCTACCGATTTCTCGGACAGTGTCGGCTCGGCGGGCAATGCCGGCCGAAGCCACCCAACACTTCGGCGAGAAGCATGGGGGATGGGAGTCCCGTCGCCCCTACCCCGAACTCAATCGCCCTCTTCCCGCGTGACCAAGGCCGCTCCACGCCGGGCAGGCAGGGGGCGCCGGGGAGGGTTAGTGACCCAAGACCTCGGCTGCGTCCAGAAACAGCGCGGGAGGCTCCGCCGCGCCCTCTCCGAGACCAGTGTCCCCGCAGCCCGCCCCCTGGGGGTCACTCGGCGCCCTGCCAGCCTGGAGCTCGCGGGCCGGAGCGCGCCCTTTCGGCCTCCTGCTCCTCGGCGGCTGTCGCCGCTGGCTGCGCGCCCTCTAGTCCGCGCTCTCCAGGCGCTCGCGGGGCCTCTTCTCTCCCCACCTGCCCGCGGCTCCGCGGAGCTGGTAGCTCGGCTCTGCCCGCGCCGTCCCCCGCCCCCCGCCCCCCCCCCCCCCCCGCCACCACACACACACACACACACACACACACCCGGACTACAGCCTCCACCCTCGTCTCCCCCACTCCCCACCCCAATCCTCCCGCCGCGCCGCGCACGCTGGAGAACACGGCAGAGCGCACAGCGCCCACTACCGCAACAGCCGCTCGGCGCAGCCCGCCAGCCCGCGCAACTTCCAGCGGCCGCCTCGCAACTTTTCCCAACTCCACCACGGCTGCCCGCCGCCGCCGCTGCCACTGTAGCTCCCTCCGAGCCTTCCACCCACCCCAAACCCCAGAAACAAACCGAGGCGCGAAAAGGCTCTTTTCCCCAGCCCGCCCCCCCTCCCCGATCCCCCGCTCCCCCTCCCACACCCGGGACTAGCTGGTTGGCCAGAGGCAACTCTCCTCCGCCTGGGGGGAAGGGGAGGGGAGGGGGAGACTTTCGCATCTCCTCTCCCCCCCCCCCACCCCACCCACCCCACCCCTTCCCGCTCGCTCTCGCTCTCTCTCCTCCCTCCCACCCAGGTCTTTGCTGCCCCCACCCCCACCCCCACCCCGGGGTTGCCACAGCTGGTCCGCGCACTAGGCTCGAGGGTTGCCCCGGCTCCTCTGGCGCCCAAACAAGGAGCTGGAGCGCGGGCGGCCGGCGCGGAGGCTGGACTGGCAGGTTGCTGGAGCTGTTCTGCGCCTGCCCTCCAACCGGGGCCCCGGCGCGAGAGGCAGCCCCGCTCTCCCTCCCGGAGCGCAGTAGACAGATATGCAAGATGGCAGAGGAGGGGGAAATCCAATAGAAAAGGGATATTGCACCTACTTGTGGCCAGTTTCCTTGCCCTGCCTTTGGATCTCATGCTGTGCCCAGTCCTGCAGCCGCTGGTGTGTGGTTGGGGTTTTTTTTTCTTGGATCTTTTCCTTCTTTTGCTCTCCCTCTCGCTCCCTCCCTCTCCTCTCTCTCTCTCCCTCTCCCTCTCTCTCTCTTACACACACACACACACACACACACACACTCTCTCTCTCTCTCTCTTACACACACTCACTCTCTGTCTTTCCCTCTTTCACTCTCTCTCCCTCCCTCTCTCCCTTTCTCTCAATCCACACTCGCTATCTCTCCAGCATTGTCAGTTTGGACACCTTCGCACATGCGCGCTAGACGCCCCTCCAACATCTCAGCGCCGCCAAAAAAAGTTTGGAGCGATTTATCACTTTGATTTGGAGATCTTGTCAGATGGCAATCGCCGAGGAGGCGGAGAAAGGGAGCCATGGGGAGGGCGGCGGGGGGCGGGGAACGAGCGCAGGGAGTCGGAGGGGAGCAGACACCTCGCCCAGAAAAAAAAAAAAAAAAAGGAACGAAAAGACTCGGGCAAAGGATTGATTTCGTGTTGGAATCACCAATAAGCCTGTATCATTACTATTATTGTTTTCCCCACCATAAATTGCAGGACATTTTCTGTACGGTCCTTGGGGGAAAGCAAGGAGTAGGGGGAGGGGAGGGGACTTTTAAAAATCTTTCCCACACTAAAGAACTAGAAGGACCGGACTCTCGGCGAGCGATCCAGGAGAAAGTGAGAATCATCCTGAACTTCGGGAAATCTGCTGCGGCTACTACTGCTACTGAAGCTATTGCGGCTTCTGCTTTCAGAGCTGAAAGCAGAATAAATAACTGCTCCTTCCTTGATTTTAGGTGTAATGCTAATACTTCCTGCCATCCTTGGAACAAGTCAGTTGGTTGGTCTATTCTCACCAAGTAATAATGATCACCCTTGATTCCCAGGTCCGGGAACCTTGGGCATTTGACATCCAAGACCTTCTTTTTGCCTTCCCTGAGGTCGGCTGTCACCTTCCGGCCTCCCCCACCGCTGCCCCTGTCGCCTCCTGCTGCAGCTCAGCCTCTCTGCCATTTCACTCATTCGCTTAAACCCACGACCTCCCGGGTCATAAGGAAGAGGTAGGAGAGAGAATCCCCCATCACCACCACTTTTTTAAAAATACATTATTGAAAATTTGCTTTAATTACAGGATTTACCAAAGAAGTGGGCAAGCAGAAATGAGGACCTCTTAAAGGAGCTAGCTGTGTTTAAGGTATGAATAAATCCGAGTAAGTGCGGATTTTCTTTTGGTACAACCTCCTTACCTTAGTTTTGTTCAATACCTTCCATGAGCTATTTATGTCCTCATTAATATCTGTTGCAAATCCTACCAGACACCGTAAAAGAAAATCAGTTTTTTTCTCTGTGCTACAGTGATACATCCTTGATGTTCAAGTTAAAGGAAAGAGAAAAGAATAGCAGGTTCTGGGCGTGAGTTTAAGGAAGGGTAGGGGAAGGAAGATAACCAAGAATACCCAATTGTACCTGTTGTTATTTATTGTCAAAACTAGGAACAGATAGCAAGGTTCAACCCCAAATGGGACTATCCATCAGTGGCTTGCAAATATCTTTATTCCAGAAAATTGAAATTTGAAAGATTCAGCTTGGCAAGGATGCCCATCACTTCTCTTTCTCCAGAGCTGTGTAATTCTGGGAGCATTTGGCTGTAAGTACAGGTCCCTGGAGAATCAAGCTACAAGACCCAAGGGAGACAGATGTGTAATGTTGAAATGTGAGGTAGAGGAGGGGGGGGATGGAACAGGGTGATGAAAAAATTACACAGAGTAGGAGTAAAACAGTTTCCAAAAGAGAAGAACTCTGGTGCCCACACACATGGGCACAAGAGAACTCTATCATCCCCTCTGAAGTAAAGAGGCAAGTTTTGGTGGGGGTGTTTCCATTCCTTCTACAGTTCCTATTGCCCTCTGCATACAGGTGGTGTGCTCATACATTTGGCCGGTGCAAAATGACCAGGCACTTCAGCATTCTGAATGTCAATGCCGGAAGTCTATGACTGAGTTCACTAGGTTCCCTCAGTTTACATGAAGGCAAGCCTTCCCACCAAACAGAAAAGGTCCTCAGAGAAATGGGAGTTGAGAGCTTTCACCAAAGAAAGTAAAATCTCTAGGGAGAGAAACGCACTAGACTGACTGGCAAGAAGTTCATAGAAACTGCTTCTGATCCGTTTAAAGGACTCTATGGGGACCCTCACCTAGGCCAGAGGATAGAGAGGCAGTCCAGAGGACCAAGCCCCTCCCAGCTATCCAAACCTAAAGGTCTTTGACCTTCAGGAAGGGTGGTAGAATCCACTAAGGACGTAAGAGCGCCTGGACAGGAGGAGGCTCTGCCTGAGAGGTTTCATTTCACCTTCTCACTCTGGGGAACTTAAAAAATAAATAAAAGAAGTTAACATTGCCCCCTTGTACTATTCTACTTAATTCCTTTTATCTCATGCCCAGGGTGGGGGTGGAGGTCTATATTTGGGTCCTGTTGCAGAAAGGGGGTTAAGAGGAGTGATGGGCAATTTTATAGAAAATGAAGGGACCATGGAATCAAACCCAAGTAAAAACAAGACCCACATGTGAAGCTGCAGTCGTTGTTTCTGCTGAAAAATTATAAACCACAGTGGTGGACCAGGGGTTGGGGTGGGGGCTGTGAGAATTGGGTGGGATACGGAAAACTAAAGAAAATCAAAACTGATTTCCCCCCAACTTTAGAGATCTCTGTCCTGAAAGCCTTTCTAGAGGGCAGGGGGTATGGGGAGTGAGGCGCAGCCAGGGCACACTCCCCTCCCTGGTTTTTCAAATCCCTGGGGTCAGTGGCTTCAGCGAATGGGTCTTCAGCCTGGTCTTTCCAAGAGTTTCCGACAGGAGCAAAGCCAACATATTCTAACTGAAAAAATAAACACAAACTCCTCTGTGCCCTTGGGCCAAAGCACTGTGAAAAGATCAGGCATCATACTTGTGGTTGTTGTTTAATAAAAGTACTCACAGAACCATCGCTTTTGTTTTCAAACCTGAAAACTGGGTTTCTTTTCTTTTTTTTTTTATTTCTTTCTTTTATCATGTGCTTTCTGCCCTGAGTGTTAATAAAAGAACTAACGTGCTAGTTCAAGTGTGTTTAACCTGATGGAGCAAATGCCAGCAGCCGCGGACCGCGCTCACCGCCTGCAGCGCCACTACCTCTGAGCGCCAACCCCGGCGGGTTCCCACTCCCCAGTACCCGAACCCCGTCAGGTCCACCTGTCCCAAGTCTCAGCCGTGAGACCCAACAGGTGACTTTCTGTTCAGCGGCCCCTGAGGTTCCCGACACCCTTTGACGTCCCGTCTAAGCTGTCGCTGGCCCAAGAGAAAAGAGGCCTCCAACAAGTTGTCGGAGCTGCAGTCGCTGCCTGCATCCGCACCGTCCGCCTTTCCCTCTCCTCCTGAAATTCGTTTCCTTAAGGGGCAGCAGACTGGGTCCCACGTTTTCTTGCGTTTCCTCCCACGGAAACGGGCATCCTGGAAACAGTGCGTCCTTGGAAAGTCGATGAGTTTACGGGCTGTTTGGATTTGCTTGTTTTATTACTGTCGGTTTTTTTTTCTTCCGGATTTTTTTTCTATAACAGAAGCAGAGAACACGAGCTGGGAGTTGGAGGAAAGATGGGTCGTTGAAGAAGAGAACGGGACAAGCATATCTCTTTTCCAGCTATGTTTCTTTAGTAATGCTAGAAACAGCAAAGAACCGATTTTCAATAAATTACATGCAACAGGAAATCTTCCTTTCCTCGCATTATAATTGAACCAGCCCCACGGTATCTTTGAAAAAAAGTTTGAATTCTTTAAGGAGGTATTTCTTGGCCTATTGTCTTTGTGCAGTGAACTTTACATCTTGCTATTCAATCACAACCTATATTCTGCTGGCTACCAGCAAGATTAATTTAATCATTGTAATGCAATTATTAATACTGTTTACCCAACGCTGGGTTTCAGGTTGGCTGTTAAGAAATTAAACTCTCGCTGGGTGACCAGAGCTAGGCAGGGGTTTCTTCATGTTGAAATGAAACAGTCCTCTTTATTTAGTCTCAGAGCTCGAGCTTTCGGCCACCAGCTCAATTAGCCAAAATGGAAACAATTTTCATTCATTGCAATAACTCACTGTTCTTGAGATCGCTTTCAAAATATACACTTTATTATTATACGCTGACCTCCGTGGCGTGGAGTGGCAATAAAAGAAAGAGGCAGTGAGATCTATCTAGCCCCCTTCGGCTATAATTATTAGAAATTAATTGGGTTCAGGACCCTAGGTAGTCTAGCTAAATTAATAGCTTGTCTAGTGGTTAAAATCCGAATTTTTAGTCCACGGGAGAGAAAGAGAGAGAGCCACAGACATGAAATGCAGACCCAAGGGACGCCTGAGTTTACTTGCAAGACGCTCATCTATTAAATAGTGTCCAGAATACATTTGAGTTGGGGAGAGGGGCCCGGAGTTGGAGGGGGCGGGAGCCAGAAGAAAGAAAGGAGCGAGATGGGGAGGGTGGCTACGACTGAGCAAAAGGTCTCGAGTTGATTTTATTCGATTTTTCTTGTGTGCATTGTTTTCGGGAGGGGTTGCATTTAGGGGTTAAAATAAAAAATAAAGATCCCGTGTACTCGGAGCTGTCGTGCCGGAGTAAAAGTGAAAAGGGAGCCTTAGGCAAAAGGAAATTACTGCGAGCCCGCGTGACCTTTCAGGGAGGTAATCAATCAAGTGATCAACAGGGATATTTATCATCGCTATATAGGACTACTTCGCCTTGCACGGGCGGGGGTGGGGTGGCGAGAGGAGGGTGGAGACGCGCGCACACACACACACACACACACACACACAATCACAAAAGTTTGGACAAACCCGATTAAGTCTCAAGACAGAGAACGTAGGCTTTAATAGATGTTAAGATTGTCCCTTTAGTCTGGGAGAAACACAGCCTCATACACCCACGCAGGGGGAAACGCGCACATCCCCGCTGCAGTGGCTGTGTGAAGGTGTTAAGTTGAAAGCGTCCACTGAGCTTTGCCCAGAAAGGAAAGCTCTCGGTGATTAGAGCGCTGGAAGGGCAGGCGAGGCGCGGGGCTAGCTTGGTTTCATTGACCTGCGGGAGAAGGGACGCCACGGGCCGCAGGGGGCGCGGGAGGCGGGTACCCCTCTCCGAGGCGCACGGACTCCGGGTCAAAGCACCCAGGCAGCCTCCTCTTCCTGCGAAATCCTCGCGCTGCCCCAGGGAGAGAGGGGGGTGGCGCGCTCGGGGCCAGCCGGCTCCGGCGAGCACGCGCTGCGGGACTTCGGCGGCCGCGCGTTTTCTGCCCAGTTGTTACCTTCTCTACCTTGTAAAACTCGCCGTTTTGTAAATTGCGTTTTCGGTCCTGAATTTCTTAGCAAATCGTTAGATTTTACAATCCTGCTCCTACTCTCTGGTCGTTCAACACCCCCTCCCCAATGTCAGAAGTGTACGTAAGGGAAGAGGGGGCGCGAGGTGGCTGACTTTTCTATAATGATAATGATATTAAATAGTATACTTCAAATCTAGGCTCCCAAGGCCCTTGCCCAGCTCGGGGATTGTAATCAGCAGTTCTTGCGAGAGAAGGTCGGGCTGATTACTGGCCCTCGAGGCTGAGAACTATTTCCCGACGGGTTTATGAAACACAGGTTGGGGTGATGCGCGCCACCTCCCAGGTAGCTTGCCGCCGCTCCCGCGGTGTGGGAATGTGGGGCCGCGCCAGGGCCCCGCTGGTTGGCACCAGATGCTGAGCTCGCGCTCCCCCGCCCGTCGCTCCCGCCGCCCTCTCCGGGATCGCAACGGCCTGATCCCGCACAGCCTTAGTCTGCGGCGCCCCCGCCTGGCTTCCCCGGCCGCCGCAGCTCCGGGTGCGCCCGCTGCGTCGGACTCCAGCTGTGCACAGTAGCCGCCAGGGTGTGGGGGTGGGAAACAGCTGGAGCGCCCCGGGGAAGCGTGTGTTGGGGTGGAAAGAAACCCAGCAAGGAGGATTATGAGGCGATCAACTCCTGGAGTTGCTACTGGTTTAGGATCAGGAGGAGCAGCTTCGGGGGGCACAAAATCTCTGCCCTTGGAACAGGAGCTCCGGAGAGAAACCAGAGTACTGGAACGCGATGCCCCGGAGAAGTTTGCAACTCCTTAGGTCCCTTCTGAAAGAATATGCCAGAGGAGTGCACCTCAAAGTTAAAAGTGCATGTAACCCCCCCGCCCCGGGGATCTTGTTTAAAAGCGCTTTCTGATTCAGTTAAGTCTAGAGTAAGACCCAGGCAGTCTGCATTCCTAACACACTCCCAGGTGAAGCGGGTTCTCCTGCAAGTGTGGCCCGCGGACCGGCGACAACAAGCATAACCTGAAGTTTATTAGAAATGCAGACTCTCAGGTCTCAATCCAGACTTACTAAATCGAAATCAACATTTTAACAGGTGGCTCGCTTGAACATTTTAAGTTGGAGAAGCACTGCTCTAGAATGTTCCTGGCCGGGTTTTCTTTCTCCTGTCTTGGATCATGACACCTCTGTGATAACCTCATTTTAAATCCTGCTTTCTGCCTTGGTCACGGGAGCGGGCGCAGTGAATGAACTTATACCATTAAAGGCTACTACTCCTCTGGCCCCCGTCTGCCGCCAGCAAGGCCTTCTTGGATCCTGGTCTGACTGACAGCCGCCTCCACTTCCCATTCACCCGCACCCCCAGCCTTTTGCTGTCAAGCGTATGACATGTATTTCTCCCTCCTTAGATTAGAGTTCTTTGTTTACACGTCTTCCTTCCCCTCTCAGCTGTAGGCTTCTTGAAGGAGACCATGCCTATCTTGGCTAAGCATTGTTTTCTCACTCTAACATGGAGTTGTTCCTTTCCATGTGGGATTAGTGTATTAAAATGTCTTGTGAACGGTAAAGCTGAAACAACTGTTATCTCTTTTTCTCAACCCCCCTTTCCATAGGCTAGCACAATGCTTTATATCACTAGGCACTTAATTTGTTGTTGTCTTTCTCTGGAAAATTCTGGAACTCACACGTCTGATATCCTGAGCCCAGATTACAGCCAAATTTAAAGCTCTTTGTGTAAGCCCTTGAGATGTAGTTTTCTCTTCTATAGAATTCTCTAGAGAAAGAGAAATCTGGGGTAGAAAGAATTCAGAGAATTGTGTGACATCTTCATATTCTAATTTTGTGACTCAGAGAGTTGATACTGAAGCCTGGATATCTCAGCATTCTAAGTGATGAATACCTGAAGGTTGAGAGGTTCAAGGGTTAAAAGCTAGGTTTTGTAAAACAAAATTAAGAGAGTCCTTTTTTAGGGTCTGCAAAAGAGACAAATGCCATCAAAGATCTTGGAACTCGTTTGGAAAAACCGTGGTTGCCATCTTTAGGAAAAGATGGCAGTGTTCAAATTTCGGGACTGTTGTAAATTAGACAAACTCTGGGAGAGCAAAATAGCATTCCAAGACCTTAAGAATCAAACCTTTGAAAGTTCAAATCCCAGTCCTACCTGTACCAGCTCGTTAACTTTAAGCAAGTTATTGAATGTCTCTGAGTCCTGGTCTTCTCTTCTGTATAATGGGGACAATTGTGTATATCTTGCAAAATCATTACAAAGATTAAAGATAATGTTTACAAAGTGTTTATTATTTAGTGCCTACTACCTAATAAAAATTTAACAAATGGAGCTATAAGAGATCTAAGTTCTAACATTTGTAATTTGGCATAATGATAAGGCTTATGTCAAGTGTATGTGTGTCCAGGAGTCTTGGACAGTGCCCTTCCCATTCCCATCTGGATTGAGACTTTTTTTCCTTTACTCAACAGACTATTCTCTCAAATAGCTGAAACCCAAGGCCTTTGATATACAAAATCTGGCTGGTGCCACTTGATCTCAACATTGCAGTTTGAACAGGCACCAATGTGTGTGTGGTTGGATTTTTAGCTACATATTTTTAATGATTTCTTGTGTACTTGTGCCTGCTCTCTACATGAAAAGTGAAAAAAGCAAAAGTGTTAGTTGCTCAGCCATGTCCAACTCTTTGTGACTCCATGGACTGTAGCCAGCCAGGCTTTTCTGTCCATGGGATTCTCCAGGCAAAAATACTGGATTGGGTAGCCATTCCCTTCTCCAGGGGATATTCCTGACACAGAGATCAAACTCTGGTCTCCTGCATTGCGGGCAGAGTATTTACCATCTGAGCCACTATATGAATCAGGGTCATACCAAACAGCTCATCCCAAACTGAACCCTGACCATCTCCCAGACAGTTTGAGGCAACAGAATCTGGGCCACGGTGATGAGAGCCCCTGAGACTCACTGACAGGAACGTTGCTCCTCCCCTACCCATGTGATTGCAAGTCTTTCAGAACAGTAGCTACAAAGTCATCACTTGCAGATACCCTGGTGGGCTGCTGTCTATGGGGTCACACAGAGTTGGACACGACTGAAGTGACTTAGCAGCAGCAGCAGCAGCAGCAGCAGTGTGTCTAGTAACCGTAGTCTCTCCCTGTGAGATGAAAGCCACACAGACAATTTGAATAGAGAGGTTTTTAAGAGGATTAGTAAGTGCTTTCTGTTTAAAAAAAAAAAAAAATTGTTTACTTGATTTCTTGTTTGTTTATTGTTTTGAAATTTTGATTTTCATGAATCTAGTTGTTACTCTTACTGTCAATACATGAAACAAATTGATAGTCTAGATCGCTGCCAGGAAATAAAAGACCTGTGAAATTTACACATGAGGTACTTTAAAATTCTTTACTCAAACAAATGATTATGGTTGACATGAGAAAATATAGACATCATCAAAGTACATTAATTTACTAAGGTACTTTTAAACTTATAGATATAGCAGATTTTCCACATCTTTTAAAGCACAAACTATAGGACCCATGCTGAGACAGCTTATAGAGAAGACTGCCTTGTAACGAGATCCTCAGTACTCAGTAACTCAATTCCTTTGACTTGGGTCCAAGGCAGTTCTGGCTACCCTCAAACTCAGCTATAGAGTGAACACCCTTAGCCATGACAAGAGTGTGATACAGGTGTGCCCTGCTTTATGAAAAGCCACATCACAATGTGATTATTCGCTCCATGCTATTTTATTAAATAATGAGTTCCCATGGGACATTTAAAATATGATTTGACTTACAAAAATTTGATTTATACTCACTTTTCCCAGAAACATACCTATGAAGGTAAAGTTCTATTTTTTTAAATGATGATGCATGTCCATTAGCAAATGTTTCATAAGCAGTCCATTTTCAACAGTTAAGACTCGGAAGCATACCACAGTTCTGAGACTGGAGAAGAAAGAATTTCTGTATAGAAAGTCAATTGTACACAGAAGAAATTAGGAACTGATCTGTTGAATTATCTATTTTGAGGGCTCATGCAGATGTACTGGAAGTCTGACTCATGATAGGATTCAGTTTTAAAATGTTTCAGAAAACACAGTGCTCTTGTACTGGGTTTTAATACAAAAATTTCCAAATCCACTCTATAAACACTCTTGAAAATACTTTTCAACACTGGGGAAGAATTTTCTGTTGCATAGAGAAACTCGAGAATAATTCTAAGCTTGCTCTGCACTTATTCCCAGGTAGAATAGTCTGTGGGTAAAAATATTACCATCCATCTCATATCCAGGTTTTCACCTAGCTAGCTGATATTGAACTTGGAATTCTGAAGCTGGATATATTGATACATGCATACATTGACACATCATGACATTGGCATTGTTAAGGGCTCTGGGAGACAGATTTCTTTTCTAGCTGGGATGGAAGCACCAATGCAGAGCAATCAAGATAGTAAATGCTATCAATATTCTGATGCATTTGCTTCTGTTGCATTAATGTTATGCTGAGATTTTAACAACAGCTGTGTTTAAATCTCTATTGATCAACAATCATGCAGGTTTCTCCACCTCACTAATCGGCAATCCAGTGCTTGGTGCCACTAGTGTCTCCCCCCACCCCACACCCCTGGGAAGGTGCAACCTGTAGTCATAGAGCATGGGCTCTTTAGCTCTAAGAACTACCTGTCCTAATTCACCCTACACACCACTGCCTGATTAATCTTCCTACAGCACAGTTCTGAAAATATCATTCTACTACTCAGAATCATCAAGAACTCTTAGTTTTTATTTTTGAGATAAAGCCCCAAATTTTTGCTTTTCATTCAAAGGTATTCTAGATAGAGGAACAAGCAAGAGAGATGGGAAAGCATGAGATATGTACCAGAAGTATTAAAAATCTTATTCTGAAAAAAAAAAAAAACACACACACAATCTTACTATGCCTGAGTTATGGGATTCAAGAAGAGACTTCATAGGTTCAGAAAGATAAGTTGGGCATATGCCATGGAGGGCTTATAATGAAAGGCAAAAATTGGGGGCTTTGTCTTGAAAATAATTGAATGATTATGAAGATTCTGGTTAACATGGTGGTGTTATTAAAACTGTGCCTTAGGAAGAATTAAGCAGGCAATGGTGTGGGAGGGATTACATTTCCTCTTCACATGTTCAGTCTACCTATCTTTCAGATCCAAGACAAACATCACTGCCTCCAATAAACTGTTGATATATTTCTCCAAACTGGAAGCAATCCCTTCCCATTGCCAACCTCCTTTAGCACCTTTTCCTTGCATGTTGGTTTTGTCTGTTCCTCTACGATCTCTTGTAATGGATTGTAAATTCCTTGAGGGATATTTGTATCTAACACTTCTTGTCCTCCAGTGTTAAAGAACATCTTGCTAAGAACTAGTAGCTCTTTCTAAATGTAAGGACTTCAATTTTTCAACAATTTATGAAAATGCTCAGTAGTTACTATTTTTGATCAGCCACTCCTTCAGTCTCTCAACTTGTTCTTTCTTGTTCTCTAATTAGATACTTCTGTGCTATCTTCCATGTTTCTTCACCTTTCTTTCATAAATTCTCCTCTCTCTGTGCTTAATTCTGAATCATTTTCTCAGATTTATATACAAGTTCTTTAATTCTCCCTTTATCTGTATCTAAGATCCATCTTAGATAAAAGGGACTTCCCTGGTGGCTCAGATGGTAAAGCGTCTGTCTACAATGCGGGAGACCTGGGTTCGATCCCTGGGTAGGGAAGATCCCCTGGAGAAGGAAATGGCAATCCACTCCAGTACTATTGCCTGGAAAATCCCATGGACAGAGGAGCCTGGTAGGCTACAGTCCATGGGATTGCAAAGAGTTGGACACAACTGAGTGACTGAACTGAACTGAACTGAAGATCCATCTAGTCAAGGCTATGGTTTTTCCAGTAGTCATGTATAGATGTGAGAGTTGGACTATAAAGAAAGCTGAGCACAGAAGAATTGATGCTTTTGAACTGTGGTGTTGGAGAAGACGCCTGAGAGTCCCTTGGACTGCAAGGAGATCCAACCAGTCCATCCTAAAGGAGATCAGTCCTAGGTGTTCATTGGAAGGACTGATGTTGAAGCTGAAACTCCAATACTTTGGCCACCTGATGCAAAGAGCTGACTCATTTGAAAAGACCCTGATGCTGGAAAAGATTGAGGGCAGGAGGAGAAAGGAATGACAGAGGATGAGATGGTTGTATGGCATCACCAACTCAATGGACATGAGTTTGGGTAAACTCTGGGAGTTAGTGATGGACAGGGAGGCCTGGTGTGCTGCGGTCCATTGGGTCACAAAGAGTAGGACATAACTGAGAAACTGAACTGAACTGAACTGAACCAGCTATTTAAACTGTCATTAATTTTTTTCCATCTCAATTATTTTTCTATAATTTATATAGGTTCTCTCCCAATATGTGCCCATTACCTTTTTACATTGCTTTGTTGCCTTATTTTCAAACTCAACGTTAAGTTTTTAAACATTTTAAGTATATTTGTTTTATCTAGCTTCTATTATCTGAAGTTTCTAGAGATCTAATCCTGCTGTTCATTGTATCTACTTACCTTTGCTCAGATAGATTGTTTTCTTACTTTTTTAGAATTTTAGATTTTCAGTTCACCTTTAGCAAGACTTTATCTGTGGGAATCATACTTAAAATTACTTGAAGTCTTATCTTTCCAGAATGTTCTTTTATTTGCTTTATCATATACCCAAGGATATCATCAGTTTTTTAATTTTACCAGCCTGGGATTTTTCCAAACCATGGAGGAAGTATAATTAGAACCTCAGACATAAGTGATAGTATGCCTGTTGAGAAGAATTATCAGGGGAGACTTTTCATTTTAACCCAAGGGCCAGATGAGATAGAAGCTTCCTTGATTTTTCTAGACCAGACTTTCACTGGTAGCATAACTCTCTGAGACCCAGCTTCATACACAGGTATCATTTCTAACTCATATTAGACAGAAATTTATGTCCTGATTCTATGAAGGTTTTGCAACTTAAGCCCAGAGTTCTCAAAGTTATTGGCTCCCCATCCCCCAACACAGACTGCCAAGATTCTTATCCATTCTTATGTTCAGCCTCAAGGAGTTCCCTTTCTTTCTTCAAGCACATTTATTAGTTATTAAGCCAAATGCTTCAGTGATTTAGGAACCGAGGGATTGCAGATTATTTAGTCCATAAAAATACTGGGATGTCTAGACTTGAAAATACTTGTGGTGGTTTATTGTTAGTGAATTTCAGTTTCAATATTTTTTCTTGAATTCTTCTTTTCAAAAGAAATGTCTGGGTCCCAAAACAAATGTAGAACCAAACATCACTTATAAGTAGAATCACAAAAACAGCCTGTTTTTGATCAGTTTAAAATCTCTCATACCACTTCCTTTATCTGACCATTTCAAAATCGTTCAGCCTTCAAATGCCATCTCAGCCTTCTAATGCTTTCGTAATAATAGTAATAATAATTATAAAACAGTAACAACTATTTCTTTTTTTTAATTTTATTTTATTTTTAAACTTTACATAATTGTATTAGTTTTGCCAAATATCAAAATGAATCCGCCACAGGTATACATGTGTTCCCCATCCTGAACCCTCCTCCCTCCTCCCTCCCCATTCCATCCCTCTGGGTCGTCCCAGTGCACCAGTCCCAAGCATCCAGTATCGTGCATTGAACCTGGACTGGCAACTCTTTTCATACATGATATTTTACATGTTTCAATGCCATTCTCCCAAATCTTCCCACCCTCTCCCTCTCTCACAGAGTCCATAAGACTGTTCTATACATCAGTGTCTCTTTTGCTGTCTCGTACACAGGGTTATTGTTACCATCTTTCTAAATTCCATATATGCGTTAGTATACTGTATCGGTGTTTTTCTTTCTGGCTGACTTCACTCTGTATAATAGGCTCCAGTTTCATCCACCTCATTAGGACTGATTCAAATGTATTCTTTTTAATGGCTGAATAATACTCCATTGTGTATATGTACCACAGCTTTCTTATCCATTCATCTGCTGATGGACATCTAGGTTGCTTCCATGTCCTGGCTATTATAAACAGTGCTGCGATGAACATTGGGGTACACGTGTCTCTTTCCCTTCTGGTTTCCTCAGTGTGTATGCCCAGCAGTGGGATTGCTGGATCATAAGGCAGTTCTATTTCCAGTTTTTTAAGGAATCTCCACACTGTTCTCCATAGTGGCTGTACTAGTTTGCATTCCCACCAACAGTGTAAGAGGGTTCCCTTTTCTCCACACCCTCTCCAGCATTTATTACTTGTAGACTTTTGGATCGCAGCCATTCTGACTGGTGTGAAATGGTACCTCATAGTGGTTTTGATTTGCATTTCTCTGATAATGAGTGATGTTGAGCATCTTTTCATGTGTTTGTTAGCCATCTGTATGTCTTCTTTGGAGAAATGTCTATTTAGTTCTTTGGCCCATTTTTTGATTGGGTCATTTATTTTTCTGGAGTTGAGCTGTAGGAGTTGCTTGTATATTCTCGAGATTAGTTGTTTGTCAGAGTAACAACTATTTCTTAAGTGATTACTCTGTGTTAAGCAGTACACTGAGTCTTTGTATATGTCACTTTATTTTTCTAAGTAACCCTACCACATTTTTAACCTCATTATAAAGGTCAGGAAACTGATGTTCCTAAAAGTTAAGTGACTTGTTCAAGGTGACTTAGCTAGTGTTAGGTTGAACCATATGAAATTACTGATATTCAATACATTTTTAGCCACAGAAAAAGCATTTTTACATGGCTCAATATAAAAAGAGGGCAAAGATGGGATTCAAATTCAGATCTAATTTCTAATTTAATTTGATTCCCCTGAATAGCACAGCATCTCTATTATATTAATTACTCCTTCCTCTAGGCTACTATGATTCTCATACCATATTCTTTTTATTTTTATTATTTATTTGGCTGTACCAGGTCTTGGGCTTCCCAGATGGCACTAGTGGTTAAAAAAAAAAAAAAAGAAACCCACCTGCCAATGCAGGTAGATCATCAGAGACATGGGGTCATAAGAGATCTCTAGGTGGGGAAGATCCCTTGGAGGAGGGCATGGAAACCCACTCCAGTATTCTTGCCTAGAGAATCCCATGGACAGAGGAGCCTGGCGGGCTGTAGTCCATAGGGTCTCAAAGAGTTGAACACAACTGAAGCGACTTAGCACACATGCCTGCACACTGGGTCTTAGATGCAGTGTGTGAGATCTTTGGTTGTGGCACCCAAATTCTTAGTTGAGCCGTATGGGATCTAGTTCCCTGATCAGGGACTGAACCTGGGCCTCCTGCATTGGGAGAACAGAATCTTAGCCACCGGAGCACCAGGGAAGTCCTGTCATATCATCTGTCTTGATTCACTTTCTTCACTTGACCTTCACTTACAATAATGTTCATTCACCTGTCTTCTCCAGTCGATTGTTAACCCTTGAGGGCTGTGCCTTAGCTTTCCATTCCCAGTGCTTAGCACAGTACAAGTCTTCAATATTTTTTTATTTAAATAAAAAACTGAAGTATTCAATCATTGTGTGCAGGTGATGTGCTCCTGACTTTTCCCTTTTATCTCATTTCCTCTTAATAGAAATTTTTAAATAATATGGTCCCTAACTTCCCTGGTGGCACAATGAATAAGAATCCACCTGCCAATGTAGGGGACACAGGTTGGATCCCTGGTCCAGGAAGATTCCCATGCTGTGGAGCAACTAAGCCCGTGTGCCGCAACTCCTGAAGCCCGCACGCCTAGAGACTGTGCTCCGCAACTAGAGAAGCCACTGTACGGAGTAGCCCACCCACCACAATGACGACTTGCCCTGGCGCGCAGGAACTACAGAAAGCCCACACAAAGTAAGAAGGCCCCAGCAAAGCCCCCCCAAAATAAATAAAATATGGTCCCTAATCTTTTGACATTCTCGTCAAGAAGTGGTGTCTGTGCCTCCCTTCCATGAATCCAGGCAGGTCGTAGGCCTCTCTTCTCACCAACAGAGAGAAGTGATGTTGCGTGAGTCCCAAGCCTGAGCTATAACAACCCATGCAGCCTAACTGTCTTGGAACATTCACTCTCTGAGTGCTTCCAATTGGGTGCTGTACCTCAGAACCCACTGGCCACACTGTGAGAAACCCAGCCCACCACAGGTTCTCTGGTCAACAGTCCCAGCTGAGATAAGCCTTTGAGTTAACCCAGCCCAGTGCCAGACAGGAGAGTGAATAGGTCCCTGGATGATTCCAGGCTCCAGCTGTTTGGGACACCTCCAATCATTTGCTGAGATCCCAGATGACACAGAGACAAGACATCCCTCTCTGTCCTGCCTGAATTTCTGACCCCCACACACTGTGAACATAATGAAATTATTATTGCTCCACACCACTACATTTGGGGTGGTTTGTTGTGCAGCAGTAAGTAACTAGAGCACTGCCTTCATCCGGCCTGTCTGCTCTGAACAGCTGTAGCCTGGTCAGTACTGAACCCTCTAGCTGCTGTGGGGCACTCCTTTCTCCTAATAATAAAGGTCTGTGGTGAGCAGCTGCTGCCATGTCCAGAATCAAAAGTGTGTTCCACATATGCATATTTATATATATAATCATCTAGATATGGTGTTGTTCAGTCGTGTCTGACTCTGCAACCCCATGGACTGCAGCACGCCAGGCCTCCCTGTCCCTCACCACCTAGATATAGATTTTTTTTTAATTATTAAAGCCTGGTCTCACCCAACCTAAAACAAAATAAAGTATTAATCAGAACTCTTAAGATATCAGCACTGCTTGGTGCTGCATTGTTTACAATAGTCAAGATCTGGAAACAACTTAAGTACCCATTAATGGGTGAATGGAAAGAAGATATGATTACATATATAGTGGAATGCTACACAGTCAGAGAATAAAAAGATGAAATCTCGCCATTGGTGACAACATGGATTAGACCTTGAGAGTATTGCATGTATGCATGCTAAGTCGCTTCAGCCATGTCCTGACTCTGTGAAACCCTATGGATTCTAGCCCACCAGGCTCCTCCATCCATGGGTTCTCGAGGCAAGAATACTGGAGTGGATTGCCATGCCCTCCTCCATAGGATCTTCCCTACCCAGGGATCAAACTCATGTCTCCTGTGGCTCCTGCATTGCAGGTGAAATCTTTACTGCTGAACCACAAGGGAACCCCTTGAGAGTATTATGCTTAGTGAAATAAGTCATATGGAGAAAGACAAATACCATATGATTTCACTCAAATATAGAAAACAAACAAAATAAGCAAACAAACCAAGCCAAGCAAAAACACTTAGATACAGAGATTTGTGTAGTGATTACCAGAGGGGACAGAGCAGGAGAAGGATGAAATAGGTATAAGGGATCAACTGTATGGTGATGAATGGAAACTAAATTTTTGATGATAAACACACTACAGTGTATACAGAAGTAGAAATATAATGTTGTATACATGAAACTTATGTAATGTTATAAAGCAATGTTACCACAATTAAAAAAAAATTTTTTTTTAACTGAAAAACAAAAGGTTTCTGGACAGGTTTTGAGCACTTGGCTATCACCCTCCTGTCCTGACCTCCCAATTAATCGTTGCCACTCCCCTTTCTTGGGGCTGGACCTTACCTCTGCCATCCCTCACACCGATTCTGATAGGTGACCTAACCTACGGCAGCCCAGTCACTCACTGAAGTTAAGCCCTGCTGCCTCCTGAAAGCCCTGATGCCCACTCTTGTACAGGACTATTCAAGGACGGATTCCGGTCCAGGCCACCAGCCAAGCTCTGCCTACATGGATATGGTAATTTGAATTCTGGCCCCTTTTTAGAAGGGGATAGCTCTTTCTTCACCCCCAGCCATTTTACCCAATATGCTCCTTCTCCTTACCAGGATTTCTTAGGGAACAGCAGGGCTAGACCCACCCTATTAATTGCAGTTAGTATCTCTATGATCTTCACCTACAGATATGGAGGCAGAGTGAGCAATGTGAGGCAGTGATCACTAGGGGGCAGTTAGCTCTCCAGGCAAGTCCAGAAGAGGCATGCAGAACTCCTGGGGCAGCTGTGCGGACGTTTGTGGCATCCAATCCCAAACATAAGGTTAAGAAGCAAGCAGGGACAGCCACCGGCTTTGCTAAGTTACTCCTGTGGTGTGGAGGGCCTTTCTTCTAGTTGTTATGTAAAGCATCCAAGCCTATGTCCCTGGTTCTCCCAGGGGACTCTTTAAACTGCCTACTCTCTTTTCTTTTTTCAAATTGAAGCATAGTTAACTGAGCATGCAGTCACTCTCTCTGACTTACATTAGTTTCAGGTATGGGTGCGAGTCTGCTAAGCTGCTTCAGTCATGTCCTACTCTTTGTGACCCTATGGACTGTAGCCCACCAGGTTCCTCTGTCAATGGGATTCTCCAGGCAAGGATACTGAAGTGAGATGCCATGCCCTCATCCAGGAGATCTTCCATCAGGGATCGAACCTGAGGCTCCTGTGTCTCCTGCATTGCAGGCAAATTATTTCACCACTGAGCCACCAGGGAAGCCCCACTTTCAGGAATATGACATAGTAATTTTATTGTTTTATAAAATATGCTTCATACACAGTTATTATAAAATACTGACTATATTCCCTGTGTTGAACATTGCATCCTTGTAACTTTTTTTTTACCTAGTAATTTACACCTCTTAACCATCTTCTTCTATCTTGCAACTTAACCCTACATCGTTCCCCTCTGGCAACCACTAGTTTCTTCTCTGTATCTGTGAGTCTGTTTCTGTTCTGTTCTATTTGCTCATTTGTTTTATTTTTTAGTTCCCACTTTCAAGTGAAAACATATGACATTTGTCTTTGACTTATTTCCATGTTGTCGCAAATGGCAAAATTTTGTTTTTTTATGGTGGAGTAATATTTACATCTTTATCCATTCATTTGTTGAGGGACACAGGTTGTGATTAATATTCAGAAATACATTGCATTCCTATATACTAATAATGAACTATCAGAGAAATAGATAAAATAATCCTATTTACAATAGAATCAAAAAAATAAAATACCTAGGAATAAATTTAACCAAGGAGATGAAAGCCCTGTACTCTGAAAACCATAAGACATTGATGAAGAAAACTGAAGATGATACAAATAAATGGAACGATGTCCCACATTTATGGATTGGAAGAATTAGCATTGTTAAATAAATCATATTACACAAACCAATCTACAGATTTAATACTGCTGTTGCTGTTTAGTCACTAAGGCGTGTCTGACCCTGTGACCGCAAGGACAGTAGCCTGCTAGGCTCCTCTGTCCATGGGATTTCCCAGGCAAGAATACTGGAGTGGGTTGCCATTTCTTTCTCCAGAGGATCATCCTGACCGAGGGATCAAACCTGCTCTCCTGCATTGCAAGCAGATTCTTTACCACTGAGCCACCAGGGAAGCCTAGATACTAATTTTCAATAAAACCTTTTTGCTTAAATTAGCCAGAATGGATTATTTTGCCTGGAATTAAGATCATTGAATTTACCATCTTCCAACTTCTTGTGATCTTTGAATCATTCAGAAAATCCTAGAGCCATAGATTTTATTTAATTTTGCTTTGTAGATCCTGACAGAGAGTACTATTAGCATTGAAGATCTACCACGAGCCCTATAGTGGTATTAGAAAATTAGCAAATCCCATGCAGTAATGCTAAAAATAATAACCAATCAGATATGACATATTCATATTTACTTTCAGTAAAAGCTTTAATGTTAATATTGATAGTGTTAAGCAATAAAATCTCATTATTGATAACAAAATGCTTTAACTATTAAAAAACAAATTTATGATTTACTTTAAAACTTTCATCTTTATTTTCCTTTTGACATTTCTGTTTTGGGGGAAATGTTTTATAAGGGATATATTTTACAGTAATATGCATATGTAAGTTTTGTTCTTGGGGGTTTTGTTTTGTTTTGTTTTTGGCCACACCATGCAGCTTGCAGGGATCTTAGGTCCCCTACCAGGGTTGCACCCTTGGCGGTGAAAGCACAGACCCCTAACCCCTGGACCTCCAGGGAATTTCCAATTTTTGAATACTTATTTTGGAAATGGGTGGCAAAATATTTTTACTGATTAGTATGTATGATAAAAAAAATTTGCAAGCCACCGCTGTCAATTTAATGTATTAATTCTTTTTTCTTTTATTTTTCTTTGCTTTTGATCATTTTTTTCCATTTTTTTAAAATTGAAGTATAGCTGATTTGCAATGTTTTGTTAGTTTTGGCTCTACACCAAAGTGATTCAGATTCTTTTTCACTATAGGTTATTACAAGATATTGAATATAGTCCCCTGTGCTATACAGTAGGTCCCAGGTGTTTATTTTATATATAGCAGTATATATAGATGGGCTCGATAAAGGACAGAAATGGTATGGACCTAACAAGCAGAAGATATTAAGAAGAGATGGCAAGAATACACAGAAGAACTGTACAAAAAAGATCTTCACGACCCAGATAATCACAATGGTGTGATCACTGACCTAGAGCCAGACATCCTGGAATGTGAAGTCAAGTGGGCCTTAGAAAGCATCACTACGAACAAAGCTAGTGGAGGTGATGGAATTCCAGTTGCGCTATTCCAAATCCTGAAAGATGATGCTGTGAAAGTGCTGCACTCAATATGCCAGCAAATGTGGAAAACTCAGCAGTGGCCACAGGACTGGAAAAGGTCAGTTTTCATTCCAATCCCAAAGAAAGGCAATGCCAAAGAATGCTCAAACTACCGCACAATTGCACTCATCTCACATGCTAGTAAAGTAATGCTCAAAATTCTCCAAGCCAGGCTTCAGCAATATGTGAACCGTGAACTTCCAGCTGTTCAAGCTGGTTTTAGAACAGGCAGAGGAACCAGAGATCAAATTGCCAACATCCGCTGGATCATGGAAAAAGCAAGAGAGTTCTAGAAAAACATCTATTTCTGCTTTATTGACTATGCCAAAGCCTTTGACTGTGTGGATCACAATAAACTGTGGAAAATTCTGAAAGAGATGGGAATACCAGACCACTTGATCTGCCTCTTGAGAAATTTGTATGCAGGTCAGGAAGCAACAGTTAGAACTGCACATGGAACAACAGACTGGTTCCAAATAGGAAAAGGAGTACGTCAAGGCTGTATATTGTCACCCTGCTTATTTAACTTATATGCAGAGTTCATCATGAGAAACGCTGGGCTGGAAGAAGCACAAGCTGAAGTCAAGATTGCCAGGAGAAATATCAATAACCTGAGATATGCAGATGACACCACCCTTATGGCAGAAAGTGAAGAGGAACTCAAAAGCCTCTTGATGAAGGTGAAAGAGGAGAGTGAAAAATTTGGCTTAAAGCTCAACATTCAGAAAACGAAGATCATGGCATCTGGTCCCATCACTTCATGGGAAATAGATGGGGAAACAGTGGAAACAGTGTCAGACTTTATTTTGGGGGGCTCCAAAATCACTGCAGATGGTGACTGCAGCCATGAAATTACAAGACGCTTACTCCTTGGAAGGAAAGTTATGACCAACCTAGATAGCATATTCAAAAGCAGAGACATTACTTTGCCAACAAAGGTCTGTCTGGTCAAGGCTATGGTTTTTCCTGTGGTCATGTATGGATGTGAGAGTTGGACTGTGGAGAAGCTGAGCACCAAAGAGTTGATGCTTTTGACCTGTGGTGTTGGAGAAGACTCTTGAGAATCCCTTGGACTGCAAGGAGATCCAGCCAGTCCATTCTGAAGGAGATCAGCCCTGGGATTTCTTCGGAAGGAATGATGCTAAAGCTGAAACTCCAGTACTTTGGCCACCTCATGCGAAGAGTTGACTCATTGGAAAAGGCTGATGCTGGGAGGGATTGGGGGCAAGAGGAGAAGGGGACGACAGAGGATGAGATGGCTGGATGGCATCACTGACTTGATGGACATGAGTCTGAGTGAACTCCAGGAGTTGTTGATGGACAGGGAGGCCTGGCGTGCTGCGATTCATGGGGTCGCAGAGTCAGACACGACTGAGTGACTGATCTGATCTGATCTGATATATATGTTAATCACAAACTCTTAATTTATCCCTCCCCCTATTTCAACATATTTACTCTTAAAGAGACCTTTAAAAATTGGATATTTTAGATGTTAAATTTTAATTTTAAATTAAATTTTATATATCAAAAATATGTAATCTAGTAGTCTGTGAAATGTTCTGATGGCAGAAATCTTTCATTGAAGAAAGCCCCAATAACTAAAACAAACAATATTCTTGGTAGGGTTCCCCATCTGCTCCCTTCCTGAAGGGCTCAGCAAAGCACTATTTGCAGACCGTTGATATGCTAATCCTTTCTCTTTTTATAGATTAGGAAACTGAGGCCCAGAAAGGGAATATGTTGACTAAGATGATTTTCCTATTTGATGACTGAACTGGAACTCAATCCACATTTCCTGAATCTCTGTTTGTCCAAAAGCCTTCCCACCACATTACATTACTTCATTGAAATGCTAGATTCAAGGAAGTTTCATGAGGCTTTCTAATTTGCATTTCTTCTCTGGTTCTGAGATGTTGAAAGATGTTTGCCTGGGGTCCTGGGAGTATTTGAGAAGCTGGGGAGACCCACCCACCCCACCACCCTCACTTGTACTTCTTTGCAAGGATTATCATGTAAAAACATTTTTAATATGTTCACCATGCATTTTGTTTCTGCTTCTTTCTTCCCGTTGGCTTTAGTCAAAAGAATCTGGTTTGAATGCTCAGCCAAACACTTTGAAAAGATCCAATCACAGTCACTCTGTCATCAGATAGAAGCACAGCATCACTCGAACCTCTGGGTTTCTTGTTCACACATGTGGATTCTAACCAACAAAGGAATAAGCTGTAGCAACTACAAGCAAATATCTCTGAACTTCACTGAGATTGATAACAATGGTAATAAAAATAGTCTTTTCCATGATGAACACTACCAGTAAGTCAATAGTTAAAAAGGGATCATTTTTAGAGTAACCAATGCATTAGCTCTTGTCAATGAGATTTCTTTTGGCAGTAATATATTCTGGGGATTAAGTTAAACCAAATGTTTGTAACAACGGCAATGTAGTCATGTTAACAGTTAGGATTATCATCTTGGTGGATATTTACTGCAGTTACATTCAAATTTACCCTTTATTTTACCCCTCTGGACACTGTTTGATCATTTTCATCTCCTTTTGATAAATTCCATTTTAGATTAAAACCAACAGAAAGCATCCTTTAACATTTTAAAAGCCTTGCCGTTTATTTTCTTTTAAAATGTTTATACTTTTTTTCCCCTCTTTGAGCTGCTGCTCACCCTGCTGCCTTCACAGTGATGAGGGTAAGCTGTGAGAGCCCTGCTTGAGAAAGTTCTTTAAGTTCCTTGGCTACATTTGACACTGCTTGGTGCTCTTAACTTTCAAACCGAGCCATAGCTGAACACCACATGCATCTTTCCTCGTTTCCCTTTGATGTCACATCTGTTTCCTGCCACTTGGTCACTTCATGGCAGTACAGGTAAGAGGCCCCATGTTGCCTCTGTACACTAGGCAACTTAGCTCTCTGGTTGCTGTGCTTAGAGGGAGCTGGTGTAGAAAGCCCCATCCATAGATGACTTTACCTGCAGCTAGCCTTCTGTTGCCTCCTGTGGCCCTGGCCAACTCCTGGGTGCAAAATTCAACAAGATGAGGAACTTTCTCAAAAGCACCTTGCTGCTTAGAGGACTGTTTCTGAAATTGTTCTGTCATACTATTTTTGTTGACTGGTATTTTAAAAATTCTTTGTAGCTCATTAGGCCATAAGTGACACCTTGTCGTGTTTTTAATCCATAAAATGGGTGGAGGAGGGTAACAGGGAATTTACACTTTCAGTGGCTTTGCTGTTGTTTTGTTTTACTGCTTTTGACCATATACACACAAGGGTGACGTTTAGTCCTCCACACTGAAAGAGAAGAGAGAAGCCCATGAGCCCCTCAGAGTGTCTGTGACCCAGGTGCTTTGAGAGACGCTCCCAGAGCTGTGCTGTGCTGGTGGGCGTGACGGTCACTCTCTCAGGCCACCTCACCACAATGAGCTCAGAGAACCCCAGGACGAACGCTTGCAACAATGGCAATGTCCTCATGTTAACAGTTGGGATTATCGTCCCAGTGAATACTCACTGTGGTGACGTTCAAATTTACCCTTTTGGACACTGTTTGACCAGAGGAGCAGGAAAACTTTGTTCCTTCCTGGGTTGTTTCCAGGCGTTGTTTACTGCCTTCACTCCTTCCGCTAACCACTCAGTCCCCACGTGTGAACTGATGGTCCATCTTCCTGTGACACAGTGGTTTTTAACCAGAATTGCTCCTAGATCACCTACAAACCTCTTGGGGAGTTCCCTGGTGGTCCAGTGGTTAGGACTCTGCACTTCCACCACAAGGGACCAGGATCCAATCCCTGGTTGGGGAACTAAGATCCCACATGCAGAGTGGTGCCGCCAAGAAAAAAATTTTTTAATAGAATTTTCCTTTTTAAAAATTTTTCATTAGTGTCTCTCCCCACTTTCACAATACTCTAGTGAAAACACTATTATCAAATTCAGCTTTACTTTCCAAACCTCTCTGCGGTATCTAAAAAGAACTTCAAACTTAATATGTCTCCAGTTTTTTTTTCTAACACCACAAAATAATCTGGTCCTTCTGCAGTCTTCCGATGTCATTCAGTGCAACATCATTCACTCAGTTCAAGCCTTGATTGTTCTCTTTCTCTCATATATTATGCATAATTCATCAATGCTTTATTGGCTGTTCTTCCAAAAATACCCCTGAATCCATTCATGTCTCTCCATTTCCTGTTATTCCAGCCCATTCACCAACAGTCTTCACTGGTTCACTGGGACTTAGCCAACATCCTCCTGGTAGCCCTCCATCTTCACTCTTACCTCACAACATACATGTTCTACACAACATATTTGTTTAAAAAACAAAAAACAGATGAGATCAGGTTGTGTCCAATAGCTTCCCACTTAGAATAAATTCTCTTTCCTAAGGCCTGTCTGATCTGACCTTTGCCTAACTCATCAAACCTCATCTCAGATCACTCCTCTCACCACCACCTGTGCTCCAGCAGTAGGGGCTCCTGTACATTCCCTCACCATTCTGTGCTGCAGAAAAATCTCAGAGTCTTCATTTCTTCTGGGTCTCCTCACATGTCTACCTCCTAGAACATCTGTTGTTCAGTTCCTTCTTAGTGAAGTCAGTCAGTCGTGTCTGCCTCTTTGCGACCCCATGGACTGTAGTCCAGCAGGCTCCTCTGTCCATGGGATTCTCCAGGCAAGAATACCGGAGTGGGTTGCCATTTCCTTCTCCAGGAGATCTTCCCAACCCAGCGTTCAAACCCGGGTCTCCAGCATTGTAGGCAGGTGCTTTACCATCTGAGCCACCTGAGAAGCTAAGAAATTTCTTAGCTCAGCTCAAAGTCACTTCCTCTCTCTGACCATTCAATGTGAAGCAGCCACCACCCAACCCATCGCTTCTTTTTACAGTATGCAGTTTTCTTTCCTTCAAGACACTTGCAACAAATGAAATGATTTTAGTTGACATCTCAAGACAGGTAAAGCTGCTTTTAAAGGTACTCTCCAAAGATTAGTTCAGTAAGGAAAAGCCTTGGGAAAGATAAATTCTGAGAAAGTCTAAAAACAATACCTCATCTTTGAGGATAGTGCCTAGATTTCACAGGTATTACTGGTTTCCTTTCTGTGTGTGTGTTTTGTTTTTGTTTTTTTTTTGTTTTTTTTTTGAGGGGGTGGCTATAGTACTGAGTCTTTGTTGCTGCGTGGATGTTTCTCTAGTTACAGAGAATGGGGACTACTCTCTAGCTATGGTGTATAGGCTTCTCATCATGGTGGCTTCTCTCATTGCAAGAGTACAGGCTCTAGGGCATGTGGGTTTCAGTACTTACTGCTCCCACGCTCTAGAGCACAGGCTCAATAGTTGTGGCTCACAGGCTTAGCTGCTTCACAGCAGGCGGGATCTTCCCAAATCAGAGATGGAACCTGTGTCTCCCTACATTGGCAGGCAGATTCTCTACCACTCAGGTTCCGTCTCTGAGCCACCAGGGAAGCCCTCTTCCCTTTTTTGGTATTTATATATTTATTTGGCTGCACCAGGTCTAAGTTGCAGCATGCAGGATCTTCAATCTTTGTTGCAGCATGGGGTCTATTTTAGTTGCAGTATGAGGGAGCTAGTTCCCTGACCAGGGATCAAACCCAGGCCCCTTGCTTTGGGAGCCCAGAATCTTAGCCACTGGATCACCAGGGAAGTCCCTTACAGGCTTTCTTGAATGTCCTTTGGAGAAGTTTGGAATTTTGTGAGTATAATCACTAATTTAGCTCTAGCTCTAACATCTGAGCTCTTTGACTAAGTCATATGGCCCAAAGAATGTTGGATCCTGTATTCTACATTCCTCTGTCTCAACCAAAAGCCACAAATTCAGGGGATTTCTTGCCTCTTTTTTGTAAATTTTTATCCTATCATCACCTATGACTTGGGGCAACTTTAGTGATGACCTAAGTATTCTGGTCCTTACTTCTCACCGTGGAGAAGTCCTTCTATGGTTAATTTAAGAAGTGACTACTTTTCCACTAAACTTCTTTTTGAGAAAAAGGCATTAGTTTGGCCTCCTTCTGAGTGATAACACCATTTGTGCTTTCAGAAACTAATTGGGAGATGCCCATTTTGAATTCTTTGATACTCTTGATGAATAAGAAATATACATGTATAATTCTCCTTTATTGTTGATGGGAGTTAAAAAACACATGTCTTATGGAATTAAGTTTTCTTGCTCCGCTATAATAATAGCTAGGTTAGGGTTTTATTTTTTCTTTCTGACTTCAGAAATTCTGAAATCAGTGTCCAGCCAACAGTAATTACTGCTCATTACAATAATCATCACCATCAGCCTGATCTGTCCCCTGGAGAACAAGTCAGGGCCTAAGGAAATGCATTTTTATCTAGGAGGATGATGAATTTTACCTGAGACCCAGTGTGGCCTCTCAAGGAGACAAATTTGATGACTGACACTGGCAGCTGTTAATATATTGAATTCCTAAGTCAGAATTATTGTTTTAAGTGTTTTCTGAGTGAAACCATATTCAAAAGAATCTGAAATTTCAATCTCATGTTGAAAAGTCTTTACAGGTCCCATATATGAAATGGAAATAAGAAAAATGTGGAAAAAAATGTGAGAAGTTTATTAAGCAAGGAAGGTAATTTCAGCAGTCACCCATATTACAGAGAAGTGGAAATCAACCTCTGCTTCCAAGTTTGGGGGTTCCCTTTAAAATAACATGCAATAGAATGGCTGGGGAGGAGGGTAAATGCCAGAGTGAGAGCAGATACTGTAAGTGGTTTACAGAGGAAAACCATAAAATCTCAGGATTGAAACCAATCTGAGACTTCAATCCCATTTTTAAGCACTAGAGTGAAACTTTTCTTTGTACCAAGCATTAGGTATATTCAGGAATCTGAAGTAAGGACCTGGGTTTTATCTTTAAAGAGATCATGGTTCCCTAGTGGGACTATCAGTCAAGATGCAATTCTATCAGGATGGCATTTAGTTACATCCAAGTGAAAAATCCACTTACAGTGGCTAAACTAAAGAGGGTGGTATTCTGGGCTTCCAGTGGTGGTCGGGTGGCCTGGACTACGTGGTGGGCTACTAGTTATGAATCTGCCTTGCAATGCAGAGAACACTAGCTTGATCCCTGGTCCAGGAAGATTCCCACATGCCTTGGGGCAACTAAGCCCATGTGCCACAACTACTGAGCCTGCGTGCTGCAACTGCTGAAGCCTGTGCACAAAGGGCCCACGCTCCACAACATGGGAAGCCACTGCAGCGGAAGCCTGGCACTGCAACTAGAGAGTAACCTCCGCTTGCCACAACTAGAGAAAGCCAGCACAGCAATGAAGACTCAGGGCAAACACAAATTTTTTTAAAAAAATAATTTTTTAAAAGAATAGAGGATTGTGTTCCTCCACAGTTAGATCCAGAGATGGGCAGTTCAGAATTATCCAGGCTCATCCAGGCTCTAATTCCAAATACACCCACCTTCACTAACATAGGGCTTGTCACTCAAGGCTGCCAGGTAGCAGCTTTATCTCCAGCCTCATGCCTCCTTTCAAGACAAAGGAAGGAGAATGAAGAGGAGAGAGAAAGCTGCCTAAATTAGGAAAATAAAGCTTCTCCTGCAAATCTCAGGTAGACATTCACTTATGTCTCCTGGTCAGAATTGTGCAGCAAGGTCACCCCTACCTGCAAAGTGGTCTCAAAAGGCAAGAATTTAACCTTGGTATTTTGCCCCTCCAAACAAAACAAGGATTCTGTTGTAAGAAAAGAGAGAATAGGGGTTGGTTGGTGATAAGTAGTGTCCGCCATAGACTAACAAGTATATTGACAATTATACTACAGTGTGGTTTGTACATAATAAACTTTTGCAGAACACAAGACTATCTATCCTCACATTAGGGGAAATGTTGAGCAGGGCTTCTCTGAGGAAGTAATGTTTGCACTGAATTTCAAAGGGAAAGGGAAATTGTCAGAGTAGACAAAAGCAAGGATTGTTTCAAGAGAGGGACTAAGAGGGTTAAGTGGGCATGGAAAAGTGGTCATTTATCAGAATATTTTCAGTTGCCACTGACAGAATGACAGCTTACACCAAAAGTGCAGAAGTAAGGTTTCAGGTATGGCTGGCTCCAGTAGCCCACATGATGTCACCAAGACTCAATGTGGTCTCTTTTTTCTTCTCTTTGATTCTGCAACGATCAGTAAGCATCTCCAGGCTTATGTCCCATCCTATCAGCAGCCCCAGAAGTTCCAATAAAGTTATGACTATGCATCTCATTGGAAGAACTTTGGACGTGCGTCCATAACTCTGACCAATCACTGTGGACAGGAAAACAGGACATGCTGATTGGGCAAGGCTGGGTTCCATGTTCAACTCAGGAGCCCTACCCAAAGCACTTGAATGAAGAATGGGAAAGAAGATTCTTTAAGGGAAAAGTGGAAGTAAATAAAGCAGACCAAAGTAGTGAATGTCTCTAACAGAGAGCAAATTATATTAGTGATATTTAGAAGGTGTAACTTATATGCAGAGTACATCATGAGAAACGCTGGGCTGGAAGAAGCACAAGCTGGAATCAAGATTGCCAGGAGAAATATCAATAACCTCAGATATGCAGATGACACCGCCCTTATGGCAGAAAGTGAAGAGGAACTAAAAAGCCTCTTGATGAAAGTGAAAGAGGAGAGTGAACAAGGTGGCTTAAAGCTCAACATTCAGAAGATCACAGCATCTGGTCCCATCACTTCATGGGAAATAGGTGGGGAAACAGTGGAAACAGGGGCTGACTTTATTTTTTGGGGCTCCAAAATCACTGCAGATGGTGACTGCAGCCATGAAATTAAAAGACGCTTACTCCTTGGAAGGAAAGTTATGACCAACCTAGATAGCATATTCAAAAGCATAGACATTACTTTGCCAACAAAGGTCCGTCTAGTCAAGGCTATGGTTTTTCCAGTGGTCATGTATGGATGTGAGAATTGGACTGTGAAGAAAGCTGAGCTCCGAAGAATTGATGCTTTTGAACTGTGGTGTTGGAGAACACTCTTGAGAGTCCCTTGGACAGCAAGGAGATCCAACCAGTCCATTCTAAAGGAGATCAGCCCTGGGTGTTCTTTGGAAGGACTGATGCTGAAGCTGAAACTCCAGTACTTTGGCCACCTCATGCGAAGAGTTGACTCATTGGAAAAGACTCTGATGCTGGGAGGGATTGGGCAGAAACAGAAGGGGACGACAGAGGATGAGATGTCTGGATGGCGTCACCGACTTGATGGACGTGAGTTTGAGTGAACTCCAGGAGTTGGTGATGGACAGGGAGGCCTGGCGTGCTGCAATTCATGGGGTCGCAAAGAGTCGGACATGACTGAGCAACTGAACTGAACTGAACCGAAGGCAAGAGGTGTGAGAGAACAATTGACTGATTTTGGTGAGGACCGGGAAAGACTCTGAAATGACACTGTAATTCAGGCCTAAGTGTCTTTGTATGATGTTGGTACTAAGCAACCTGGTAACCATACATGTAAGACCTGAGTGGAGATGAGGTGGGGGGAGCAGGGCTGAGAAGGTTAGAGGCAATAATAATAATATAGAACAATTATATTTCCTGGCAAGTCAAGGAAAAGAGACATCAAGGAGCAGGAAATATAGGTCTAAAATTTAGAACCGACCACTGAACTGAAGACACTGATTTCTTTCAATCTTCAGGCCCATTAAAATATAGATTTACTTAAAATGCAAAAGACTCTGGTTTTGAAATTTTCCAGACCACATCCTACCTCAGTTGTCTATATCCTACCTCAGTTGCCACTTTCAATTCTGTAGTGTTTCCCAGCCTCTTCCTCTGATATAATTAATATCTTCAAAACACTAAACCAAAGGGTTAAATTAGCCACAGTTTGAGTAGAGATTGGAATCTGCAGCTACAATGAAAAAATAGCATTTAAATATTTGAACCTACAAGAAGCCAGTAAGCTGTCTATAAGCCAGGTTTAATTAATGTATAGCATTTGTGTACTCCAAAACTGTATGAATAAATCTTCAAAGCCAAATTAGTATTTTAAAATATGAGTTGGCCAATACAAGTCAGCACACAAGCAGAAATATTTCCATTCTTAATCAACATAAAGATTTACAAACTTTAAATAGCGTTTCTCATACACAAATTTGGTCTTTCAGCTGCAACCATTGTAACAGAGATTTAGCCACCTGGTTTCAAAAGAACACAAAAGGTTTTTTTAAAATATCTTTTAAATCTACATTAATTGTATTAATCCTTTAAACTGGAAGTAATTTTATTTTGAATATATCTCTGGAGGTATATGTAATTGTCAGCAGCTCAATAAAACCACTCTTACGTATTGATAGAAATATTACTCAAAATGGATAAGAAATCTAATTTTTATGTATGTTAACAACAGATTATTCTGAAAGTAGACCTGATAAACATGGTCTGTAATAGACATTGTGAGATGTCTAGCCAACAATCATTCTTCCCTTTTCTTTTTTCTTGTAGAACTTGGTTGCTTACAGGTCTCCCAGATAGTTAGTCGCTCAGTCATATCCATCTGTTTGTTACCCCATGGACTGTAACCCACCAGGCTCCTCTGTCTGTGGGATTCTCCAGGCAAAAATACTAAAGTGGGTTGCCATTCCCTTCTCCAGAGGATCTTCCTGACCCAGGGATCAAACCTGGGTCTCCTGCATTGCAAGCAGATGCTTTACCATCTGAGCCACCAGGGAAGCCCTTCCCAGGCGGCACTAGTGGTAAAGATCTGTCTATCGACGCAGAAGACACAAGTTTGGGAAAATTCCACGGATAGAGGAGCCTTACGGGGTGGGGAAGGGGGGGAAAGAGAGAGAGAGAAATAAGTTTCTCACTCTTAAAAAGAGGCACCCTTAAGAGAGAGACCATTTATTATCTCAGTAACCACCTAGGTAGCAGGAGAGACACTGTTGAGCCACTAAGTCAATCTTGAAGCCGCCATACTGGCAGACTTTTAGATAAGATAACATTATCTCTCTACATTTTTTTTTTTGTCTTAATAATTGGGAGCTGGGTTTTCTGTTACTTCTTGCCAAAGGATCCTGTTATTTTTTTACACTATTAAAATATTGAGAGATTAAGAAAAATAATAGCAAAAAGTTACATGATTTTTAAAAAGCAAAATACATTTCCCTTCTAGGAATTTACCTTCAGAAACATTCATGTCCCATGCAGAGAGATATATTAAGGTTCAGATTTGTTCACTGAAGCATTGTTTATACTAGCAAAGGAGGGAAAATGTGAATGTTCTTAAATAAGTAAGTGGCTAGAGAATTCCCTGGAGGCCCAGTGGTTAGGACTCAGCATTTTCACTGCCGTGGCCCAGGTTCAATGCTTGGTCATGGAACTAAGATCCCATGGTGTGGCAAAAAAAGTGACTAAATTTTTTTAAAAAGTGAAATAATGCCATTTGCAGCAACATGGATAAACCTAGAGATTATTATACTAAGTGAAGTAAGTCAGACACAGAAAGACAAATATAATATATCACTTATACATGGAATCTTAAAAAAAATGATACAAATGAACTTATCTACAAAACAGACTCACAAAAATACAAAAAAATTACATATCTTAATTACTTTTCTGTACACCCGAAATTGACACAATATTGTAAATCAACTATACTTCAATCATATATATATATATATAAGATATATGTAGTCTTTGGCTTTACAGATTCAAAAATTTGATCTCCACAGTGCACCAGAGTTTTCAGACTCAAGAAACTTCATGACAACCATACACACAGGGGACTGATATATTAATCATAATGCAATTTATTTATTTAAATAAGAAATATGACCATGACACATAACAGAATGCTCATTTTGGCATGCCCTGTACTTTCCCTGTTAGCAATTAATATTTAAATCATATTATAAACAGAAGATTGCTTGGTGAGCAGTGAGGAATTTGAACTAAGAGAGTTATTTGTATGATTCAAATATTTGATGGCCCTGGATTTTGATAGTCTAATTCTGTCCTTTTCAATTTCTATTTTTTATTAGAGGATGGATACATTTTCAGGAAAAAGTCTTAGAGGGAGCACATATGTAGATATGTAGGTATATATACACCTCTGCTTCTCTCCCTCTCTGCTCTGATTGAAACTCTGGTAGTCTACCCAGAGCACACATACTCAGCCACACCTTCATCTTCTGGAAGGAGCCAGAAGAGGAGCTGGGAGAAGCATTCTGAGGAAGGAGACAGCACTTGTGGAGACACAGAACCATGAAAAGATGTGCCATGTTCTATGAAGGTCAAGCCCTAGCTGCCATGGCAACCCACTCCAGTACTCTTGCCTGGAAAATCCCATGGACGGAGGAGCCTGGTAGGCTGCAGTCCATGGGGTCGCTAAGAGTCGGACACGACTGAGCGACTTCACTCTCACTTTTCACTTTCATGCATTGGAGGAGGAAATGGCAACCCACTCCAGTGTTCTTGCCTGGAGAATCCCAGGGACGGCGGGGCCTGGTGGGCTGCCATCTTTGGGGTCGCACAGAGTCGGACACGACTGAAGCGACTTAGCAGCAGCCACAGCTGCATTGGGCTTGATAACAGACCTTCTGGCTGCTTTCTCTTCCCTTTTTCACATCCCATTCCCCTATCCTGGGTCCTTCACTTCTCAGATAAATTACTCGTACTCCAATCTTCATTTCAACATCTGCTTCTGATGCTGAAACCCAGACTAAGACGTTAGGCCACTGTAGGTGAGGATGAAAAAGGTCTGAATAAGGCAAGGAACCCGGAGACAAAGGAAGTGAATGGGATATACATTCAGAAGATGTTAAAACTATTCACCAAGTAAAGGAATAGAGGTGAAGAAGCGGGGTTTGGGGAAAGACGATAGGCTCAGAGTTGAATACGCTGAGTCTGAAACACCTGAGGAACAGCCTAGTGGAGGTGAGAAGTATGATGTTGGACGTTATCAGCTGGAGCTCAGAAGACTGGCCTGAGATAGAGATACATACTTGATATAGTGGACATTGATCATTTTCGTACTCGGTTTCTAAATCTCCTTCGTATTTGCGGAAATATAAAATGAATGGAGGCAGGAATCAGAGTAATCAGCAAGGGAGCAGATTTCCTCTCCCACCAGGGTACAGTCATGTGACCAGGGCTTGGCCAATCAGGTGCCCCGAGCTGGGATTTTTTTTTTTTTTTTTTTGCATATTGATAGGATGGCGCACAGAGCCCAGGGCAGTCTGACTATTCAGGGTGGACAGGCAGAATTGAGAGTCCAGGGCAGCAGATGAGGTTTCTGGAGGGATGGCAGCAGCAATGAGGTCCTCTCTTCCACAGTTTCTGCCAGTGACTGCAGGGGAGGGAGCCAAGAATCTGTGCTAGTTTACCATCATGATAGGAACTGCAAGTGAAATTCCATCTTTGTTTTTTGAAAAAGGACCAATATTCTTTTTCTTAAGATGAGAAGTAGGTACATGAATGCTTGTTTTATTTGTTTTATTGTAAGCATTCCTATGTATTTTAAACACACTTTTGTATATACATTTCACAGTAGATTTTTCAAACAGAGAAATGGAGTTTTGAATAGAAGTAGCTATGTAGAAATTATGTTAAAGGGTGAAAAGGATATAATGTCTTGGATTTGCTTTGAAATAAAGGAGAAAATGAAGATTCACAAAACGTTGATAACTGTTGAAGCTGAGAGATTGGTATGGTGGAGTTTGGGACACTTGTTTATATTTTTACATGCTTGAAAATCTGCCTAATTACAAAATGGAAGTATGGCAGGGTCTGGAAGACAAATGAGAAGTGGGGAGAGACGCTATAGAAGCATCTCCAGGCCTCACAAAAGCACAAATGGAGAACCAACTCTCAGAAATAACCCAGAGGAAACCCAATGTCTCACGTGTTAAAAATGACCAATGCTCAGACTTTAATCAATCTCAATCTAGAAACCTGGCAACTGATTAAACTTTGTTGACTCAGAAAACTAAAGCAGAATATCTGAAGACTCGAGTCACCAACTGCCCCAGTTCACTTTCCAGAAATTCAGACTCCCCAGATCTCGGATTCCCCTCTCACCTGTGTACCACCAAGGGGCTCTTTGGTAAACTATGGCTATTCCCCCTCATTGGTAGACAGTGTCACTCTGGACTATTAATTCTACTTTTCTTCTCCCAAAGCTGAGAAAACCTTTCTCTGCAAATGGACTTCTGATCTTACTTGCCAACCTTGGACAGCCAGAACTTTAAGATACCATTTTATTTCCCTACTCCTTATGCTTTACAGAACCATCTCCACCCCACCCCCACCTTCATCCCTAAGAAGAGAAATTTGGAATGCATTTTCCAAGGGCTGGCTGGAGGGTATTTGAGTGACACCATCCTGGGCCACTAAAAAGAACCAGCTCCCAGGAGTGAAATGAAATCTCTGCTTTTCCAGGATTCCTCCCCTCCTGTTGAGTCTCAAACGTCTGCGACACACTGCCTCATCCAACTTTATTCACCCTTTTATCCCAGTGTCCTAAAGGGAATTTGATCAAAAGCAAATCTCTGAATATAAACCAGCCTCACCTGAAAATTTTATTACAAGTACATTGTTTGTTTGTTTGATGCAGATTGGGGAAGGATGGTGGAAAATCAAGAACTACGGGAAGACGATGGTCCTCACGGCTCCTCCACTGCGGGCTGCTTTCCAGTTGGTGCAACAGGAGATCTGGGGCCTGTGTTTGCTTTTCTTGGCATTCGCAGAGGTGGTGTCTGTAGCTGAAGACACTGGGGCTGTTGCCAGAAGCCCTGCTGGAGCTAAGACTGTGTGATTCCAGGTTCCAAGATCTCATCTGCTCACAGCGATGGGGAACATTTTGATCTTGGCAAACACTCTCATGCCAGAACTCCATGTCCACCCGACTCTTCTCCCTACTTCTCTGACCTGAAGCAGACCCGCGGAGTGACCTCTGGACACACACAGCTTGGCAGCATCACCGTCTCTGAAATTCCCATATCTCCCCAGGGAACTTACCGCAGTGGACACAAACATGATGACAAACTGCTAGTGACTTGGCAGCACATTAACCAGAGGCGCTTCCCTGGGAGCTGCCCCCACAGACGCCCCCAAGGTGGATGCCTGCCTCAGACACTGAATGCTTCTGCCATGCAAATTACCACAGCCTACACAAAATCAGAAAAATAAATGCATCCCTTTAAATGTGTGATACGATCCCCTTCTGTAGGCCTATTCCTGGTCAGTAACATTAGGATGTGTATTCCCTACCCATGCCTGAGCCAGAGCCCAGCTGTCATTCTGACCCCTCCAGAAGGAACTCTGCATGTGGTCAGTCTCTAAAGTCTTCCACACTCAGGCTCCCCATTTCTCACCCCAGCCTCTGCCTCCCATGTGCCTGAGCCTCCAGTCCACTTCCTGACTGTTACCCTTCTCCCACACCCCACGGGAGTCCTTTCCATGCTCACCCGCATGCACCTCATTTCCACCCACTCCCAATATTCAAGGGCAAGAGTCTGCTCCTTCTGCCTTTCCTCAGGCTCTGAGCTGCTGTTTATCAACAATCCATAGCCAGGAGAGAACACAATGGAGCCCCACATATTCACTCTTTGCCGGCTCTCACTTCCACAGGAACAGCATATTCAGATCTTTTATCCCAATCCCTTAGCCTTTTTCCTGGATACAAAACAGATAGCTTAGAGTTGGGGTCAACGGTGTGCTTTTAGTTGAGAAACAGTCTCCATTCATCTGATAGAATCTTTTAAAGTAGTAAGTATTGAGTTTTACTGGGCTTCCCTGGTGGTTCAGCTGGTAAAGAATCTGCCTGCAATGCGGGAGACCGGAGTTCAATTCCTGGGTTAGGAAGATCCCCTGGAGAAGGGACCAGCTATCCACTACAGTATTCTGGCCTGGATAATTCCATGGACTGTATAGTCGTCCATGGGGTCGCAAAGAGTCAGATACAACTGAGTGACTTTCACTTTCACTTTCATTGAGTTTTACTAAGTACTTGGTAAGTACTATCTGATTAAGTCCTTAGTATTAATACCACCCTTTGAAGATGAAGAAATTGTGGTCAAGAGAGATTAAGTTGCCAAAAATGACACAACTATCAAATGATGAAAAGTGAAAGTAGTTCAGTTGTGTCCAACTCTTTGAGACCCCATGGACTATACAGTCCACGGAATTCTCCAGGCAAGAATACTGGAGTGGGTAGCCGTTCCCTTTTCCAGGGGATCTTCCCAACCCAGCGATGGAACCCAGGTCTCCCACACTGCAGGCGGATTCTTTAACAGCTGAGTTTGAGCTTAAGCATTCTGAGCCCAGAGCCCAAGCTTTTAATAGAACGGTATATGGTTTCTCAGCACCTAGCAGCAACCCCTCTTTTAAATTTTCTTCTCTCTCTTTACAGTACCCCTGGCCCAGGTCACCACTGTCCCAACTTTAAGGACAGTTTACCAGCCTGTACTCCATAAGATTAACCAGAAGTGACCCCTTTACCTTTTTCCTTGGCCATCACTCTGGGGCTCCTCTCAGCTTACTTGCTCTAATTCCTCTAATACCCTAGTGTCAGGATACTTGGTCTACAAGAATCTAAACCCCCAACTCAGGCTGGCTTAACTGACTGCAATATTTATTTTATATCGTAGGAATTGTTCAGGGCGGACTGGACTTCAGGGCTGCATGACTGGGCATCTCAACAACACCATCAAGATCCAAGGATCAAGGTTCTTTCCATCTCCCCACTCTGTAGACCTAATCAGAGGCTGGCTGCCCCCAAGAGTTCAGGGTGGCTGCTAAAGACACTGGCCCCACATACTCTCTTGCTGTTGTCCTAGCGCCAGAGAGGGCAGGAACTCTCCTCCAACCATATCTGATTGGATCAACTCCCCACCCCTGGACCAATAACAGGCAAACACACAAAGTAACTGGTTTAAACCCAGATTTCCTGAGCCAATCCTTAGCAAAGAGGATGGGAGTATCATGATTGGTCGAGATCATTCAAGACTCAGTAGGAGCTGGCTTTTCCCTGCCTGGGGAGGAAGTGGACACTTTCTGGATTCTGCTGAGGAGGAAAGGGGGATGGTTGCTACAACCGCTGATTTTACAGTTTGTCCATCAGGGTCACTGCATATAGCTTTGCAGTTTGCACATTGTCCAAGGCACCCAGACAGAGGAGTGAATGGGGGCTGCTCTGCTCACCAAGCTGTGCACCCTGGGGTCTGCTCCCAGGCAGGGGTGCGTCCCCTCACCTCCAAATACCACCAGAGTCTCCTTGTGTTCACCAAGTCGTATGCCCACAGGGTTGTGAACTCCCAGAAGAAGTGCCTTTTTCTAATTTGCACAAAGATACCTGTGGTGGTGATACCTCAGATTTCCCCTCAAGAAAGGACCAGCTGTCCAGGTGTGAGGAGCGCAGTTAGCTGACTGCCTCCAACTGTCAGCTCCTCCAAAGTCTTCCTCAGCTTTCTAGGGGAGTTCATGTTTCTTTCCACACGGCCCAAAGCCAATCATTAAGCAAGATAGCGATTCAAGGGCCCAGTCATTCCTAATCAAAACAGAGCTGCTCTAACTGGCGTTCCTTGTCCTGGAGCTCCGGGTCTGGATGACAAAGGGCTTGTCAGGTCTGTGTCCTGGTCTGATGGCTCTACCTGGCCAGTCCTTCTCTTCTCCTTCTGCACCCATCCTGTTAGCTCCTCAATATGCCTTTGGCACTCCTCACTCCATTTCAGCACCTGGTCCCTAGAGAACCCAACCTGCAGCAGGACCTGTGCGTCTGTCTATACCTTCTGTCTGTACCCTACCCGCATATCTTGTATCTCCAGAAGACTTACCCTTCCTCATCTACACTCCACGGCCCCTGCTGAAATGACTTTTTATCTGCTTTTTGACCTTTAGTTCTTTGACCCTCCCCCATTCGTGGTCCACCACCCACCATTTACTTTCCCTTTCATCACACCTCAGCCTGGACCCCATCTTAACCATGACTTTGCTAGCACCTGACTTCTCCCCACCCTTAGGCCAATCCCCAGCCCTGGGAAAACTACAGTAAAAAGGCCTTTCTTCCTTCCTGCTATGAGGCTACTGAAAATCACGTTTAATGACTTAATGACAAATCCACACTATCTAACTTTAATTGGGTCCTCAGGGCTGCTCAGTGATTATTTTACTAATCTCTGTAGACTCCCACTGCGTGGATGCCAAATGTTTTCCTCTCTCTTGACTTCCTAATGTCCTTTCCTCCTAATTTCTCCTTGCACCCTGAGGATGAACTGTTAACTCTCTTCTTTACATGCTGATCAAGTTTCTAGTCACCAAACTTCCCCTACAGTGGGTATGTGTTGCTTTTACCCCACTCCCAGATCCAGTACATGCAAATTTTCCTTGGAGGAATACCCCTTCCCATGCCCAGTTCCTGCAGCTCCAGTGAGCTGCCTCCCACCTCCTCCAAAGCTGGGTATGTGACTCAGGCCTGGCTGCCCAGGGAACAGTAAACACATCAGAGATGGGCATGGGAACAAAGAAAAGCCACCGCAATGAGAAGCCCATGTGTTGCAACCAGAGAGTAGCCCCCACTCTCAGCAACTCTCAGCTCCCCCAAGTGCAGCAACAAAGACTCAGCACAACTCAAAAATAGAAATGTATGTATATGTTTAACTGAGTCACTTTGCTGTACAGCAGAAATAAACACAACATTGTAAATAGACTATCAGTTCAGTTCACTTCAGTCGTTCAGTCGTGTCCGACTCTTTTCGACCCCATGAATCGCAGCACACCAGGCCTCCCTGTCCATCACCAACTCCCGGAGTTCACCCAGACTCACGTCCATCGAGTCAGTGATGCCATCCAGCCATCTCATCCTCTGTCGTCCCCTTCTCCTCCTGCCTTGAATTAAAACAACAACAACAGTGGTATGTAATATATATACTTCTCTCCATCTTGTTTTTTGCACTTAATCGTATATCTGGAAATAGTTTTATTGTAACAGTATGTAGAGATAGTCCTCATTCCTTTGCAGCAGCTTAGTACTTCATTTGTGTATATACCATATTTTATTCAACCATTCTCTAACTGATGGCCATATGGGTTGTTTCCAGTATTTCTTTTGCTATTACAAATAGTATTATAATGAACAGCATTGTGTGGTCTTTTTTTTTCTTGGTCAAAAAGTTTTACAAAATATTGTCAAATTTTTCCAGATAGAGATGATGCCATTTTGTTCCCCTTCTTTTAAGATATCTCAGTTCTACAGATTTAATTTGTGACTTTCTTTTTGTGAATGAGGTTAAGCAACTTAACATAAGTTGAGGGGAAATGTATATTTCTTTTTCTGTGAACTGTCTGTTCTTATTCTTTACCTATTTTCCTACTGAGTTCTTGGACTTCTTTCAATTTCTAGAAGTTCTTTGGGAATTCAGGCTTTCTTGTGTTCTGAGCAGCAAATACTTTCACTGTCTTTTGACTTGGTATGTTATTTTTGCTACAAAGACATTTTTTATGTATGTAGTTGAATTTGTCAAATCTTCTCTTTCAGAGTCTCTGAATTTTGAATCACAGAAAGGCCTTCCCCATTCAGCATTTATAAAGGAACACATCATGTTTTTCCTTGTACTAGCACAGCTTTTGGGGTTTTTTACATTTATTTGGCTGCATCAGGTCTTAGTTGTGGCACACACGGTCTTCATTTCATCGTGCAGGGTCTTTCACTGCAGTGCATGGGCTCTCTCCAGTTGTGGCGTGCAAGCTTGGTAGTGGCAGGATGTGGGCTCCAGGACTCAGGCTTCAGTAGTTGTGGCACACGGGCTCAGTTGCTTCGTGGCATATGGGATATTCGTTCCTGGATCAGGATTGAACCTGCATCCCTGCATTGCAAGGTATTTGGCAAAACTAATACAATTATGTAAAGTTTAAAAATAAAATTAAAAAAAATTGTTGGGAAAAAAAAAAAAAAAAGTAGATATTCTTCACCACTGGACCACCAGGAAAGTCCCTACTAGCATAGTTTTTTTTACTTTTTTTTTATCCACTTGGAATTTATCTTATTATATATAGTTTAAGGTATTAATCCAACTTCATCTTTTTCAAGTGTTTTCCCCACCAATAATTGTTCAATCCTCAGGAAAACTGATGGAAAAGGCAATGACACCCCACTCCAGTACTCTTGCCTGGAAAATCCCACGGACGAAGGAGCCTGGTAGGCTGCTGTCCATGGGGTCTCTAAGACTCGGCCACGACTGAGCAGCTTCACTTTCACTTTTCATGCATTGGAGAAGGAAATGGCAACCCACTCCAGTGCTCTTGCCTGGAGAATCCCAGGGACAGTGGAGTCTGGTGGGCTGCCGTCTATGGGGTCACACAGAGTGGGACACAACTGAAGTGACTTCAGTTTCACTTTTCACTTTCATGCATTGGAGAAGGAAATGGCAACCCACTCCAGTACTCTTGCCTGGAGAATCCCAGGGACAGCGGAGCCTGATGGGCTGCCGTCTATGGGGTCACACAGAGTGGGACACGACTGAAGTGACTTAGCAGCAGCAGCAGGAAAACTGAGGAGTAAAAGTCACCAGAAACCAAGGTCAAAAAGAAAAAAATCATGAAATGCTTAATTGAAGGTTTTCTTAAGGCTGTGATAATGGGAAGTAACACTACTTAATTATCTGGCCCAGGTATACAATGCCAACTGCCAGACATTTTTATTGAGCTGAACTTGAAGAAATTAAAGCCATGTAGACTGCAGTAAGAATATGAGGGTAAATCATTGATTTCAGAGTAATAATGTATGTACTTCTTAGGCTTGAGTTGATGAAGTTTCCCTTTCTCAACAAATGCTACAAAACTTTAAAATCTTAACTGATGTTTTTTTTCTTTCAAATTCAATTATTTATAAAAGTCCTTAAAGTACTCTGGGTTTAAATTTTATATGCATCCATTTAGAGTTAATACTAGCACTTTGTAAAATGTAGAAGCTTTACAATTACCTAAGTCCCTTTAGCCTTCCCCCTTCTTATGTTGTAGTTGCCATTTACAACATCTACATACATTGAAACCTCCACTAATACTATATTTTTGCTGTCATAGTCATATATATTTTAAAGAATTTATTAGGAAAAACATGCTATTACTTTTACCCCAAAGTATTTGTCCTTCCTTCATTCCCAATGTTTCAGTTTTCCCTCTTGAATCATTTCCCTTTCACTTGAAGAGCTTCCTTTATCATTTCTTTTAGAAAAGATCTGCTGGCAATGAATTTTAGTTTTCTCCCTCTGAGGATATCCTTATTTCCCCATCACTTCTGAAGGATATTTTCATTAGATGTAGAATTGTTAGTTAACAACTCTTTTCTTTAAGCACTTTAAAGACATTATTCCACTGTCTTTTAGGCTCTGTGTAATATGTTTTTTCTGGTTGCTTTCAAAATTTTTTTTTTATTTACCTTTGGTTTTCAGCAGTTTAATTATAATGTGTCAGGTGTGGTTTTCTTTGAGTTTATTTTGTAACCTTGCGTATTTCACCAAATTGGAAAGTTTTCAGCCATTATTTCTCAAATATTTTTTCTGCACCATTCTCCTTCCTTTTCTTTCTGGGGCTGCAGTGGCACACGTGTTATGTCTTAAAATATTGTCCCGTAGGTACTAATGGTTTGCTTATTTTTTTCAACCTTTTCTCTGTCAGTTAGTTTACACTGGATGATTTCTATTGGTTAATGTTCGGATTCACTGTCTCTTATCTCCATCATCTCAATTCTGCATTGAGCCCATCCAGTGAATTTTTTTTCACAAGTATTTTTCAGCTCTGAAATCTCAGTTTGGCTCTTTTGTATATAATTTCTATTTCTATCCTCAAATTTTCTATCTTTCATTCATTTCAAATGTGTTCAATTTCACCTCTTGGAGGAAGATTATAATCACTGCTTTAAAGTCTAATAATTCCAACATCTGGGTTGTCTGCGGGTTTGAATCTGTTGGTTGCATTTTCACTTGAGACTTGGTCATATTTTCCTGCTCCTTTGTATGCTGAGTAATTTTGGATTGTATTCTAGACATTTTAAATACATGTTATATTATGAAACTCCAGTCCTATTAGAACCCCCTATGGAATGTTGACTTTTTAAAATTTTTACAATCAAATAGCATGGTTAGATTCAAACTCTTAAGTTCTATCTCTCCTTCAGTCGATTAGTTTCAATGTCAGTTCTATTCTCAGACTTCTTGCTGTGCTGCTTTGTTTTGTGCCACATGTGTGCTTCTCAGGGATTAGTGACTGAATTGTTTAGTAATTTATGTCATAGGTCCCTTTTCAATACCTTTGTTATACAGCTTTGGACCTTTTTGTGCATGCAATGCTCAGGCTCAAGTTATGAGATTCTAATATGTTATTTCATTCCATCAAGTCTAAGAACTATTTGGTTGTTATAATATAGTCAAAAAGTATATATATTTTTCCATTACTGTCCTTTATGCCATTTGTTGTTATTCTCCTACCAGCTCAACTTAATAGTGATTTATATTTGAATTACAAAACTACTAAAATAAATTTTCTTCTCACTGTTGTTAAAATAATTTTGTTTAAAAATTTTGTTTTGTTTTTCTTAATACCAAAAGCCCCTACAGATGAAGGACATTCTTCCCTCACTTGAGTCTCATTTCAATCCAATTTTCCTTCTTAGTCTCAATTTATCTCACTTTTGCAAAGAGCCTTCTTGCCTTTCCATCTCCTCTGAGGATAACAGATGGATTTATCTTTCATTCACCAAGCATTTATCAAGTGCCTATCATGTGCTGGATACTGTTCTGTACAGTGTTCATTTAAAAAAATAACTATGGACACTGGACTACATAGGTTACCGGAGAAACTGGAGAAAGTAATCCTCTGGAATTTTTAACATAATCAATTGTCTATTCAAGATTGCTAACTAAAGGATGGCTTAAGGTGAGGAATGGACAGTCTCTTCTCAATGTTCTGAGTTCAGTGAACTCTCAAGACTGAAAGAAGAGGGAGACACCATCAAACAAATCCAAAGTATCTCTAAGAGAAACCAAATTGTTTCTAAGCTATAATCTCTCAAGTTTTAGTCCTCACATATTGCAATTTTACATGTTCCTATTTATGCTTCTCCCTAAGGCCCCACAAGTTTTGAAAGGAAAATAAAAGCCATGAACTCTGAGAAGTACAATACTATAAGCTAATGGTCACAGTCCAAATATCCCACCTTGTTGTCTTTGGGGGAAATGCTTCATATTCAAATTGTTCCCATCTTTTCCACACTGGTAAAGACAATGTGAAACATTTATGAGATAACTAGGTAATAAAATAGTTTTATTGTTCTATGAACAAATCCCTGGTAAGTTTGATTAGCATAAACATTTTTCACATCAAATAGAATGAGACTTCATTAATGAGATGAGCACAATACACATCTGGTGAAATAACAATTGCTTTTTATAAATACATAATAAAAGTGCTGTAAGAAGGGAATATAATTAGTTTGCATGATTCAACCTGAGTTTATTTCCACTTACTATTTATGTGATCTTGGGTAAATTCTTTAACCTCTTTAAGTCTCTCTTTTCTCAACTATAAATTTTAAAGAACAATGGCTGTTATATTTTGTTGGAATTCAATGCCTAACATGGTAGATAATTAACATTAGGTGATTATGAATCCAAAATCAGTAAAACTTCTGGAAGAAAATACATGTGTTTCTCAGAAAAGTATCCTTGGGAGAATTTATCCTTAGCAAATTATATATTTTGTTAATTGGATGAAGTAGAAGAATTTCTTAAGATGTCATATAGGACAGAAGAACAAATCTTTCCTTTTATAAATGTATCCTTACTTTGATATCCAATTCAATTAGATTAGTCTGGATGTTTTTGGAAGGGACCTGACTATAATAATACATAAAAGTTTGTCTAATAGTTGTGCATGAGCTTTTGCTGATAATGAAATCTGTTTAATTACTCTAGCAGCTCCTATATTGGCTGCTATGCTAGGGTCATTGGCGAACTCGACCCTATGGTACTTGGGATACGAGAACATCTTCTGCTGATTGAAGCCTGTACCCTGTGGAAATGTTTTAATGTGATCCTTGAAGCATGTCCTAAGAAATGCTGTCAACACATATTCTTCCTTGTCAGGCCTTTATTTGGTCAGGAATACTCAAGAGCTCTGTCTTTCTGCCTGTGGTTTACCACACCGTCTCCCATTTGCTTTCAAATCTGGTGTAAGCTGTGTTCAATGAAGCAGAGGTGGCTGAATTAGAGAGACATCAGCAACACTGCTCCTCCAGAGAAAACTTCCCATCAGATAAATCACTAAACTAGCTACCATGTTTTGAAGCACAGAAGCCACATCCTTGCACTCTGATCAAGCACTTGCAGAAAAACATGTTCTCAACATAGTGAGTGAAGGGGCATGCCCAAAGGACCATGAGGAAAGCTGGAGTTGATCACAAATGCCCAGTACAAAGAATTTTCAAAAGAAGGAAAAGGCAACAATAAAAGGACAACTTTTTTATAACTCATGCTATCACAGGTGATTTTTTAAATAACAAAAGTTTTTTCCAGCTACTATTTTATATAAGTGAAAGTGAAGTCGCTCAGTCGTGTCCGACTCTTTGCAACCCCATAGACTGTAGCCCATCAGGCTCCTCCGTCCATGGGATTTTCCAGGCAAGAGTGCTGGAGTGGATTGCCATTTCCTTCTCCAGGAGATCTTCCCGACCCAGGAATCGAACCCAGGTCTCCCTCATTGCGGGCAGACGCTTTACCGTCTAAGCCACCACTATTTAAATAAGCTAAAAGGAATGCCGTATCTTCCTGGAAAAAAGTCAAACAAAAAGATTATAATTATTCACAGTCCTGATAGCTGTGACTATTCGTATTTCATTTCTTTGCTTCAATACATTTATGTTTGTTCATGTTTATATTTGAAATAAAAAGAAAATGGAAAAAGAAAAAATAAATAAAATGTATGACATAATCCTTAAAAATCTATAACTGTATATATAAACAGACTATTGTATATTATGAATTGATAAATTAGGGTAAATAGGTATTGAAAAACATAAGAATTTGTCATTACCAAAAGTGTGTTATTTTTATTTGTTTTTAATGCATAGGAGTTCCCAAGGAACAAGAAATTGCTTTAATTGGTTGATGATCATCTGTGCAACTAAAAATCATAATGACATTTTTTTTTTTTACCAGTTCTGAGATTGGAGATGGAGAAGGCAACGGCACCCCACTCCAGTACTCTTGCCTGGAAAATCCCATGGATGGAGGAGCCTGGTGGGCTGCAGTCCATGGGGTCGTACAGAGTCGGACACGACTGAGCAACTTCACTTTTCACTTTCATGTATTGGAGAAGGAAATGGCAGCCCACTCCAGTGTTCTTGCCTGGAGAATCCCAGGGATGGGGGAGCCTGGTGGGCTGCCGTCTATGGGGTCGCACAGAGTCGGACACGACTGAAGTGACTTAGCAGAGATCGGAGAATTTCTAGCTCGCTGTGCTGCCCAAAACAGCTGAAATTTAGAATAAAATTAGGGCTTATATTTCTTTGAATAAGGGGTAGATTTCTTAGAAATGTGGTCATTGGAGAAAAATCTTGATTTCATTAAAGAAATTCTAGTTTTACAGTCTATATTAATCCAAGGGAAAACTTGAAAACCACTATCTTAACCTATTTTAACCCATTTGACCCATTTTAACCCACTTGAAGCAAACTGGAATAACTGTACTGCATTTACAATCAATTTTAGGCATTGATTAGTCCTTTCATATTGAGGAGTAACACTTTTAGAGTTGGAACTTTCCTTTGAAATCACAGAACGTTACAAGGGAATGAAACTTCTCAACTTGACTGTAATAAGAGCCACACTGGCCTTTCCCTTTTATTCTTCTTCAGTCACTAACGACTACATGGGGCAGGATATTCCATCTCCAAAACAGCTCAGAACAGTTTAAGAGTAATAGACCTACATACCAGAACCCTAAGACATTGAACTAGAGAGAGATGAAAGGATATTTCTGGACCAAAAAGAAAATAGTCACAACAAAAATTCATAAAATGCCTAGAAATAAGCACAAGAAATGTTTTGGACTCCTGTAAACACAACAATAAAGCTACCAAAAAAAAAACAATAAACCTAAGACAGACCTCATTCCTAGATAGGAAATAAGCAATTCTCAAAAATTTTCAAATGATACCTATTTAATCTATATGTTTATTCTGAAGTCAAACTGTTCAACTCCTTGATTTTACCTCCAAGGAGTTGAAGTCTCACCCATGTAGTGAATGTGCTGCCTGGGACCCTTTTCCAATTGGGATTCCAGATGTGCTGAGACACAGGACTTCCCAGTGCTGATTAAGTCTGGATGTTGGTCAAAACCCAATTTGGTGCTGCATTCTTTGCTTTTTCTATTTCTCTGTTCTTTTAATGTTAGTGTGTTGAAAGTAAGCTAGATAAATTGTATATAACAAGTAGCTTATTTTGTTAACAAATCCTTTGAACCTGAGATGAAAGTGAAAACTTTTGGCAAAAAATTAATTGGCGCTGTGAGCAGGATTTGTAAGACAGAAAGCCACTCTTTAAGAAAAAAGAGATTAATGTTGATGGAGTTTTTATTCCCAAATGGGAAGATTCACCTTATTGCTCCTTAGCTAGTGAATGAGACGTATTCACTGGATTATGTGAGATTGGAATCTTAAAGCAGGCCAAACCTTTAGAGGGCTTCCCTGGTAGCTCAGCTGGTAAAGAATCCACCTGCAATATAGGAGACCCCTGTTCTATTCCTGGGTTGGGAGGATCCGCTGGAGAAGGGATAGACTACCCACTCCAGTATTCTTGTGCTTCCCTGTGGCTTAGCTGGTAAAGAATCCACCTGCAATGTGGAAGACCTGGGTTTCGATCTCTGAGTTGGGAAGATCCCCTGGAGAAGGGAAAGGCTGCCCACTCCAGTATTCTGGCCTGGAGAATTCCATAGACCATATAGTCCATGGGGTCGCATAGAGTCGGACACCACATAGCAACTTTCACTTTTCCGAGGAGTTGAGGGCTTCTGTGGTAGCTCAGATGGTTAAGAATCTGCCTGCAACTTGGGGTTCAATCCCTGGGTTGGGAAGATCCCTTGCAGAAGGGAATGCCAAGGAGTTGAGCTGAGGAAAATACTTGCAATATGTATGATAAATTTCCTGAATAGTATTGATAAGAAAACTAACTCCATAGGAAAACACAGACAAAATATGGGACAGGTCACAGAGGAAGAAATACATATTGGTCTTAAATATATGAAAAGAAGCTTAGCTCATTCATAGGAGGAAAAGGTAAAATACGCATCTAAGATACCATTTTTCACTTATCAAATTGGCAAAAACCAAAGTTTGATAGTGCCCTTTCAGTGTGACTGTAGAGAAATAGGAACACTTGTATGTGAGCTGAATATTATGACATTCCTTGCATATTATAAATTAGTTACATTTCTATGGAGGGCAATTATATGTCTACTAAAATTGTAAATGCATATATGCTCTGATCCAACAATTCCACTTCCTACAGATATACTCACATACATGCAAAACAACACAAAGTTAATAGCTAAAACACTGTTTAAAAGGGCAAAAGATTGAAAACAGCCAAATAACCTTTGATTGGGGACTGAGTAAATGACATATGGTACAGCTATACAACTGAATATTATTCAACTGAAAGAAAAGGGAAAAATTCTTTATAAACTGACATGGGGAAAGTTCCATGACATATTATTAAGCAAAGAAAGCAAAGTACAAGAGAGTGTTTAAATATGCACATATTTATGTATGCATGCTCAGTAGCTCAGTCATGTCTGACTGTGACCCCATGGACTGTAGCCCGCCAGCCTTCCCTGTCCATGGAATTCTCCAGGCAAGAATACTAGAGTGAGTTGCTGTGCCCTCCTCCAGGGAATCATCCCTACCCAGGGATCAAACCGGCGTCTCTTATGTCTCCTGCTTTGGCAGGTGGGTTCTTTACCACTAGTGCCGCCTGCATTGCCTACTGAGAAAATTTAAACTAAAATTTAATTGGACTATTTTTTCCTCTATGAATTATTTGGAAATGAGCCTTTTTATACCAGGAAATGATTTTGTAAATATATTTATGACAATCCCTATTTTTTAGGAGAACCATATTACAGAGCATCATATTTCATTTAGAAATGGTCATTGTTTTCTCATATTTAATTTTAACAAAGTTTATCACATTACTGTAATTTGGCAAACAAAAAATTTCCAGATATTTTGAATATACCAACCCCTCTTTATACTGAGACAGGTACAGGAAGATAAAGAGGAAAATAGATGTCATATTATATTATATATATTATATATATACACAAAACATATTTTTATAAAGAAAGAGAGGTTAATTTTTAGACAATATTGCATTACCTCAATCCCTTATCGTTGATTTAAACTTGTCACAAGGCCAACATATCCCACAACAAACTGATTCTTGTTCAGGTATAAATAAATAGTATGTGTTTAAATAATGCTGTCTTTACTGACAAGGTGGGGAAATTAGCACATTGAAGTCAACAGACTTCTGCCCTTGAAGAAATGTATTGAACTTGTGTATGGAGAAAAGTTCCATGGTGCCTAATGATGAAAGGCACCGGATTTTGAAGTAAGACCCATCTAGATTGTCCACTGCCTATGTGACCTTGGGTGAGTTACTTCAAAGGGGACTATTTCCAAAATTGCTGCAGATGGTGACTGCAGCCATGAAATTAAGACACTTGCTCCTTGGAAGAAGAGCTATGACAAATCTACAGCATATTAAAAAACAGAGACATTACTTTGCCAACAAAGGTCCATCTAGTCAAAGCTATGGTTTTCCCAGTAGTCATGTATGGATGTGAGAGTTAGACCATAAAGAAGGCTGAGCACTGAAGAACTGATGGTTTTGAACTATGGTATTGGAGAAGACTCTTGAGAGTCCCTTGGACTGTAAGGAGATCAAACCTGTCAATCCTGAAGGAAATCAGTCCTGAATATTCATTGGAGGGACTGAGGCTGAGGCTGAAGCTCCAATACTTTGGCCACCTGATGTGAAGAGCCAACTGATTGGGAAAAGCCCTGATGCTTGGAAAGACTGAAGGCAGGAGGAGAAGTGGACAACAGAGGAATGGTTGGATTGCATCACTGACTCAATGGACATGAGTTTGAGCAAGCTCAAGGAGATGATGAAGGACAGGGAAGCCTGGCATGCTGCAGTTCATGGGGCTGCAGAGTTGGATATGACTGAGCCAGTGAACAACAATTTCCTATCACACAAGTTCCTCATTTGTGAGTTTTTATTAAATAAAATAATGCATATAAATAGGTAGCATAGACATCGACTTAAACTCTAATTATGAACTCTCTGTTCTTTAAATGTCTCCGCATTCCTTTCTATGCTTGCAGAGAGAAAAATAAGGAGACCACAAGACAGGTAGAATATTGGAGAAATCAGTGGCTTCTATGATACAATTTGTGGGGTTTAAAAAGTTTCTCCTAATCAGACTCCTCTCACCAAAGGGAGAGAGGTGAGATTCTTACCTCTACTCTTATGTAGTCTAAGTCAGCCAGTTCCTCAAGCTAATCCCCTGTGAACATGCAAATATCTCCAGAAGGGGATTATCCATTAACTATTCACATTCAGCATAGCACATTAAACAAACACTGCTTTTACTGCTAGTATCAGAAGTCATCTTAGAGAACAGACTCTGTTTAGTGAAGACAGCCATTTCGGCTGTGAACAGAATCCTTGGGGCATGGCGTTAATGAAGCAGGAAAAGACCAAGGAGCAAGTCTATCCTGCATAAGAGCAGACAGGGATTTGTGGACTTCTGGAGCAGGCACTGGTCACAGGAAAAAAGCCACTTAGAAGAAGGGAGAAAGGGAACTTTGCGTCCTCCTAGTCTGGAAGACTGCAGCTGTCCAGAGGCCACATAGCCAATGGGTTTTGAGAACAGGAACATCTGCAGTTCACTTGTAAGTGATTTGCATGCCTTCATGGCCCCAAGCCCTTCATAAGATCTTATGCACAAACTTGAGTTGTCAGGACTTTAAGCAGAAGATTTGAGTGATGTCCAGGAAGATTACACTTACAAAAGCAGGCAGAAAACACAGAGAGAAGGATAAATGTACAGTGGAGAAAGTTTCCAGAAGCAGAAAGGCAAAAATCCAAGGGCCTCTGTCTGGAGCTTAGGCCCTGTAAGAATCCTCAGACACGGCAGGGATGGGGTGGGGCTAAGAGATGCCTGCATTCCCTCCACGTATGGGGTTAGAGGTTGAGTCCATTTAATTAAGTCTCAAATGATGGAGTGATCTGGCTGCGTGTCAGTTGCACTAGCTCTTTTTCTTTCCAACTCTTTAACTGCTGGTTTATAGCTAAACACAGGACACAGAGGGCCTAGAACCCAGGGCTAACAGGACGAGGGTAACACAATTCGAGGTTAGAGGAGAAAACATGGGAGGGATATGTAAGGGACATAAAATGTGGACACCTTGGCAGGAGATCAGATCAGATCAGTCGCTCAGTCATGTCCGACTCTTTGTGACCCCATGAATCGCAGCACGCCAGGCCTCCCTGTCCATCACCAACTCCCGGAGTTCACTCAGACTCACGTCCATCGAGTCAGCGATGCCATCCAGCCATCGCATCCTCTGTCGTCCCCTTCTCCTCCTGCCCCCAATCCCTCCCAGCATCAGAGTCTTTTCCAATGAGTCAACTCTTCGCATGAGGTGGCCAAAGTACTGGAGTTTCAGCTTTAGCATCAGTCCTTCCAAAGAAATCCCAGGGCTGATCTCCTTCAGAATGGACTGGCTGGATCTCCTTGTAGTCCAAGGGACTCTCAAGAGTCTTCTCCAACACCACAGTTCAAAAGCATCCATTTTTCCGTGCTCAGCCTTCTTCACAGTCCAACTCTCACATCCATACATGACCACAGGAAAAACCATAGCCTTGACTAGATGCACCTTTGTTGGCAAAGTAATGTCTCTGCTTTTGAATATGCTATCTAGGTTGGTCATAACTTTCCTTCCAAGGAGTAAGCGTCTTTTAATTTCATGGCTGCAGTCACCATCTGCAGTGATTTTGGAGCCCCAAAAAATAAAGTCTGACACTGTTTCCACTGTTTCCCCATCTATTTCCCATGAAGTGATGGGACCCGATGCCATGATCTTCGTTTTCTGAATGTTGAGCTTTAAGCCAACTTTTTCACTCTCCTCTTTCACCTTCATCAAGAGGCTTTTGAGTTCCTCTTCACTTTCTGCCATAAGGGTGGTGTCATCTGCATATCTCAGGTTATTGATATTTCTCCCGGCAATCTTGATTCCAGTTTGTGTTTCTTCCAGTCTAGCGTTTCTCATGATGTACTCTGCATAGAAGTTAAATAAACAGGGTGACAATATACAGCCTTGACGAACTCCTTTTCCTATTTGGAACCAGTCTGTTGTTCCATGTGCAGTTCTAACTGTTGCTTCCTGACCTGCATACAAATTTCTCAAGAGGCAGATCAAGTGGTCTGGTATTCCCATCTCTTTCAGAATTTTCCACAGTTTATTGTGATCTACACAGTCAAAGGCTTTGGCATAGTCAATAAAGCAGAAATAGATGTTTTTCTAGAACTCTCTTGCTTTTTCCATGATCCAGCAGATGTTGGCAATTTGATCTCTGGTTCCTCTGCCTGTTCTAAAACCAGCTTGAACATCAGGAAGTTCACGGTTCACATATTGCTGAAGCCTGGCTTGGAGAATTTTGAGCATTACTTTACTAGCGTATGAGATGAGTGCAATTGTGCGGTAGTTTGAGCATTCTTTGGCATTGCCTTTCTTTGGGATTGGAATGAAAACTGACCTTTTCCAGTCCTGTGGCCACTGCTGAGTTTTCCACATTTGCTGGCATATTGAGTGCAGTACTTTCACAGCATCATCTTTCAGGATTTGGAATAGCTCAACTGGAATTCCATCACCTCCACTAGCTTTGTTCGTAGTGATGCTTTCTAAGGCCCACTTGACTTCACATTCCAGGATGTCTGGCTCTAGGTCAGTGATCACACCATTGTGATTATCTGGGTCGTGAAGCTCTTTTTTGTACAGTTCTTCTGTGTATTCTTGCCATCTCTTCTTAATAACTTCTGCTTCTGTTAGGTCCATACCATTTCTGTCCTTTATCGATCCCATCTTTGCATGAAATGTTCCTTTGGTATCTCTGATTTTCTTGAAGAGATCCCTAGTCTTTCCCATTCTGTTGTTTTCCTCTATTTCTTTGCATTGATCGCTGAGGCAGGCTTTCTTATCTTTTCTTGCTATTCTTTGGAACTCTGCATTCAGATGCTTATATCTTTCCTTTTCTCCTTTGCTTTTCACTTCTCTTCTTTTCACAGCTATTTGTAAGGCCTCCCCAGACAGCCATTTTGCTTTTTTGCATTTCTTTTCCATGGGGATGGTCTTGATCCCTGTCTCCTGTACAATGTCACGAACCTCTGTCCATAGTTCATCAGGCACTCTATCTATCAGATCTAGGCCCTTAAATCTATTTCTCACTTCCACTGTATAATCATAAGGGATTTGATTTAGGTCATACCTGAATGGTCTAGTGGTTTTCCCTACTTTCTTCAATTTAAGTCTGAATTTGGCAATAAGGAGTTCATGATCTGAGCCACAGTCAGCTCCTGGTCTTGTTTTTGCTGACTGTATAGAATTTCTCCATCTTTGGCTGCAAGAAATATAATCAATTTGATTTCTATGTTGACCATCTGGTGTCCATGTATAGAGTCTTCTCTTGTGTTCTTGGAAGAGGGTGTTTGTTATGACCAGTGCATTTTCTTGGCAAAACTCTATTAGTCTTTGCCCTGCTTCATTCCGTATTCCAAGGCCAAATTTGCCTGTTACTCCAGGTGTTTCTTGACTTCCTACTTTTGCATTCCAGTCCCCTATAATGAAAAGGACATCTTTTTTGGGTGTTAGTTCTAAAAGGTCTTGTAGGTCTTCATAGAACCGTTTAACTTCAGCTTCTTCAGCGTTACTGGTTGGGGCATGGACTTGGATTACTGTGATATTGAATGGTGTGCCTTGGAAACAAACAGAGATTATTCTGTCATTTTTGAGATTGCATCCAAGTACTGCATTTTGGACTCTTTTGTTGACCATGATGGCTACTCCATTACTTCTGAGGGATTCCTGCCTGCAGTAGTAGATATAATGGTCATCTGAGTTAAATTCACCCATTCCAGTCCATTTCAGTTCGCTGATTCCTAGGATGTCGACATTCAGTCTTGCCATCTCTTGTTTGACCACTTCCAATTTGCCTTGATTCATGGACCTGACATTCCAGGTTCCTATGCAATATTGCTCTTTACAGCATCGGACCTTGCTTCTATCACCTGTCACATCCACAGCTGGGTATTCCTTTTGCTTTGGCTCCATCCCTTCATTCTTTCTGGAGTTATTTCTCCACTGATATCCAGTAGCATATTGGGCACCTACTGACATGGGGAGTTTCTCTTTCAGTATCCTATCATTTTGCCTTTTCACACTATTCATGGGGTTCTCGAGGCAAGAATACTGAAGTGGTTTGCCATTCCCTTCTCCAGTGGACCACATTCTGCAAATCTCTCCACCATGACCCGCCCGTCTTGGGTTGCCCCACGGGCATGGCTTAATTTCATTGAGTTAGACAAGATAGTTGCTCTAAATAGAGAGGGTGCCTGTGGTTTGAGTATGATTTGTGCAGATTACAAATTAACATTTCAAATATTATTCACTTAGAGTTAAATTTGGTATATGCCATGTGGTAAGTGACCAAAAACCAAATGACTGTGATAAATTACTGAGGAGAAACTACTAAATCTATTACATGGCAAATACAATGGGAGAAAAACTGGATCAAACAAGCAAACATGAAAATTGTACTATTTCTTCCCCTGCTCTCTGTTTAAAAGAGATAATTTAAGCCATGAAATGATTGTATCAGTCTTAATTCTTTTCTGTTATTAATTGAACACCTTCTTGGAAACATGCAGATAAAAGTCCCATCTTGGAGAATTTGAGATAAGACTGAATGGAAAGAAAGTGAAATTAACAGGCTTTACCAGTTCACACTCATAATCATCACTCTTAGTTTGTTCAAAGCTGCCTACAAGTGGGTAATATTAAATCGAACCTTTAATGTATTCTGATGTGGGGAGCTTACAATCATAAGGCCTATTCTTAGGTCCACACTTTTCTTTGTACATAGTAAGGACCATAAAACCAGGTGAACAGCAAAAGACTGTTGTGAAACAGGATAGATGAGAGTCTCATATGTTATAAAGAAATTCAAGCTGCTTCTTGTGATGAAAAATATATAGATATACACTGCAGATTGTGTTCAGCTACATGCAGTAGATCCCATAATGCATTAGTTTACAAGCATATTAATATGATAAAAGAAAAGATGAAATGTAGTTTTTTGCCTGGAGGAAGACTTCTCATAAATTAAAAAATTGGCCAGATGTCCAGTGATCCTAAAACAGGTAAGTTTCTGCTGTGAAATCCATCACTTCACAGGAAATAAAGCATAGCATCTTCTATGAAAAAGATCCACCAAGAAATAGCCAAGACAATTTCCTTCGCTTGACCATAAACCCATCAAAACTCCATGGAATGTGGTCACTTTATTTATGCAGTAACTGCGTTCAGTTAACCACACATGCCATAACCTTCTTAAATAATAAGAGAGACAGACAACCATGGGACCTGTTCTTTAATAGGAATTCAAGTATCAATGTAAATCTCCAGAATCCTAAGGAATTTTCTTCTGAAATCAATAGTCACCAACACAGACTGACCTAGAAATATTGAGATTATATCTTATTTCTCCTTGGCGCCTCAAAACATTTATTTCCAAAATCTAGCTACTTCAAGTGAGCTGTTTTTTTCTACTTTATTTGTTTATTAACTGAAGGATAATTGCTTTACAGAAATTTGTTGTTTTCTATCAAACATCAATAAGAATCAGCCATAGGTACAAGTGAAACATTTTTTAAAAAGAATCCAAAAGGACTATAATCAGATATTGATTCTGAGAGGCTGATTGTCAATCACAAAACAAGGAAACAGTCATTTCCTCTGTTATGAAAATTGGCCCAATATTAATGTGGGCCATAGAAACATTTGAAGTCTGGGTCAGTATGATGTCATGGGAGTTAGACCTATTTGACACAAGGTATACCAATGCAGAAGATTCAAGAGATGCAGCTTCAATCCCTGAGTTGGGAAGATCCCCTGGAGTAGGAAATGGCAACCCACTCCAGTATTCTTGCCTGGAGAATCCCATGGACAGAGGAGCCTGGCGGGCTATAGTTCATGGGGTCGCAAAGAGTCGGACATGACTGAGCGAGTGAGCATGCGTGCATGACCCATTTTGTCTTTTTCTTTGTATGTCATATATGGCTTGATGCTTGGTGGTGCAGTAGTAGACTCTTGTCACGCTTCCCAGCAGTCCTGTCTGAAAACAGCTATCTTCATATCCACAGTCCTCCAAGGTGCAAATTCTCAATGGCACTAGTTTGACAAAAGGACAACTTATTTTAAAATACAAAAAGGAAAGTTACAGGGACTTTCCTAGAAATCTAGTAGTTAGGACTCTGAGCTTCCATTGCAGGGGGCTCATATTCAACCCCTGACCTGGAAATTAAGATCCTGCATGCCATGTGTGGTAAGGCAAGTTCAATTCAGTTCAGTCACTCAGTCGTGTCCGTCTCTTTGTGACCCCACGGACTGCAGCACACCAGGCTCCCCTGTCACCAACTCCCAGAGCTTACTCAAACTCACGTCCATTGAGTTGGTAATACCATCCAACCATCTCATCCTCTGTCATCCCCTTCTCCTCCCACATTCAGTCTTTCCCAGCATCAGGGTCTTTTCCAGTGAGTCAGCTCTTTGCATCAGGTGGCCGAAGTATTGGAGTTTCAGCTTCGGCATCAGTCCTTCCAAAGAACATTCAGGACTATTTCCTTCAGGATTGACTAGTTGGATCTTGAGAGGGTAACAAGCAGGAAGGCCAGGGGTCTTCAAACGGAGGAAATAGGCTACAAGTGGCAGACATTTTTTTTCCTCTCTCTTAAGTGGCAGGAGAAAACAAACAAGTGTTAGATTTTTTTCCCCTTCTCTACAGAAATTTAAAAAGAGGTTTCTCTTAAAATTCTGTGTTGCCATAAGGACACCGGGTTCCACATGAACTTAACTTTTCTCAAACCTTGAGCTAACCAATGCTTTTTTCTTATGGAAATGTTTGTCTTAAGCTACTTTAATGAAGTTTAAATTTACCCTAGACTCTGTCTTTCTTCAAGTCAGTTCCACCTAAGACTCAGAACCTACTTGACAAATCTGCATATTTTACTCATACATTGTTCTCCTAATCTATGTTAACGAAACTATATATTTACTTGGAAACCTGCCAAGTAAATCTTGAAGAAATTCAAGATTCATGTCAATCATGTTATGACCTGGGATGACTCACCTGGTGCCAATGTTATCTCAAAACGCACATTGTGGCTGAGGGGCCTGTTGCCCCTCTGAGTTTTGAGACATCTCCTTTCTATAATTAATATCTTGGTAGTTACATATAACATCCGGCTAAAAACTAACAGGGGGGCACTCATTCTGCCCCCTTCTGATGTCTATGTCAGAAGTTTTCTCTATCTCTTTTATACTTTAATAAAACTTTATTACACAAAAGCTCTGAGTGATCAAGCCTTGTCACTGGCTCCGGATTTAATTCTTCTCCTACAAAAGCCAGGAATTCCGGTGTCTTTTGTAGCTCAGCAACAACCTTTCAATCTCTTTGCAGTCCAAGAGACTTTCAAGAGTCTTTCTCCAACACCATAGTTCAAAAGCATCAGTTCTTCAGCACTCAGCTTTCTTTATAGTCCAACTCTCACATCCATATGTGACTACTGGAAAAACCATACCTTTGGCTAGACAGACCTTTGTTGGCAAAGTAATGTCTCTGCTTTTTAATATGCTGTCTAGGTTGATCATAGCTTTGCTTCCAAAGAGCAAGTGTCTTTTAATTTCATAGCTGCAGTCACCATCTGCAATGATTTTGGAGCCCAAGAAAATAAGGTCTTTCACTGTTTCCACTGTTTCCTCATCTACTTGCCATGAAGTGATGGGACCAGATGCCACGATCTTAGTCTTCTGAATGTTGAGTTTTAAGCCAACTTTTTCACTCTTCTCTTTCACTTTCATCAAGAGGCTCTTTAGTTCTTCGCTTTCTGCCATAAGGATGGTATCATCTGCATATCTGAGATTATTGATATTTCTTCCAGCAATCTTTATTCCAGCTTGTGCTTCCTCCAGCCCAGCATTTCACATGATGTACTCTGCATACAAGTTAAATAAGCAGGGAGAAAATATACAGCTCTGACATACTCCTTTCCTGATTTGGAACCAGTCTGTTGTTCCATGTCCAATTCTAACTGATGCTTCTTGACCAGCATACAGATTTCTCAGGAAACAGGTCAGGTACTCCCTTCTCTTGAAGAATTTACCACAGTTTTTGTGATCCACATAGTCAACGGCTTTGGCGTAGTCAATAAAGCAGAAGTAGATGTTTTTCTGGAACTCTCTTGCTTTTTCTATGGTCCAACGGATGTTGGCAATTTGATCTCTGGTTCCTCTGCCTTTTCTAAATCCAGCTTGAACATCTGGAAATTCACGGCTCACGTTCTGTTGAAGCCTGGCTTGGAGAATTTTGAGCATTACTTTGCTAGCGTGTGAGATGCGTGCAATTGTGCAGTAGTTGGAACATTCTTTGGCATTGCCTTTCTCTGGGATTGGAATGAAAACTGACATTTTCCAGTCCTGTGGCCACTGCTGAGTTTTCCAAATCTGTTGACGTATTGAGTGAAGCACTTTCACAGCATCATCTTTAGGATTTGAAATAGCTCAACGGGAATTCCATTGCCTCCACTAGCTTTGTTCACAGTGATGCTTCATAGGCCCACTTGACTTCACATTCCAGGATACCTGGCTCTAGGTGAGTGAGCACACCATCGTGGTTATCTGGGTCATGAAGATATTTTTTCTATAGCTCTTCTGTGTATTCTTGCCACCTCTTCTTAATATCTTCTGCTTCTGTTAGGTCCATATCGTTTCTGTCCTTTATTGTGCCCATCTTTGCATGAAATGTTCCCTTGGTATCTCTAATTTTCTTGAAGAGATCTCTAGTCTTTCACATTCTATTGTTTTCCTCTATTTCTTTGCATTGATTGCTGAGGAAGGCTTTCTTATCTCTCCTAGATATTCTTTGGAACTCTGCATTCAAAAGGGTGTATCTTTCTTTTTCTTGTTTGCCTTTAGCATCTCTTCTTTTCCCAGCTATTTGTAAGGTCTCCTCAGACAACCATTTTGCCTTTTGTATTTCTTTTTCTTGGGGATGGTCTTGATCACTGCCTCCTGTACAATGTTACAAACCTCCATCCATAGTTCTTCAGACACTCTATCAGATCTAATCCCTTGAATCTATTTGTCACTTCCACTGTATAATCGTAAGGGATTTGATTTAGGTCATACATGAATGGTCTTTGGCATTGCCTTTCTTTGAGATTGGAATGAAAACTGACCTTTTCCAGTCCTGTGGTCACTGCTGAGTTTTCCAAATTTGCTGGCATATTGAGTGCAGTACTTTCACAGCATCATCTTTCAGGATTTGAAATAGGTCAACTGGAATTCCATCATCTCCACTAGCTTTGTTCGTAGTGATGCTTTCTAAGGCCCACTTGACTTCACATTCCAGGATGTCTGGCTCTAGGTGAGTGATCACACCATCATGGTTATCTGGGTCATGAAGATCTTTTTTGTATAGTTTTTCTCTGTATTCTTGCCACCTCTTCTTAATATCTTCTGCTTCTGGTAGTTCCATACCATTTCTGTCCTTTATTGTGCCCATCTTTGCATGAAATGCCCCCTTGGTATCTCTAATTTTCTTGAAGAGATCTCTAGTCTTACCGATTCTGTTGCTTTCCTCTATTTCTTTGCATTGATCACTGAGGCAGGCTTTCTTATCTCTCCTTGTTATTCTTTGGAACTCTGCATTCAGATGCTTATATCTTTCCTTTTCTCCTTTGCTTTTCACTTCTCTTCTTTTCGCAGCTATTTATAAGGCCTCCTCAGACAGCCATTTTGCTTTTTTGCATTTCTTTTCCATGGGGATGGTCTTGATCCCTGTCTCCTGTACAATGTCACGAACCTCTGTCCATAGTTCATCAGGCACTCTGTCTATCAGATCTAGTCCCTTAAATCTATTTCTCACTTCCACTGTATAATCATAAGGGACTTGATTTAGGTCATACCTGAATGGTCTAGTGGTTTTCCCTACTTTCTTCAATTTAAGTCTGAATTTGGCAATAAGGAGTTCATGATCTGAGCCACAGTCAGCTCCTGGTCTTGTTTTTGCTGTCTGTATAGAGCTTCTTCATCTTTGGCTGCAAAGAATGTAATCAATATGATTTTGGTGTTGACCATCTGGTGATATCCATGTGTAGAAAAGGCAGAGGAACCAGAGATCAAATTGCCAACATCCCCTGGATCGTAGAAAAAGCAAGAGAGTTCCAGAAAAACATCTATTTCTGCTTTATTGACTATGCCAAAGCCTTTGACTGTGTGGATCACAATAAACTGTGGAAAATTCTGAAAGAGATGGGAATACCAGAGCATCTGACCTATCTCTCGAGAAACCTGTATGCAGGTCAGGAAGCAACAGTTAGAACTGTACAAGGAACAACAGACTGGTTCCAAATACGAAAAGGAATACATCAAGGCTGTATCATGAGAAACACTGGGCTGGAAGAAGCATAAGCTGGAATCAAGATTGCCAGGAGAAATATCGATAACCTTTTAATGCAGACAACACCACCCTTATGGCAGAAAGTGAAGAAGAACTTAAAAACCTCTTGATGAAAGTGAAAGAGGAGAGTGAAAAAGTTGGCTTAAAGCTCAACATTCAGAAAACGAAGATCATGGCATCTGGTCCCATCACTTCATGGGAAATAGATGGGGAAACAGTGTCAGACTTTATTTTGGGGGGCTTCAAAATCACGGCAGATGGTGACTGTAGCCATGAAATTAAAAGACGCGTACTCCTTGGAAGGAAAGTTATGACCAACTTTGATATATAAATATGATAGCATATTTAAAAGCAGACACATTACTTTGCCAACAAAGGTCTGTCTAGTCAAGACTATGGTTTTTCCAGTAGTCACGTATGGATGTGCGAGTTGGACAGTGAAGAAAGCTGAGAGCCAAAGAACTGATGCTTTTGAACTGTGGTGTTGGAGAAGACTCTTGAGAGTCCCTTGGACTGCAAGAAGATCCAACCAGTCCATCCAAAAGGAGATCAGTCCTGGGTGTTCATTGGAAGGACTGATGTTGAAGCTGAAACTCCAATACTTTGGCCACCTCATGCAAAGAGTTGACTAATTGGAAAAGACTCTGATGCCGGGAGGGATTGGGGGCAGGAGGAGAAGGGGACGACAGAGGATGAGATGGCTGGATGGCATCACCAACTCGATGGATGTGGGTTTGGGTAGACTCCGGGAGTTGGAGATGGACAGGGAGGCCTGGCATGCTGCTATTCATGGGGTTGCAAAGAGTCGAACACGACTGAGCAACTGAACTGAACTGAATGGTCTAGTGGTTTTCCTTACTTTCTTCAATTTAAGTCTGAATTTGGCAATAAGGAGTTGATGATCTGAGCCACAGTCAGCTCCCAGTCTTGTTTTTGCTGAATGTATAGAGCTTCTCCATCTTTGGCCACAAAGAATATAATCAATCTGATTTTGGTATTGGCCATCTGGTGATGTCCATGTGTAGAGTCTTCCCTTGTGTTGTTAGAAGAGGGTGTTTGTTATGACCAGTGTGTTCTCTTGGCAAAACTCTGTTAGCCTTTGACCTGCTTCATTTTGAATTCCAAGGCCAAATTTGCCTGCTACTCCAGGCAAATTTCTTGACTTCCTACTTTTGCATTCCAGTCCCCTATAATGAAAAGGATATCTTTTTTGGGTGTTAGTTCTGGAAGGTCTTGTCAGTCTTCATAGAACCACTCAACTTCAGCTTCTTCAGCACTACTGGTCGGGCATAGACTTGGATTACTGTGATACTGAATGGTTTGCCTTAGAAATGAACAGAGAACATTCTGTCATTTTTGAGATTGCATCCAAGTACTGCATTTTGAACTCTTCTGCTGACTATGATGGCTACTCCATTTCTTGGAAATTCTTGCCTACAGTGGTAGATATAATGGTCATCTGAGTTAAATTCACCCATTCCAGTCCATTTTAGTTCACTGATTCCTAAAATGTTGATGTTCACTCTTGCCATCTCCTGTTTGATCACTTCCAATTTGCCTTGATTCATGGACCTAACATCCCAGGTTTCTATACAATATTGCACTTTACAGCATCAAACTTTACTTCCATCACCAGTCAAAAAGAAAAACAAAAACAAAAAGATATAGCCAATAAGCAATCAAATTAGTACCAAATGGTAATTATTAAATATAAATTTTAATGATGATAATACTCATCCTGGGAATTCCTAAAGTAAAAACTGGAGAGTATATCAGTATGTTTCTGTCATCATGGTGCACAACACTATACATTAGCACTTCCAAAGGCACAGATGATGCTAGATGCTTGGGAGGATACAACTGCATATTATCCCTATCTTTAAGAAAGCTTGAGGACTTCCCTGGTGGTCCAGTGGTTAAGGTTCCAAGCTCCCAAGGTATGAGGCCCAGATTTGATACCTAGTTAGAGAACTAAGATCCCACATGCCTCAGATAGAAGTTCACATGCTGCAACTAAGATTCAGCACTGTCAAATAAATGAAATTAAAAAAAAAAAAATTGTAAGAAAGCTTATCTATTGACTTATCACAGAAGTAGCGCTTGGAACCTGTAAAGCACAATTCTGTTAGGCCATCAGTTGGAATTTTTGAAATTTTTGAAGCTGCAAGGCCTTTTCTTCAAATAAACATTAGAAACCTACTTTATAAGAAATGTTCCAGTTGAGGGGATCAGAGCAGGGTTGGATCTGAAGGAAACCTCTCCCAAATCCTAGTCTCAGCCCCCTACTCCTTTTCTTTCTGGAGAAGGACAGTGTAAATGTGGGCTTTGGGTACAAAACTGGCATTGTTTTCTTTCTTTATTTCTTACTTAATTCCCTCCCCCGCAAAAAAGTATGTTTAAAAATTTCTAAGCAAAACCACAGTTTGAAATTTTTTAAAAAAAATAAGCAAAAAACCTTTGTGGGTATGTAACAGGATCTGAGCATAAATTTTAACAGAACTAGCTAAAAACTGTTAGCTTAACCTCCTCATTCTTGCCTCAGATTCACTGCGTCTAGCAGCCTTTTCTTGGTGCTGCCAGCTTCTCTACCCTGGAGTGAAAAAAGGCATAGTTTCATCTACTCATATACTTCTGTACCCCTTCAACCAAAATTTTTAAAGTAAGATTATACTGGCATACAAACTGTTTCTGTGTTCAGTTTTACCATTTTAAATAGACTGATTTCATTCTACACGGTGAGAGAAAAATATAAACGCTAAGTCTATAATCATTACTATGATTGAGGTTTTTGCTACAGGTGAACAGATATTGCCATCTACTGTTGAGAAAAAATAAAATGGCTAAACTCAAAGTTTTCAGCCTTAAGGTTTTGACAGGGCATAAATTTAAAACAGAAAAAAAAGTGACCTTATGAAAATAGGATTTGGTACTCATAAGTCATTTGAAAGCTAAGGAGAATAGAAAATATAACAAACAAAACTTTCTTCCCTAAAATCACAAAAAGTGCTATGTGCAATTATTCTTATTTCTGCTTAAAAGTTAAAAGCAAATCATTGTTTTATAGATTTCTATTTGGCTCATCATTTTAGATACTAACGTGAAAAATAAATATAAATATCATCCCTTTTTAATCATCTTTCTTCATTTAAAAATTTAACTTATATGTGTTCTTAGACTCTCAGTTGTGTCCAACTCTTTTGGACCCTTTGGACTGTTGCCCACCAAAATTCTCTATACATGGGACTTTTCAGGCAAGAATACTGAAATGGGTTGCCATTTCCTCCTCCAGCAGATCCTACCAACCCAGGGATCGAACGCACGTCTCCTGTGTCTCCTGCACTGTAGGCAGATCGTTTACCTGCTGACCTATCATGGAAGTTTTAAGGTACAGATTAATTTATTTCCTTTGTTTTCTCATAAAGCCACTGGAAGTGCATAAGACAAAGTCAGTTTTAACTTCAGATTTAGCTATAAATATTCTTCAGAAAAATGGGGTAGTTAACAATTCAGCCTTTTGGGGGGCCTCTAACAGTACATAGTTAACCTCAAATGTTGGAGGAGGGCATGGCAACCCACTCCAGTATTCTTGCCTGGAGAATCCCACGGACTGAGGAGCCTGGAAGGCTACAGTCCACAGGGTGGCAAAGAGTCGCACACGACTGAAGTATGCAAGTTCAAATGTAGAGAAAGCCCTTTTAGAGCAAAAAGCTACCACAAAGGAGCTCAGCTCTGTGCTCTGTGATGACCTAGAGGGCTGGGATGATAGGAAGGGAGAGAGGCCAAGAGGGAGGGGGTAGAATGTATGCATATAGCTGATCACTTTGTTGTACAGCAGAAACTAGCACAACATTATAAAGCAATTATCCTCCAATTTAAGAAAAAGGAAAAAAAAAAACCTACCAGGAAAGCAGTGCATCTGAGTCAAGAAATCCAGACACATTTTAACTCTCCTGCTGGTAAGGGGAGATAGAGCTCTGTGCCTCCAGGTCCATCAACATGAAGAATGACCTGTCGTTTTCCTGGTGACAAGTTGGAGGAAATGATCTGGTAGCTGAAATTCAGTTGTTTTTGCACCTAAGAAAGTATTTTTCCCTTTAAAAAGTATTTATTTAACTGTCAACAGCTGAGCACTATGCGATGGCCTATGTCAGCTATCTCCCGCTGAAGAGGAGTAGATGTGAAGGGTGATACGTGGATGGTGCCAAGCAAGCCCCCAATAAACGAAAGGAAAAGAGACCTTTACTCTTTGCAGTGTGTTAATCCAAGTATGAAAGCTGACTACACACCATCCACTGTGTATGATGTATATCTATGTATATTTGTGTTGTGTATGTCTGTAGAGGACTTAACGTTTGTAAAAACTATTAATTGATTTTGCTTTATCAACCTTTCTGGTTCCAACCATTATGGTTTACTTTGCTGGATTCTTTAAGGTATTTTCATCATGTTTAATATTGGTAGAGCCTTTACTGCTTTTGAGGGGCCCTCATTCAAGTCACAATTTATTTGTTCATTTAACAAAATGTGTACTGAGCACCAGCCAAGTGCAAGCCTCTCACAAGCATCAGAAATGCAAAGCTGGAAGACAGGCTTGCCTGTCCTTCAAAGAGCCTTGAAGTCCAGGTGAGGTAAGAAGGAAGCAACCTCACAGCTGGGTCTACAAAACACTGTTAGAAATTTCCTGAGAGAAGAATGAAGAAGCACTAGGCATTAATAACATGAACAATACCAGATCTGTTTCTGCTTAGTGGATGCAGCAGAAATCAGAAAGGTGCGGGTGATAGAAAATTGAACAGTACATGAGCCAGCAGAGAGGACACTTTCTGAGAACTGAAGGTCATTGTGGCATGCCACACGCTCAGCAGGCACCAGCAGGTGAATCTAGGGAGGAATTGTCATGTGGGAGCCCCAGGCATATATGCATAGTGTCTTATATGCAGGGAAGATATAAAGTGTATAAGGAGAACAGATTATAAGCAGAGAAGTGGTGTAATGTCGTAATCCCTTGGGCTCTCATTATCCCAGAGGTTAGGCCCTGCATAGAAAGTCCACCTCCCCAACAGCTAACATACCACTAGAAAGGGGAGTCACCGCATAATGTTCTGGGTAACAGGGAATGTCTCTACTCCTTGCATGCTCCCTGGACAGAGAAACGACCTTGATGGAAAGGGAGGGCCTCCAAAGCCCACAGGTTGGTATCAGCCTCTTATGCGTGCAAACTCTGCCTTGCTAAACCAACCATCTACTAATCTACCAAAAACAGAGTGGAGAAGAGCCTCCAGGACACACAGATTTATTGCTCCTAAGAGGAGCAGAGAACAGGAACTGAAGGCTCCTGTTGGCCACACTGAGTTGATTTGAAGCTATGGGCATCAGGGAACTACCAACTGTTCATGGGCAGAGAAGTAACAGGATCTGATTCATAAATTACAGAGGACACCAGCATTGAGAAAGACAGGTAGGGGATAGGAGGCCAGTCCAAGAGTTATTTCAAAAGATCAGACTAGAGGATCTGACACAAAGCAAAGTCAGAGAGGGTGGGAGGACAGTCAGAATACAGAGATGCACACTCAGGGTGGAACCAACAGAACTTCAAGGCTGATTAGATCTGGGGGGACAGAAAGAAGAGTCTAATGTTACCTAGTCTCTGACTGAGTTACAAGCTGGATTGGAGAAGAGAGAGTCAGGAGGAAGATGAAAGAAAATCTGGCTATTTTTTTAGCTTTCTATTTTGAAATAATTATAGATGCACAAGAAGTTGCAAACATAGTACAGAGAGCTCCCATACACTCTTCACCTAGTCTCCCCCGATGGGACCATCTTGCAGAGCCCTCATACACTCTTCACCTAGTCTCCCCAATGGGACCATCTTGCACAGAGCTCCCATACACTCTTCACCTAGTCTCCCCAATGGGACCACCTTGCACAGAGCTCCCATACACTCTTCACCTAGTCTCCCCAATGGGACCATCTTGCACAGCTATAGCAGAATATTAAAACCAGGCAATTGATATTGGTAATGTATGTGTATAATTCTCTGTCATTTTATCAAATATGATTTGTGTAGCCACCAGTGTAATCAAGATTTGAAACCATTTCACAAAGACGTCCCTCATGCTACCCACGTGCAGATACATCTACCCTTACTTCCCTCCATCACCCCTATTTTTGGCAACCACAAATCTCTACCTCTATAATTTTGTCATTTTTTGAAGGTCACGTAAGTGCGATCATATTTCTATGACCTTGTGTTACTGGCGTCTTTCACTCAGAATAATGTCGGAGATATATTCAAGTTGTTGCAGGTATCGGTGGTTCCTTTTTACTGCTGAGTAACACCCCATGGTATGGATGTACCACAGTTTGTTTAATCATTCACCCAGTGGAGGATATTTTAGCTTTTTTCCAATGTTTTGGCTCTCAAAAATACAGCTGCTATGATGCAAATCTGCTCAATGTTATGTGGCAGCCAGATGGGGTGGGGGGAGTTTGGGGGACAATGGATACATGTGTATGTATGGCTGAGTTCTTTCCCTGTTCCCCTGAAACTATCACAACATTGTTAACCAGCGATTTGTTGTTGTGTTTAGTCGCTAAGTCGGTCCGGCTCTTTGGCGACCTCATGGACTCCACTCTGCCAGGCTCCTCTGTCTATGGGATTTCCCAAGCAAGAATACTTAATCAGCTATACCCCAATACAAAATAAAAAGGTTTTGTTTTGTTTTGTTTTAAATAAAGCTGCTATGAACACATGTACTGGTTTTTGTAAAAATATAAACTTTCATTTCTCTGGTATAAATGTCTAGGAGTGTAATTGCAGGGGCATGTGGTAAGTATGTTTAGTTTTTTAAGAGTTATCTTTCAACATAAATGTAATTTTATTAACTTTTTGAAAGTAAGAAATAAGAAGCATGGTAATTAGCAGCCCAGGCTTTAGAACAAATAGACTTGGGATTCAGTATGGCTCTGACATCATCAACTGTGAAACTTGGTAAAGTAATTAACTCTGCTATATTTATGTCATTTTCTCTCATGTGTAGATTTCTATAATCTTCGAATGGCTTCAGAATAGCACCAGATTGAAAATTTCCTGCTTTACTTGAATACCAGACAGGTAGAGTTCCTAGGGAAAGATTGAAGGCAGGAGGAGAAGGGGACGACAGAGGAAAAGATGGTTGGATGGCATCACTGACTCGGTAGACATGAGTTTGAGCAACCTCCAGGAGTTGATGATGGACAGGGAAGCCTGGTGTGTGCTGCAGTCCATGGGGTCACAAAGAGTCAGACTGAACTAAACTGAACTGAGAATTCCTAGGTATGAAATGTAGAAGTGTGCCAATTATCAAGTAAGGAAAAGAGAAGCTGGGCTGAATGCAACTGAGAATCTAGAGAAGATGAGTCAGTGTTTATTTAAGATGAGCAGGGAGTGTGCTGGAGACAGACAGGAAAGGAGAATGAGGGGTTGGCTAACTCATAACTGGGCAACTGAAAGAGAATCTAGAAAAGTCCAGTCTCAAGACTCACTCAGGAGGGGAAAAAAAAAAAAAAAGGAACTTCCCAGGTGGTGCTAGTGGTAAAGAACCGCCTGCCAATGCAGGAGACATAAGAGACATGGGTTTGATCCCTGGGTCGGGAAGATCCCCTGGAGGAGGGCATGGCAACCCACTCCAGACTTCTTGCCTGGAGAAACCCATGAACAGAAGAGACTGGCGGACTATAGTCCATGGGGTCACAAAGAGTCAGACACGACTGAAGTGACGTAGCATGCACACATGTGATTTAATGAAAGACACACAATCCAGGAGGGTTCTGTGACTGGTGGTTTTTTAAGCTACAGATGTTGTAAGGAATTCAGGTGTAGAAGCAATGGGGAAGAGAAAATATTTGTATGTATGATCAATACAGCAAAATTGATTTTATTTATTTTGGCCATGAGACGTGGCTTATGGGATCTTCCTTGACCAGGAATCAAACCTGTGCCCTTGACAGTAAGAACTCAGAGTCCTAACCACTGGACCACCAGGAAATTCCCATCAACAGAATGTATGACTCATGTTCCATCTATGGTTAAAGCTAAGATAAAAAATAACTGAACTGGAGTGGGGATAGCATTGATGAGATGATTATTTAAGAGGGGCCAGATCTAGGTGGGAGTCTAGACAGAGGGGTCAAATTGAAACAGAGGTCAAATTGACAACATATAGTCAAGTTCAAGGAGGCCAGCAGAGGCAAAAAAGGCATAAATATACCTAAGTCCAGGCAATGAGAAGCGACTATCAGGAGATCGCAGAATAGATAAAGCACGTGGGGTGGATGAATTTCTGATTCTAGAACATAAACTTTTTGTTTTTCTCTATTTTCTGCTGTGTGCTCCTTCTGTGAAGCCCTGTGCCTTTGGGTGTTATTTCTAGCCAGGAAGAGCTTGAAGACCTGCCATAATAGCCCAGCCTGGGACTTCCCTGGTGGTCCAGAGGTCAAGACTCCTCACTTCCACGGCAGGTGCACAGTTTCCATCCCTGGGCTGATAACTAAGATCTCAAATGCTGTGCGGCAGAGCCAAAAAAGAAAAGAGTCCAAAGGAGAAAAGTTAAATAAATTACGTGGGGCATAGTGATGTTGGAAGTACAGAGGCAGCATTAGTTAAGTGAGGAGCTCACAGACCTTGCTCACCCTCAATTTTATCCTATATAAAATCCAGATAGTAGTAGTTACAATAGTAGTTTTTGTACAAATAATCATTTTAAAGTATTCAACAACCATTAGTCTTGTACTAACAAAATAATTGTTTTAAAGGATTCAACAAAGTGTTGTTTGAGTATGAGAAGAATGAAGGAATGCTTGCACATAACCTAGGCTGTGACATCTTATGGAGGAGTCAAGGGTGGTGGGACTGAAAGTTTCAACCCCCTAATCACCTGGTTGATTTCTGTAGCAACTTTAGGTGTTTTCCAAAGATCAACTTATTAACATAAGCTCAGGTGTGGCTGAAAGGAATTTCTTGTGAATATCAAGACATCTTTGTCATTCTTACCACTTAGGAAATTCCAAGGGTTTTAAGAGCAGGAACAGGAAGGAAGACTAAATATAGGTTTCTAATTCTAAATTACAATATCATACTTCCCTAATCCACTGAAACTACTTTCACCAACACATGGGATGACTGTGTAAATATATATAAACCAAAACTTTTGAGAGTGAAAGGTAACATTAATAACTACACTGGATGGTACTCGCTTCAGCATCACATATACCAAAACTGGAATGTTATAGAGAAGATCAGCATGGCCCCTGCACAAGGATGACATGCAGATTCATGAAGCATTCCATAATTTTTGATGTATGGTGAAAACCAGCACAATATTGTAAAGTAATTAGCCTCCAATTAAAATAAATTAATTAATTAAAAAATAATTACACTGGTTGGTGGAAACAAGCAGGGCCTGTCCTACACACAAACTAAAACTAATGACAACTGTCTAAATATTTTCACTTGGATGTTTCACATCTCACTCAACATAAAAACACGGAATCATTGACATTCCTACGAAACCTAATCTTCCTCATATTATTAAATCTCATCTACATTCATCCCACTTGCTCAGGCAGAAACCTAAGATCATGACCAATTCTCCCTTCCCTTCTCTCATATGCATGTCATAAAATCCCTATCACAGACCTATCTACAAAATATCATCTGAAAATACGCAGTCCTCTCCTCCTCCATCTACTACCTAAGTCCTTCTCCCCTACTCATTATTCTCTAGCATAATCCCCTGTTCATTTTCTTTACACTCTGTAATTATATATTTATTAGTTTATTTGTCACTGTCTGTCTTCCCTAGTTTACTGCCTGGGACCCTGAGGTTTGGTCACCCAGTGCCTGGCATTCCTAGCACCCAGCATGATGATGACACATAGCAGATACTCAATAAATATTTATGGGATTAATGAATACATGAATAAACAGATGCAAAAAATAAGCAAATACCTGCAAAACACCTTCAAGAAATATTAGCATAAATAGTGTGAAATTCAAAATAATATAGCTGAGTCTTTGTGCCCTATTAAAAAATCAGCATTTGAATCTCCAAGACAAAGACCAAACAACCAAGTAAGTGGGGAAAAGCAAGAAAGAAGACAGGAGAGGAGAAAAGCAGAGAGAACTGGTAAATTCAAACCATTCCCTCTACTTACTATGATAACTCTGAGGTCCATCCATGTTGCTGCAAAAAGCATTATTTCATTTTTCTTTATGGCTGAGTAATAGACCATTGTATAAATATACCACATAATCTTTATTCATTCATCTGTCAACAGACATTTAGTTTGCTTCCCTGTTTGGTTATTGTAAATAGTGCTTCAGTGAACATTGGAGTGCATGCATCTTTTCAAATTATAGTTTCCCCCAGATCATATGTCTAGGAGAGGGATTATAGGATCATATGCCAACCCTATTTTTATTGGGTTGGCCAGAAATTTCAATTGGGTTTTTTCCATAACAATAGCTTTTTAAATTTAAAAAAAGAAACAGCCATCCCCTCTAGTCTTCTCCTTTGCCTGTCATATAACTCTGTTTTAATTCCATATCTTGTGCTAGCAGAGAAAATTACACTTGAACAGGTAAGAACAATTTTTCTGGAACAACCATCCTGTCTGATGGAGAAGGGAAGATGTGTTGACTTGAAAGTCAACAATTCAGAAGCAGTATCATCAACAGTGCTGTTCTCTAGACTCAGGTTGTTGTGATGAATGCCAAAGGAAGATTTGTTCCACACAGAAATAGCACATTAGACAATCATCCAACAGCATGTATTAACTCTTTTTAAACATTAACTTTTGTTTTTGTTTTTTACCTGTGCCGGGATTTGTTGCTGCGTGTGGACTTTCTCTATTCGCAGCAAGCAGGGGCTGCTCTCTAGTTGCAGTGCTCGGGCTTCTCACTGTGGTGTCTTCTCTTGTTGCATAGCACTGGATCTAGAGCAGGAAGCCTCAGTGGTTATGGCACACTGGCTTAGTGGCCTCGAGGCATGTGGAATCTTCCCTGCCCAGGGATCGAACCTGTATCCCCTGCATTGGCAGGTGGACTCTTAACCACTGGACCACCAGGGAAGTCCTAAACATTAACTTTTAGGTAAAAATTAAAGTAGATGGATATCCTGACTTCAGATATAACATTATTCATAGGAACTTCTCTATAATAAGCAACCAGCCAATAAAGGGACAGCCTATTCTGAGAAAAGGAAGGAATGCGATTGGGAGATGGAAAAATTCAAGTTTTCATTACTGTATATCTCATTATTGAAAAGCTACACATCAACACACAAGACACACACAGAGAAGAAAAGATTCTTGCTTCTCTTAGAGTAAGCAGTCTAAGCATTCTTAGGAAGTTGGCTCCAACTTCCTAGTCTTTAGGCTTATATCCCTAAATAGCATAAGTCTCTTGTCAAGATTGGGCTGCCTCTGCATTCCAGCATCTGTGCCTCTGCTGTTTGATATTATAAATAATCACATGCCACATTCATGGTAGTGGTAGCTACAAAACATCCCTAACAGGAGAAAATTTACTTGCAAATATAGTATCTGAAAGTTGCAAGTCCTGTCTTTAGAAAGGGCAATGCCCTCATTGCTGGGCATCCAGGCTGTGGGGGTTCCCAGTGCAGGAAGAACAGGCCCCAGAGATCTCCAAGGCAGGCCTCCTATGTCATGGAGAACATTTCCTTCTAGGACAGAAGCCACCTAGAACAGGAACACAGTACCATTACTTGGCAAGATAGCAATCATACTGCAGTCATGCCAGTCCTCCTGCATCATTACACTGATCTTAGTAGAAGCAACAAGAACCTCGACTCCAACTGACTTGAACAATAAAGTGATTTATCAGCTCATGTATATGAAAAGTCCAGAAGTACAGTACAGTCCAGTCCATTAAGGACTCCACCTTTCTCTCTGTGTGTCTCTGGGTTCTGCTTTTCTTTATGTGTTGACTCTGTCCTCAGAATGGCTTCCCTCTTTGTTGCCAAGAGAAGCAACATCAGTTTCTTGCTTCTTCGTTCCCATTGGAAGAGACCCTTACTTCACTTAACCACTAAACTGAAGTGCGGGACTTGTATCAGCTGGACCATCCTAGAACCATGATGATGATAAGGGAGATGGGATTAGAACCGTTCCAGAAAGAGGCCAGGGTCAGTCTATCCCACCTGCAGTGCATGGCTGCAGCTGAATGCATGAGTCAGGTGTGATGTAGGAACGGCATCATTGTCTCCCTGTCCAGCCTCTGCGCCGATGTTCTTTGTCCCTGTAACTTAGAACGTCAGAGCCATCCAAGAAAGAGACGCACTCTGTTCTTGGTTATTCTCTCTCTTTCTTTCCACTCTTTCCCTCTCTTTCTTTCTCTCATTCTCCATATCATCGTTACCTTCTGCCTTGTGAAAACTGATTGGCAGTGAAAGCAAGGTGGGAAAAGGGATGAGGAAAAGACAAAAAAGATACATGTCCTTCATTTTAGTAGAAGGACTCTAGAAAACTTCTAGACTTGAGAAATGAATGATTAAATCGACACAGCTACCCAAAGTCTGAAACTGTGGTCCAAACTCATGCCCTACATTAGCAAAGTGTGTGGTGATCCAGAAAAAAATTTATTATGGAAACTTTAGACGAGAAAGCAAAATAGGTAGATTACCTAGAGGTACTATACCAGTTTGGACAATTCTGCTTCAAACCAATACTATTGCTTGTGTTAGTCATGCACTCTCAGTAATTAAGTAAATGAATAGCCTAAAAATATGTCAAGAAGTTCCCTGGTGGCCTAGTGGTTATAATTCCAGGCTTTCACTGCCATGGCTCAGGTTCAATCAATGGTCAGGAAACTGAGACCTCACAAGCTGTGTGATACAGGCAAAAATAAAAATAAAGGTAAGATAGTAGGGACTTCCCTGATTGTTCAATGGTTAAGACTCCATATGCAGAGGACACGGGTTCAATCCCTGGTCAGGGAACTAAGATCACACATGCAGTGCAGTGTGGCAAAAAGAAATTTTTTTTAAAGAAAAAAATCAAAATATGGCAAATGTGCATAATAATTACTCACAATAGCAGGAAAATAGTTGAAATTAACTTAAATATCCATCAGTAGATAAAATGTCATGTAGATTATGGTTCAACCATTCAATGGACCATTAAGTAACAGTATTAAATAACAGTTCTGAAGGATCTGCAATATCAAAAAGCAATGCCTGTGCTGCCTTTACCACCAAGTGTAAAAAGCAGAATTTGAAAAATAATTCTGTAAAATTTACATGTCAGATATAATTATGTAAAATATACAGTCAAAAAGAGACTAAAAAGAAATATACTGAATGGTACTTGAGTTTTACTGAAATACTGTCATCTAGTTCTCAATGTTTTTTTTGTAATACTGTTACATTCATTTATAACTGAAAAAAAATTAGAAAGCATTATTACTTGGCAGATACCTACTTAGCATTTGGCCTTTGTGCTGATAAAAGAGCAGTTACAACTAGTGGTCTGCGGTCTGTCCCAACAGCACTCATTCATTTACTCAACACTACCTGCTATGTACTAGACACCAGGGATATTTCAGTGAGGTAAATGACTTTGTCCCTGCCCCTGTCCCTATAGCCCAGTGAGGAAGACAGACAATAAGCAAATAAGTTATTACAAATCAGGAAAACATGCTATGAAGGTAACCAACAAAATGTCGTACAAGGAAGGGGACGCTGCTTTAAAAGGGGGTCAGAGGCTTCCAAGGAGTCAGTATCTATATCGAGATGAGGCTGAGAAGGTGTCCAAAATTCCAAGTGCAGGGACAGAGCAATGCAAGCAGAGGAACTACAGTGACTAAGAGCTTGGCAAGTCCTGGGAACTGAAAGGAGGAGGGCCCTGGGGGGCTGGAGCACAGAAAAAGAGAGAAGAGGGGAGAAAATGAGGTTGAAAGGTAAGGAGGGACCAGATCATGCAAAACCATGATAAAAATTTTGGATCTTATTCCAAGTGCAATGTGAAACTATTGAAGAGAAGAAACATAGTCTGGTTTGCATTTTAATAAGTTCACTCAGGCTGCTTTGTAAAGAATGATTTGGTGGTGACCCTGGTGGGCTGCAGTCCATGGGGTCGCTAACAGTTGGACGCGACTGAGTGACTTCACTTTCACTTTTCACTTTCATGCATTGGAGGAGGCAATGGCACCCCACTCCAGTACTCTTGCCTGGAAAAGCCCGTGGGCGGAGGAGCCTGGTAGGCTGCAGTCCATGGGGTCGCACAGAGTCGGACACGACTGAAGCGACTTAGCAGCAGCAGCAGGTGATGATAAGAAGCAGAGAACTAGTCAGAAGGTCTCTGCAGGAGAAACAGTGAACTGGATTAGGGTGGTGGTAATGGAATGAATTAGAGATAGACCAGAGGATATGGTGACGCGAGGGGAGAATGAGTCAGGGGTGAGGCCCAGATTACTGGTTTGAGCAGTTGAGTGTACAGCAATGGCACTTACGGAGATGGGGAAAGTGAGTAAGAATTAGGGAAATAAAATGAAGAATTTAGTTAAACTTAGATAACACTGTGGGAACTCCCTGGTGGTCCAATGATTAAGATTCCACTTTCTTAATGCAAGAGGCATGAGTACAATCCCTGGTTGGTGAACCAAGGTCCTACCTGCCATGTGGCATGGCCAAAAAAAACAGATGCAATATATTACCTGTTTATATAATCTTACCCTCCAGGAAGATCTTTGAGGAGGGGAATATGTTTTTCACCTCTGAAGTCTCAACAATGCAACACGTTACAGACAAAGCATTTAGTAAGTGTGAAATGAATGTCACAGTTTTGCAAATATTTCATTCCTTCCAGTGTAAAAGTCTATTTATTGTGAAAAGCCTGATTTTAGACAGTTTCCCTTACCAAGGCAGACAAGGAAAAAGTGGTTGACCATTAATTATTCTTTAATTGAAAAAGAAAAAGTTTAAGATGCTTATTTTTGTAATTCTTTGTTTGTTTAGTTTTCTGTAGTTAAACTAAAATGGGAGTTAAAAGCTTTAGTGTGTATGTTTAAATTCTTGGGCCTGCTACTGACCTTCTTCAAGTGATTTTTACCTCCCAGTGTTTTAGTTTTCTCCATTTGCAAAAGGGAGATAATGGTAGTTGCCTTATCTCACAAGGATGTCATGAAAATAAGTCAGATAAATTGCTCTGCCCTCCTTAGAGAGGGGCTCTAGAAAGTAAGCATTATTACATATGATGATGAATACCCACAACTTCAAAGATATTTTTAAATTGCCCCCCAAGTCTTTGAACATGTTAAGCCTATGAATAGCACTGTGTTAGGTGTTTATACATTTCTGGCAAGCTTTCACCTCTTGTTAAAGCAGTAAATGGTCTTTGAACAAATGTATTTCTCATTCTTTGATAACTGTGCTTCCTTGTTTGTACACTTGAAAGATGATTATCACCTGGCATATGAGGTCAAGTTGAACTCCTTGGTGCCATTACAGTTCAATTGCAGCTTTAATTGAGTTTTTCTCCCAAGGTTGAAAATAAGTCAATGGTTCACTTTAGTAAGCTACTTACATCTTAAATAATTTTGAGATAAACTCAACTATTTTCTTCAAATGATATGTACAAATAATGCTTTTCATTTTAGCTATAAAATCCTCACTCAGAACTTGATATAAAAATTCAGTATTTTTATTTCTTCATTTGCTGTATTTTTTTTTCTGATGGGTTCTCCTAAAATCGGGTTTAATAGCTATAATTATTCTTTTAACATTTCTAACATAGACAGCCATGATGCACACATAAATATCATTGAAGTAAAGACCTACAGCCCTCAAGACAAAACATAGGATAGTAAACATCTTCTAGAACAACTTCTTTTCTTTTCTTTTCTTTGTTGGTCATGCAGCATCTTACTTCCCCCTGTTCAATCAGGGATTGAACCCATTCCCCGCTGCAGTGGAAACATGGAGTTATAACCATTGGACCACCAGGAAAGTCCCTAGAAAAGTATGTCTTATTGCAGATGTGAATCAAGTTCATAATCAGTGTGATATAAAAAACCTGACATTAGCACTTCCACCCTTATCCGTACATCCTTTACCTGTATACCCAACACGAATCAAAACCACTTTCTGCTGGAGTAGACACAATGCTCCCAACAGAATGCTATAAAATCATTTCTTGCAAACTATGAGAATAAGACCCATCTCTCCTCTTAAGTAAAACCATTTAAGTCTTAGTATATCCATTTGATAAATGTCGAGTCTGCAGTTAGATGACTTATACTAGATTCTTTCCGCCAGGTTAGAACCCAGGCTTAAAATGTTTGAGTATTTCTTCCTGTTTCCTTCTTCTCTTGGGGAAGAAATGAGAATTTGAAGATACTGTAACTCAACAAATTTCATGTGCCTGATGCAGAGTGAGATCAAATAAACCAAAATGTCAGAGTTTGGAGCAGAGAAAGGTTTACTGCAGGGCCAAGCAAAGAGGATGGGTGACTTGTACTCAAAAACCTCAAACTTCCCAATGGGTATGGGGGGAAAGTTTTTATAGGCCAAGTTTGGGGTGAGGGCTGCAAGGTGTGTGACTTTCTTCTGATTGGTTGGTGAGGTAACAGGGCAGTACTCCAGGCATCTCATGGTGAGCCTGAAGTTCCCGCCCTCAACCTGGGTGGGGGACTTAGTTCTGCAGAAGAATTCAAAGATATTGTTAGAAAAATTCCTTGAGGACCCTGCCCCAGGGCCACAGAACTCTGCCTCCAGGCTAGACTATTGTTTCTTGACTGCCCCTCTATTGTTTGTGCATTCCCTCTCCTCCCTGATTAGCCCTATGAAGCTCAGGGAAGGTCACAGAGGCTGAATGAAGCCTATTTCCTACAAATTAAAAAAGGGCGACCCAGAGAGGAGTTGAACCTGGGAGCCCCACAGAGTTCTACTCGGTTTCAATACTGCACACTTTGATGACTTTCTAAGAAGGAAGATCTAAACCAAGGTGGAGAAAGGGTAAATAGCCTCAACCTCACCAAGACATGGTAGAAGCCTCCTCACACCCCACCAGGATCTGACAGATGGACACTGAAGGACAGGCCTACCCCTCAGGCTGATTCACGAAACAAATGTCCTTGGTATCCTAGGTCCTAAGTGGGGAAGGAGTTCCAATTCTATTTTCACAATGTTATTAAAGTTTTATTTTGAAATTTCTGTCTTTAGTGATATTTCCGGGGGCCTATAAAAGTTGCCACGAGCATAGCCTCCTCTCAAATACAATTATCTTGCATAGGCCTTTAACTGGTGGGATGGCCCAAACTGCCCTAGTTAGGAAAATCATTCCTAACTTCTGGTATTGTTGTAGCCACACATTCCAGGAAACAAACTCACTCAGAAGGACAATGCAGATAGTGGAGTACAGTTTATTACACCGGCGGGCCCAAGGCAGAGTCTCCTCTTAGCCAAGGATCCTGACGAGTTTTTGTGAAAACCTTATATACCCTAAGTGTACTTGCTCAAACCCACCTCCCCAAATTCCCTGACAATCAAAGTTAACCTGTGCTTCATATGCCCTAAGCCTAGGTAGTTAACAGTGGACAATTATCAATAGACCTGTGGTCATACCCCAATAAGCATAATAGAATGTATGATTCTATTCCGTTACACAGATAATTAGGGTATTCTTTTAGCCCCTTCCCCGGGCCTGGTTTTCCAGTTGGTATGTCATTTCCATAGATACTGGGCATATAGCTCAAAGTCCACAGTCCGGCCCAAGATGGAGTCCTGCTTTCAAGATAGAGCCTTTTGTTTCCTCCTTCAGTATTGTTGATTTTACCTAGGCCAAAGGTCACAGATTAGTAGGTACAGTGGGCCAGATTTTTCCTCAAAATATTTTTGAGTGGCCCATTGCAATGACTTCTGACACCAACATCCAAGTTAGGCCAAACTTCACAGGTTAAGGGCACAGTTCTCCATAAGGCTGCCCTTAGTGATATAAGGGGTGATACAGGGGTTCCCCAAGCCATCCTCACTTCTGACGAGCTGGCTACAATTCAGTCAACTACTCCTCAGGTTAGATAATTCATTAGAGTGACTCACAGAACTCAGAAAAGTGCTCTACTTACGATTTCAGTTTTATTACAGAAAAAAGATTCAAATCCAAACCAGTCAAAGAGAGAGCTGTGTATGGTGAAGTCTGGGAGGGTCCCCAAAGTGAAGCTTCCTTGCCCAAGCTTCAAAATGTCCAGAGTATTTATTGGGACTTCATTATGTCAGCATGACTGGTTGAGTCATTGGTCAGTCTCTAACCCCACTACTCTCTTGAGAGGTCTGGCTGATGAGGACATGTTTGGGATCGCTGGTGTAACCAGCCTCCATCCTAGGTCATCCCATAAGCTATCAGGTGTGGTCTGGGGGGCCCACCATGAATAAGAAAGGCACTCCTAGGAAATCCCAAGGATATAGGATTCAGGAATAAAAGCCATCCAAATTCTTTATTGGGGCTTTCCCAAGGCTCAGATGTAAAAAATCTGCCTGCCAATGAAGAAGACTCAGGTTCCATCTCTGAGTTGGGAAGATCTCCTAGAGAAGGGAATGGCAACCCACTCAGTATTTGGATAGAGGAACCTGGCGGGCTACAGTCTATGGGGTAGCAAAGAGGCTGATATAACTTAGCAACTTAACAATAACAACAACAAATTCTTTATTATACAACCGTACTGAAATGGAGCAGGACCCTGTGGTCCTTCCCCCCACCACCCACCCCCGCATGTCTTCTGGTTGCCTTATGTCTGTGGAAAACTTTAGTCAAAGAATAAGTTTAATCAGAGAAGTGAGAAATGCACAAACAAAACAGAGAAAGAAGACCAAGTAATAATAACGTAGTCATTAAGCAAAGTCAAGGACCTTTAGTTCTTTCTCAAGGGCTATAAATAATATTCTGAGCTATATCCTGTGAGCTGTCTTGTAGACAGCAAAACACCAGGTGGAGAAGTTAACTACAAGATGACCAGACTGTACCCACGACATGAGCTGCCACAATTCTGAGAACTGGCTTCAAAGAAATGGGAACAAATGGACCCTGGAACCGAAGATATTAACTGTACCTAAAACAACCAAGATTACGCTGGTCAGACCACGGATGGCCAATTTGAAGATGACTGTCAGAGCTGACTGTTCTGTTTTTGCAGGTAGCCCCTTCCTTCAGTCTTTAAAAAAAAAAAAGTTCTTGCCCCATGGGTTGCCAGAGTGGGAGTTGGCCTTTGGACAGATATTTGCCTTCCCCGCCTTCCTCCCCAGTTGCCAGCATATGAAATAAAGCAAATTTTCCTTTCCACCAACCTGCCTGTTTATGAGTTTTTGAGCAGTGAGCAGCTGGACCTCACACTCTTTCAGTAACAATATTTAAATTTTATTTTAAATTAGCTATCAACATTTTGAAATCAGTCTTCACATAAATATCTCTACTTTTTGTCTCCCCCTGAAATATTTGCAATTTGGGCACTCCATTCCCACAAGGCCACCTCCCCTTTAAAAGGGATAGTTTCCCCACTATATCCACAGTCTATTTTCTTAATCTTGATGTGATTCATTCCTTTTGTTTCCTTCTGGTGCACTGCTGCTGCTAAGTCGCTTCAGTCGTGTCTGACCCTGTGCGACCCCACAGACAGCAGCCCATCTGGCTTCCCCGTCCCTGGGATTCTCCAGGCAAGAATATTGGAGTGGGTTGCCATGTCCTTCTCCAATGCATGAGAGTGAAAAGTGAAAGTAGTCTCTCAGTCATGCCCAAGTTTTCGAGACCCCATGGACTGTAGCCTACCAGGCTCCTCCATCCATGGGATTTTCCAGGCAAGAGTACTGGAGTGGGGTGCCATCGCCTTCTCCAGTCTGGTGCACTGCAGAGATTTTAATTGCGAACCTTGGCCTAAGTCTTGGATATTTTTGCTGTTTTTAACTGCCATCACACATTATTACCTTAAAAGAATAAATGGGGAAGGAATGGCAGTTACCTTTTGTCATTTCATTCTCACCTGAATTTAAAACCACTCTTTCTCTACACTTCGTGTGAGTGTGGATGCAGGTATCTTCTGTTTGTCTCTTACATCTTGAGCCAGGCCAATATGAAATTTTTGACTGCAGAATCAGGACAAACTAAATTAACACTTATGACATCCTCAAATCAAAAACTATAGCCAACCTTAGAGAAGAAGACTCTCTTTCTAAAGACAAAACAAAACCCATGTTTCTCAGTAATTTTAAATTCTCACATTCCCCTTTATAACGTGAAATTCATCATAAGTAATTAAAACTAAGGTCATAGGTAAGGAATCTTTAAGGCTATTATTTTATTTTAAGCCAGAAAATGATGGTGGGGCTAACACTAATAATCTTTGCCAGCAAGCCAATGAAGCATTAAGGTGGCACATAGTAAATACAACACTGGACTTGAAAAATCCAAGGGGCTAGTTGCTGGTCCCAACTCAGCAAAAAATAAACTTAGATACAGGAGTTTCTCCATCTGGTGAAGGGACTAAAATCTTGTAGGAATAAGAAGTCATATTTGTCATAATTATTATCTACAAAGCATTGTCATGTAAATGATCTCATCGGCTATCAAATGTTCATACTACTGAGAATTTTCCTTTGGAATGTTTATAAGACATTTGTCAAGGAGAGGATTTCAAGTGTAAGAACAAGAAAATAGCTGTAGTATTTTTTGAACTGTACTTATTAAATCACTGCTGCTGAGTCACTTCAGTCGTGTCCGACTCTGTGCGACCCCATAGATGGCAGCCCACCAGGCTCCCCTGTCCCTGGGATTCTCCAGGCAAGAACACTGGAGTGGGTTGCCATTTCCTTCTCCAATGCATGGAAGTGAAAAGGGAAAGTGAAGTCACTCAGTCGTGTACGACCCTCAGCGAACCCATGGACTGCAGCCTACCAGGCTCCTCCGTCCATGGGATTTTCACTACTTTCCTTTTTAAAAATGAGAGAGGAGCCTATTATACAGAGTGATGTAAGTCAGAAAGAGAAAGATAAATATTGTATACTAATGCATATATATGGAATCTAGAAAAATAGTACTGAAGAATTTATTTACAGGGCAGCCATGGAGAAACAGATGTAGAGAACAAACTTAAGGGCATGGGGAGAGGGGAGGAGAGGATGAGATGTATGGAAAGAGTGTCATGGAAACTTACATTACCATATGTAAAATAGATACCTAATGGGAATTTGCTGTATGCCTCAGGAAACTCAAACAGGGGCTCTGTATCAACCTAGAGGGGTGGGATGGGGAGGGAGATGGGAGGGAGGTTCAAAAGGGAGAGGATATATGTATACCTATGGCTAATTCATGTTGAGGTTTGACAGAAAACAAAAAATTCTGTAAAGCAATTACTTCAATTTACTGTGAGTATGGTTTCAGTGTGTCTGCCCTCTGATGCCCTCTTGTAACACCTACCGTCTTACTTGGGTTTCTCTTACCTTGGACGTGGGGTATCTCTTCACGGCTGCTTCAGCAAAGCACAGCCGCTGCTCCTTACCTTGGACGAGGGGTATCTCCTTGGACTGTGTGGACCACAATAAACTGTGGAAAATTCTTCAAGAGATGGGAATACCAGACCACCTGACCTGCCTTTTGAGAAACCTGTATGCAGGTCAGGAAGTAACAGTTAGAACTGGACATGGAACAACAGACTGATTCCAAATAGGGAAAGGAGTACGTCAAAGGCTGTATATTGTCTCCCTGCTTATTTAACTTATATGCAGAGTACATCATGAGAAACGCTAGGCTGGAAGAAGCACAAGCTGGAATCAAGATTACCAGGAGAAATATCAATAACCTCAGATATGCAGATGACACCACCCTTATGGCAGAAAGTGAAGAGGAACTCAAAAGCCTCTTGATGAAAGTGAAAGAGGAGAGTGAAAAAGTTGGCTTAAAGCTCAACATTCAGAAAACGAAGATCATGACATCCGGTCCCATCACTTCATGGGAAATAGATGGGGAAACAGTGGAAACAGTGTCAGACTTTATTTTTCTGGGCTCTAAAATCACTGCAGATGGTGACTGCAGCCATGAAATTAAAAGACGCTTACTCCTTGGAAGGAAAGTTATGACCAACCTAGATAGCATATTCAAAAGCAGAGACATTACTTTGCCAACAAAGGTCCGTCTAGTCAAGGCTATGGTTTTTCCTGTGGACATGTATGGATGTGAGAGTTGGACTGTGAAGAAAGCTGAGCGCCGAAGAATTGATGCTTTTGAACTGTGGTGTTGGAGAAGACTCTAGAGAGTCCCTTGGACTGCAAGGAGATCCAACCAGTCCATTCTGAAGGAGATCAGCCCTGGGATTTCTTTGGAAGGACTGATGCTAAAGCTGAAACTCCAGTACTTTGGCCACCTCATGCGAAGAGTTGACTCATTGGAAAAGACTCTGATGCTGGGAGGGATTGGGGGCAGGAGGAGAAGGGGACGACAGAGGATGAGATGGCTGGATGGTATCACTGACTCGATGGACATGAGTCCGAGCGAACTCCGGGAGTTGGTGATGGACAGGGAGGCCTGGCGTGCTGCGATTCATGGGGTTGCAAAGAGTCGGACATGACTGAGAGGCTGAACTGAACCTTCAATTAAAAAATAAAAAAAATTTTGAAAGAAAATTTACAAAAAAGAGAGAGGGACTTCCCTAACTGTTCAGTGGTTAAGACTCTGCACTTCCACTGCAGGGGGCATGGGTTTGGGGAACCCCACTGATTTACAGAGCAGCCAAACAGAAAAAAAAAAGAGAGAGAGAGAGAGAGAGAGAACCTCCCCAGCAAGAGGCTCACTTCAGACCAGCCTCCATCACAAATTTTGTAAATGTGGAGCAGCAAAAGTACCACTAGATGGAGCAGGAACAAAAGGCATCTATTTATTTATAGTTCAAGGAACACTGGCAGCCTTCAAAAGCAATCTTAAGAGATCCCTTTCTGAGTAAATGCAAGCTTAGTAAAGCTAGCTGAGTTACCTCAAAAACCTAGAAAAATCTTTAGCAAAATCAGAACTAGAACCTCATTCACTAATTTACTCCATGTTCTTTCCACAAAACCATGCTGATGGGAAGATTCTTTTTCCTTCTTACACAGAGAACATTACCAAGAACGGTGCAGTTTTCCCCACATTTCTTAACTGAAGGATAAGAATTGTATTGGACAACACTGAGCGACCTACTTACTTCAGGCAATAAGATGAAATGCTAGACACGTTCATAAAAACATATACTCCCATGGTCCTCCTGATCTTTCAGGGTCAAGATCCCAACAGGGTATCACACTGATTGCCTTTGTAATTCAGGCTGCCTGCTACTCTCTCCCAGCAACTGCTACCAGAATAGCTGTCTTAAGAGAGTGGCCTCTAGTCAAAATGGCCCTCATCAAAAAGTCTACAAACAAAAGCTGGAGAGGATGTGGAGAAAAGGGAACCCTCTTGCACTGTTGGTGGGAATGTAAATAGATACCATCACTATGGAGAACAGTATGGAAATTCCTTGTGAAACGGGGAATAAAACTACCATATGACCCAGCAATCCCACTACTGGGCATATACCCTGAGAAAACCACAATTCAAAAAAGACACATGTACCCCAATGTTCATTGCAGCAGTATTTACAATGGCCAGGACATAGAAGAAACCTAAATGTCCAGATGAATGGATAAAGATGTGGTATATATATGTGTGTGTGTGTGTGTGTGTATGGAATGTTACTCAGTCATAAAAAGGAGCAAAATTGAGTCATTTGTAGTGATGTGGATGAACCTAGAGTCTGTCAGAGTGAAGTTAAGTCAGAAAGCGAAAAACAAATGTCATATATTAACATATGTATGATATCCAGAAAAATGGTACTGAACCCGTTTGCAGGGTAGGAATCTGGACGGAGTGGGGGTGCAAACTGAGAGCAGCAGTGACACACACACACTACCATGTATAAAATATCAATAGGTGGGTAGTGGGAAGCTGCTGTATAGCACGGAGAGGTCAGCTTGGTGCTTTGTGGTGACCTAGATGGGTGGGATGTGGGGCCCTGGGGGAGGTTCAAGACAGTGGGACCGATCTATACATATGACTGATGCACTTCTGGACAGCAGAAACCACTACAACACTAAACCAATTACTCGCCAATTAAAATGTTTTTATTATTATAGAAGAAAAAGAAAGTGAAGGCATTGATTTCGGATGAATCCTCACATAACTTGAAAGTTAGGTTTTATGACAGGAGGGCAGGATGACTTGTTGGTTGTTTCCTAATGGGCCTTTTTCTCTTTTTTTTTTTTCCTTCCCTTTTGGCAAAGAAACCTAATTCTTGCGCGCGGGGGCATCGATTTCTTCTTAAATTCCTATCGTCCCTTAATACTTTGCATCCAAAGATGGAGACAAAGATGAAAAGCAACGACCATTAAAGAACATGACTTCCACTGTTTTGAGAACACACTAGATCTTCCTGTTAACAAATATGAATTAATGATCTCACACACACACACAAAATCACCGCTGTTCCACATCCCAGGAGTGATGGGGATCAAGTTCTGCAGAGGCAAAAAACCTGGACAAAATCTGCAGAGCTGGAACTAGGTTGCGATACACTGATAAAGGGCAATAAAACCAAAGGAGGGGAGGAGGAAAAAACCCTGTAAGATAGCCGACTACTCGGCTCATTGCCCATTCATTTGGACGGATTTTTGAGCTGCCTCCCCTTGTCCTTCTGACACTTTATTTGCACGCTCTCCAGTCCAATCTGCAAGATTCGAAGTCCACTGATGGCAGGGAAGACAAACGAACAGAGACGGACCCCCTCCATTCAGGGAGAAAACAGATCCCCCCGCTACCCTCCCCCTTCCCGCCCCCTCGCAGTCCCTCAGGCTGCAGATGTCTGAGCCGAGTCCCGGGTGCAAGTCCCACAGCTCAGGGAAGCGCACCGCGCGCGGGGACCCCGCTCCGTTCCTTTCCCTGCGGTTACAGCCATGCCTCGGCCCACCGAGCGACCCGCGGCTGACAGAGCCCAACTCTTCACGGCGGCAATGGACACCTCCGGAGAAGCACCGGGCCGACCGCGGCCTCAGGCGGGGCACTGGGGCTGGGCGGGCGGACCACCGCAGGTTCCCGGGAGAGGTGAGCGAGCCAGCGGCTGACATTTTTTGTTTGTTGCAGACTGGATTGTGGATGGCGGTAGGCCGAGGCTTTTCCGCCCGCTGAAAGTCAGCGAGAAAAACAGCGCGCGGTAACCAAAAGCACAGCGCCTACGCCTGTCTCAATTAGGGTTAGATGAGAAATGGCTGCCACCAACCCGGGGCCCACCCTCCGCAACCCGCCGCGCCGCCGGCTGCGTCTCCTTATGAATGCAGCAGCCGGCGCCTACGCGGATTGGCCGAGCCTGTCCACCGCGGCTCTCGCGATAACCGGTCTCGCAATTTTTTTTTTTTTCAAAAGTTCTGTTTCCGGCCAAAAGGATAGTCACCGCCCCACCCCACGTTTTTTATCCGCAGATTTGAATATCTTTACTTCCGACGTCTGACCTTGTGACTTGAAAATTAACTTGAGTGCCTCTGAGCGCTGTTTTCCACCTCTTAAAAACCAGGTACGGCGCACGATATCATCTTAAAGAAATGGAGTTCTTAGAAAAAATTTAGGGCCAATACAATGATACTCAGTTCTGATCATCGCATTTGATAGAGAAGTTTAATAAATTCCCTAGCAGCACCGAGTAAATCAGAATCTTGGTTCGGCTCATTGGGCTGCTTCTGAGATCCTAACCTGTTCTCTCCTCCTCAAACTGTCCTCTCAACTTTTTGAGCAGAGGATGTTTTTATTACATATAACTAACTACTTCATTCTTGATCTTAACATTAAGAACTGAATCTCCCTTTTATTAGGAAATAAAGGCTTTTCAATCATGGACTTTGCTTTAATGTGTCATGATCACGTTAATTAAGAACAATGCACCATAAATTGCAGCAGGTTTTCATATTCGCTGGCACGATGCTGTTTTTCACATAATTGGCTGATCTTAAAAGTTGAACTTTTCAAATGGGTAAACTCCATGGAGCTGCCACTATTGGCACCTCTACATAAGAGAAAAGTAAAATGTTATGGGGATTGATTTGATACGGGAACAACAAAAACTACTAAATGAAAATTTTCACATTTCCCTTGCCTCGATTTCCTGAAAAGAATCCTCCATAAACCTAAGAGGCTGGAGTCTATACCAGGCTAGTTGTTGGGTTAACTGCCTAAGAAGCCACAGTTAAATTAGTTAGTTAACCCAGTAAGCTACTTTGGGAATCACTTTAAATTTTTATCTCTTAATCTCTTTAAATCTCAGCTTCTTAATTTGTAAATGGGAATACTACTTGTCTTGCCCATCTCTCTGAGCTGTTGAAGTTTAAATTAAGGTAATGCGTTGGCTGAGATTTCTTATAGGAAAAAAGCACTTTAAGAACTCTGAAGTGAGGGAGTTGGGATCATTCTCTCTACAGTGCTTGTGAATCTAGTGAGTACCTCACCAAATGTTCAAAAACTGCTCTCAGATAATCATTTTCTACACCATATGCAATCTAGTAGTTTGGCTTACAATCACTATTAATTAAATGGGAAACACATTTAAATGAAACACATTTCAAAAAATGAAATGCACCTCTTCACAAATGTTTCCTTCAGGCCAAACTGAATTACTTCCTGCTGCTTGTACATACCATCATTTGTACACCTTGGAGCCTTTGCCCTAATGTTCCCTCTGCCATCAGTGTACTTTTTGTCAGTTCTCTATATCTGCATACCTACTATAGAAGTCATGAGGGAAGGGGACAGAGATGAAGAGAAAGCCCACAACTCGTCTTCTAAGAACATATCTAGTAAGGGAGAAAGACAAGCAAACCAAAAGAAAAGCCTGCATTAAATTGTGATCAATGAAAGTTCAAGTAATATAATGTGCACTGAAGGACACAATCGATTTTTGACTCTGCGAAGGAATTAGCATGAACTGGACCTATAAATTGTCTAATTCTATAAGCAAAGTAACATTTTGAAAGCACTTATAGAATCATTATCTCGTTTGTATTTCATAAGGACCCTGTGAAACAGATAGGGATCAGGATTAGCAACCCCACTTACCAATGAGGAAATTGATATTCAAAATGTTTAAACAATTTGTTGAAATGCAGCTGATAGGCTGGCAGGGCCTGGACCTGAATCCACATATACTGCCCCTAAATTCAGAGGGATGGGCAATCTGTTAGATTTATATTCCAGCTTCAAGTTCAGCCCCAAAGCCAAATCTATCAGAAAGTCTTCCTGAGCACTCAAGGTGTTTTCCCTCCTATGAAACCCCATTTCACATTTCTCTTAGGACAGTAACCCACTTTGCATCTTATTGTAGTAGGTATGAATTTCATCTCTTACACTGAACTGTTGGATTCCACAGGACACAGTCTGACCCCTGATTGAGCACTTACTGCACTTAGCACAGTGCTTTGCACAGGGCAGGTACTACACTTTGAGTCATGTCAACACTGCCAACATTCTCTCAGCCATCTTGGTCATTTCAGACCCTTCTTTCCCCTTCATAACTAATTAAGCACCAAGACTTGTCAGTTTTTTATTTCTTGCTTATAATCTTGAGTGTGAGACTTCACTTCTTTATATCTAGACTAATAACTTTTTAATTGATCATTGAATCTACAGGGCCTTTCCCAAGGCAATTTATCCTCCCAACTACCACCACATTCATCTTAATTTCTTTATGTCTCCTGTTTTCAAATCTTTTGCCTATACAACATTTAAAACAAAGCCTTCCAGCCTCTGGCCTTAATTTACATTCCTAGTCATTGCTCTTAGTCTGCTCAATAAGAGCTCTTCATTTTAACTAAACCAGTGTATTAAACATGCCTTGAATATGCTTTGTTCATCCTCATATCTAGACTCTTACTCATTTCCATTATGCTGTTCTGAATATCTGCCCTTTTTTTTTCACCCTGCCATGCCCATCCTAATGCTACCTTATTCATGATGGCTTCCCTCTGCTATGAAATCTTCCCTCATAGCAACCTTCCTTTCATAAACTTCAACAAACTGAAAGCTATATCACTCATTTGGCACATACTATGTTGTACCACAAATTGCTCTCTCCCTCTAAAGGAAATGTGAGATCTCCAAGGCCAAGAATAATGTCTCCTCTAGCATTTAACTTGCTTCCCAGGTAGCGCTAGTGATAAAGAACTGGCCTGCCAATGCAAGCGATATGAGACATGGGTTCAATCCCTGGGTCAGGAAGATACCCTGGAGTGGGGCATGACAACCCACTCCAGTATTCTGGCCTGGAGAATTCCATGGACAGAGGTGCCTGGTGAGCTACAATCTATGGGGTCATGAAGAGTGAAGACACAACTGAAGCAACTTAGCATGAGCATTTTATTTGGTTCAACTCAGTAAGTATCTGTTATTTGACTGCTTCTCCATTATTTCCCCCCATTATAGAAATACAGGAGAGACCTGGACATTCAAATAACTGAAATATTTTGTTTTCCCAGAAACATATAATATCCAAAGTTTTCTATCACATATACTCAAAACATTTTCTCCTAACCATGTTATCTGTAGTCAGAAGCATCTCTGGTGTACTATATTGGGTCCAACTTCTTTATATTCTGCAGCAGTGATCCACATGTCCTGGAAGGCAGACAGGGATGCAAGAATAGAGCCTCCCATCCACACTGATATTTTCCTTTCTGGGGGAGCAATGACTTGCACAGGGGTGTTGGCAGGCACCATCTTTGCTATGTCCTTAACTAAACGTTTCTCTAAACCAGGGAAAGAGGTTGATCCCCCAGCAAGGATAATATTGGAGAAAAAAGCATTCCTTAGATCTGCATCGCATTTCATTATGCTGCTGAAGCACATCTTATCAATGCCAGGGGTCTCAAGGTGCATAAGACTTGGAGAGAAGAGGGCCTCTGGACAATAAAAGAGCTGGTTATGGAGCTTGAACCTCTTCCCGTCAGGTAGTTGGTAAATCTTCTGTATACAGTCAGCTTTCTTGGCCTTTTCTTCTTCAAAGTTCATTGCCACATAGCAATAGGTTTCCTTAATGTCCGTGACGATCTTTCTTTCTGAAGTACGAAGCAGCATGATGCCATTCTCCTTCAGCAGCATCATAAGGTAGTTGGTGAGGTCAAGACCTGCCAGATCTAGCTGCTGGACACCATGAGGCAGACAGTAACCCTCAAAGATGGGTACACACTGGGTAACCCCAGCACCTGAATTCAGCACAAAGCCAGTTGTGAAGCCAGCAGCAAACAGAGCTAGCACCCCCTGGATGGACATAAAGAAGGCAGGAACCTCCAGATGCTCAAAAAACACCTCAGTGACCCGTTGCCGATTGGCCAGTGGGTTCAGTGCTGACTCTGTAATCAAAACTGGGCCATCACAGGGCTTTAGCCTGAGGTTGTCATCATAGATATGCTTCCACATGATCTCCATGTCCCCCCATGAAGTAATGAGACCACGTTCCACTGGGTAGCTGTAAGAAGAGCAATAAGATAAATGGAAGCTTTAAATGTTTCCAATTTTTACTCTCTTCAAACCTGGGTTAATCCTCATATTTATTAACAGTATCCCTTTATGGGCGGTGACTGCCAGCGCCTCTAGAGATGGTAACTGCCAGCAAAAGATAGCCTAACTACCTTCCTCTGAAATTCTTTTGTTGATTTCCATCTTCCCTGCCCCTTTGGAATACCCTTTTTAATTACAAAGAAAATAGGGAAATCTTCACATAATAGTAGTTTTCATATCAGTTAGCTGAAAACAAATAGCCCAAATGACAAAGGTACCAGGAATTAACATTTCTAAATGAACTGGTATTTTATGAACGATAATGTTTATACATTTGAATATATTCGAATAGATACAAAGAGCAAGTAATGTTCACTCTTTAGGTATGTGGTACCCTCAGAGATTTGTGCTCAAGCATTTGCAATAACGCTGCCTGGCAGACTCTCGTTACTCGCTTCTTATCCTTCTCTAGCCTCGGTCCCTCCCCTGCGTTCTCCTGCCTTCCCCTCCACCTGGTCCCGCCCGCCGGGAGAAGGCGGTACCTGATGGAAAGCGAGCTTCTCCGCTGCTCCGCTTGGTCTCCCACGCACACTTCGACGCCGCACGTCAGGCCTTTGGTGCGGCCCACAATGTTCGAGTAGACAAACTGAGGCTCCCGGGACCCGGCCAGGCCCGCCTTGATCACTCCTGAGCCGTTGTCGATCACCACTGGTAGCTGGTAGTAGCTCATGCCGCCGCCGCCTCCTGTCTCCCGGCTGCTCGGACTGCCCTGGCTGCGGGCTGCGCGGAGAGCGCGGAAAGTGATGTGCGGGGTCTCAGCTCCTGGAACCCCGCGTCATAGAGGCCCTGGCACCGCCCCACCGGGACTGAGCCGGGCGGAATAGGGAAGGGGTAGAGGGGAGCGGGGGAGGGGTTGGGGGCGAGAGAGTCCCAGGCAGAGGACTCAATGGATGCAAGGTGCGCTCTAAAGTGCCACCTACAATTGCGTCTCACTCGGCCTGGACCACTCCTCACCCCCTTGGAATCCAGGAATACCAATATCAGGAAAACCTGATTTTCTTGCCCAAAAGCTTAATTAAAAAAAGGCTTCACAAAAGGCTATCGCTAATACCTCCATGAGCTGTAAAACCTTTTATTTCTCAACGTCATTAAAATGAAGTCACTCAGTCGTGTCCGTCTCTTTGCGACCCCATGGACTGTACAGACGCCTTCATGGAATTTTCCAGGCAAGAATACTGAAATGGGTTGCTATTTCCTTCTCCAGGGGATCTTCCCGACCCAGGGATCGAACCCGGGTCTCCTGTACTGCAGGCAGACGCTACCATCTACATTCTAGTTAATACATACACGCCTGTCCAGGGTCCTGCGGGAAGTTATCAGATGCGCCCTTGAAATCGAGAAAAGGTGCAGAGATTTGAACCAGGAAAGTGTCGTATAAGGCGGGGCACGGTTCACGCTTTTCAAATTCTTGAAAGAGAACTTTGTCAATTTCTAAAAGGAGAAAGGGGAAAAGTGCCAGGATTTAAAGTGGGTTTAACATAAATTATATCTATACATAATCGGCAATACTTTCTTTCCCCGTGGTTTCTAAACAAAGTGTACTCAAAACCGAAATAGTACCATCTCACTTTTAAATTTTTTTTAGTAATCCCATCAGATTACTCCTCCAGTCCCCGCCCCTGGTGTAATATGGAAGCTCACTTTCATTCCCTAAAAAATTACTGATTTTTAAGGTATCAGGGTGTATCTGCTTCTTTTCAGGGTAAACGATATTACTTAGGTCATAAGAACTTCAGGCTTAGAAAATGTATGCACGCTGTGCGGCAAAAAGTGCATCTTGATGTCTGATTAAAAAAAAAAAAACCACACCTGAATTTTGCACACCCTATAGAAGACTTTAAAACTAAGTACTCTCTAAAACTAGTACAGAAGCAAGGAAGGAAATTCAAAACCAAACGACAGGTCCTTCCACCAGAGGCTGAAAGCGTCGCTTTCTCTCTAGAAACGAAGTTCACGGCTAGGGAGTTTGGTGCCCCACCCCCACCCCACCCCACACCGCCCCTGCGTGAGCGAGGACTCCAGGATCCAAGCGCAGTAGCCTCTTCCTAGCCAGCCAAAGCCCCGGAACACACCCGAGACACTCAGCAACAAAGAAGCTAATACACTTCTTTTCCATAGAAGAAAGTAAACCTCAAAGAAGGGCCAACTAACGGGTGCCCAGTTTCTAACTAGGGGCTTTGAACACAATGTACGTAAATTCCAGAAATGGTAGCACTGTTGAACTGGATATATGGGTATTTCCCGTTGGGGTTTCTTTGTTCTTTTAAAAGTTACGGCTAGTTCTGTGATCCGCATGGTACAACAGAGCTACGAAGAACTATGAGGGAGTTTCTCAACTGCCCTTCCCAGGCAGGTTTCCGTAGTGTAGTGGTTATCACGTTCGCCTAACACGCGAAAGGTCCCCGGTTCGAAACCGGGCGGAAACAGCTCTTGTTTCTTTTCTCTTTTAACACAAGCCTGTGATCCTCCTTTTCTTACCCTTTTAAAAAGCAAAATTCTGATAATTTGCAGTACCTTGGGAATTTGAACTTTCAACGTGGATGTTGTTTAACAAATATTCTTATTAATGGCTTGCACGTGGAAGAAGGGTTCCAGACTTTAAACAATTGTTTTTAAATTCAACTCACAACCTGATACTGAAAAAATAATGTACAGCCTAGTAAGAGTAAGTAAACGCCGGGTAAAAACTGGTAAACCCTGTCATCTCACCACTCTGTATTACAAGTCATTCGGTTTTCCATTACTTTTCTCATTGAGATTGTTGATTTTTCTAAACGCCAGGGACCATGTTTTGCGCTCTTCCATATACTTTGTATCTGTTTGAAACCTAGTAGAGACTCACAGCTATGCCTAAATTAATAAATTGCCGAAAAGGATTCCGACAAAAATAATCAGAAAATTATACTCAGAGACAAGACGAAATCAAGAAAGAATCAGCCTCATTTTTTTCCCTTATAAACCTAACGGTTGTGGGGCTTTCCCCCCCTCCCCCCATAAACATGGTTCTTACCGAGAAGAAAGAATTTACAAGGAGAGCAAACAAAATCTGGTTGTAAAAAAAAATCTCGAGAAAAAAAAAAACAAGTTTACAATGTTTTTTAAAATAAAGTCGTGAGTAAATTTTCCATGGTCCTGACACAAATTTTAACAAGAAAAAAATGGTGAAGTTTTGGTTTTCTTAGATTTTTGATGTCCGCGAGCACGAAAGAACTCACCCTAACATATCAGCACGTACCGTTTGTACGTCTTTTTAAATCACGGAGATAACTAGCACACCTTTCCCTCACTGTGGCTGACTGCGTGCTCAGTCCTGTCTGACTCTTTCCGACCCCATGGACTGTATGTAGCCTGCCAAGGTTCCCTCACTGTACAAAGTCTGAATAGAACGCAAATAATTGTATTAAATATTTTCTAGTCCACAGGCCGACTCCAGTACTCTTGCCTGGAAAATCCCATGGGCGGAGGAGCCTAGTAGGCTGCAGTCCATGGGGTCGCGAAGAGTCGGACACCACTGAGCGACTTCACTTTCACTTTTATGCATTGGAGAAGGAAATGGCAATCCACTCCAGTGTTCTTGCCTGAAGAATTCCAGGGACGCGGGAGCCTGGTGGGCTGCTGTCTATGGGGTCGCGCAGAGTCGGACACGACTGAAGCAACTTAGCAGCAACAGCAGCAGCAGTCCACAAGCAGAAACTTTTCCGGTATAAAGCCCACCTTTCCCCAACCGCATGCCCAGTGTGCCCTACTACTTTGCGCCGCTTTCTTGCATCTCAGACACCAGGTAAGGGTATCCTGGATACTGGGCTCCAGTTGGCTGATGCAAACAAGACTCATAGTTTCCTAAGAGCTTTCGGGTAGTACCTAAAATAAAAAAGGGTGATCAGTCTCAGCTCCAAAATTCCCATGGCCGAGAGCCAAAGTACAGAAAGTAGCTGTTCCCACTCGTGGGGCCTCAAGGAAGTGGAGGATAATGGGAGAAGACGAGCAACTAACTACAAGCCCCAGTATACAATGCACAATTTGGCTCCTGGAAAGAGGCCCGCAGGGCAGCGCCGCTCAGCCTCCGCGCAAAACGCAGGCCGAGCGCGAGATGCTGACTATCTAGAATGCTCACGGTGAGGACGACAGGCGTTGCTCCGTAAGCGAGCCCTTAGTCTCCTAGACAAGACTCTCCCTGTTTCCGGGTGTTCCCGGCATGCTAAGTAGCGGGGTCTCTAGGCACCAGCCTGCTACCCTCAGGCGGCTGTTGGACCTCCAGGGTCCTAGAGCCTACCGCGTAGCCGCCGAACGCCCGGAACCGGATATGACGTCATCATGGAGGAAGCAGGGAAAGGCGGAGCGTGGCGTGGTGACGTCCTTCCAAAATGGCGGAGAGAGAGTGAAGAAATTGTTTTCCCCCTCAGGTTTCTATAAGGTGAGTTCTGTCTTTGCCCCCAGGCCTCTATTCCCGCTCTCTCCAAACCTTGGGGCATCGTAGGGCAGGCTCCGTGGAGTTCGCATTTAGGCCGGAGTGAAGGTGTTAGGGTGGAAAACTAGGGCGAGGCAGCCCCGATGTTGGCCTTGGCCACAGCCTCTGCCGTGGGAATTGGGGGAGTGGGAGCTGGGCGAAGGGCAGGAAGGCGGAAGTCGGGAGAGACCGGCTTTTACTGTCACTCCCTTGCGGCCTCGAATAGACTGGGGTGGTGGTAGGGAGGTCCTCGGGGCGGTTGACCAGATCTTTGACAACTCTTGGCCCAGGTGCTAGTTCTCCGCCCCCTTCGGCACCCGCCTTGCTTTTAAGCCACTGTATGCTCTGCGGAAGGTAACGGGTTTCGGCGATTTGAGAGCAATTTTACACTTAATCTTGGTCGAAAGGCAGAGAAGCATTTGAGAAAATTTTAAAGAACTCGTACCATGTCCTTTGATCATTTGTCCCAAGGAATCATTTCTTAGTGGCTTATTATTATTATTATTATTATTTTTTTTTTTTTTCGTAATTTACATGTGCCTACTGAACTTGAAACTGTGACGGTTCAACTGATCTTCAGTTCAGTTCACTTCAGTCACTCAGTCGTGTCCGACTCTTTGCGATGGAGAAGTGTGAAATTTTGCGGTGCTTTATTTTTTCACTTTGTGGAAATGTTTTCACACATCGTCATTTGTTGACGTGTCCAAAGGATTGTGTTAGTTGACCAAGATGAAATAAAAACTAGGAAGGATTTTTATCCCTTCAGCATTTTTATCCGTATTTGCTTGGTAAGAATTTTCTGGGGGTGTAAAATGAGAACAGACTTTGTTCTTGTTTGGATTCTATGTCTCTTTATTCACCAATGGCTTGGGAGAAAAGTTTGATGAAAACTTAGTGGTACTGATTTACTCTCTCTCTTGTTTTTTTAGAACAAGGATAGAATTCGATTCCGATATCAAAATGCAGTATTCGCACCACTGTGAGCACCTTTTAGAGAGACTGAACAAACAACGGGAAGCAGGTTTTCTTTGTGACTGCACCATAGTGATTGGGGAATTCCAGTTTAAAGCTCACAGGAATGTGCTTGCCTCGTTTAGTGAATATTTTGGTGCAATCTACAGGAGCACTTCTGAGAACAATGTCTTTCTTGATCAGAGTCAGGTTAAGGCTGATGGATTTCAGAAACTGTTGGAGTTTATATACACAGGAACTTTAAATCTTGACAGGTAAGGTACCTATGTTATTTCCACTTACAAAAGCTGGTCAGTAGTCTTGAGCTAAAGCAGATTAGTATTTTTTCCATTCAATCCCTGAACTCTCAGTCTTCAAACACTGGTGTGCCCAGTGTTGTTGTTAATAAAGAGATGAATATCACTGGTTTGCAGTAAACAGACTACATTTCATAAGTACAAAAAGTACAGATGTTCATAGGATTACAGCATGGTTTTTGACATATTTGACTTATCTACTGAAACAAAGGGTGTATTTTGAGGAATGGAAACTTAAAGATCATTGAATTCCAATTTGCCCTTGCTTTTTGGTCTTTAGGTTCCCTCTGGTCTTCTCTCTCACTCTTCATCCCCTACCTTATAAGGTGTTTGGGTGGGAGGTATAGGTGGAGAAAGAAGAAAGAATCTGTTCTTTATTAGTGCCCCCTTTTCAGGACCTCTTCCTGATCTTGATTCAGAAAAATACAATGCTTAAGTCGGCTAGAATGCTTCTCTGAGATGTTGAATGCTGTCACTGCACTGACAAGAAGTAGGTTCTGAAGAACCTGATAACTCAGGCATTTTATCTTTCATTTTCGATGAACTGTGTAGTTAGATTAATACTGATATGTTTACTGGTTGTTGTAGAGAAAGGTGATGGGGATAAAAGGAAAGAGAAACCCATAAAATTACTCCTGCCTTCTCTTCTCCAGCTTTCTTAAAAGTGTAAACATGAATAGGTCACCATCTGACATAGCACAGTTATGAACTTTAGGTCTTGCCTGTCAGTCACTATGTCTCTTGGATCAATATACATTTTCTTTAGGCCTCAGTTTCTCCATCTGAAAAAACAAGATGATACTACATGGGTTGTTACTGTGAAAATTTAGGATTTATTATCTCCCAGTGAACATTAGTTTCCTTCCTTTATTTCTTCTTTTCTATCCCACTCTCCAAATCCTTTGAATCTACATTTATTGGGGAAAATTTAAGGAAAAAAACAAAAAAGGAAACATCTGAAATTCTGCCATACACATGTAGTTACTCTTAACACTTTGATAAATATTCTTTCATTGTTTTCCAGATGATCTCTATAGATACATACATGTACACATTAAACAAAATCCTTCCCTCTTTTTACATTGCAGCTTATCATGAAAATATATTTCTCTAAAAAGCTGGAATCAGGATTTTCCTTAATCCTATTAAAAAGGAAGCATTCATGCTGTTTGGGATTACTTTTAAATTTTGATGTAATGACATTTTTGTGTCAGTTCTGTATAAGTTGCTTAAAGGAACAGCAGTGTCACAGATAAATGTCACATGATATTATTTAAGTTTACTGAATATTTGGCTATACAAGTGCCTTTGATCTAAAAATTTAGAATGTGTAATATAAAGTAAACAATCACAAAACCAGTGAATTTTGGTTGATCTTTAATTTAGTGATTTCCCTTTCTCAGTTAACTTTGCCAGAAAAATGTTGAATTGATTTGAACACACTGAAGGGCACCTTACTTTGAGCCTTCATGCAGAGGACCAGTGTGAAGAAGAGCCAGATGTTTGGTTCAATCTTTTTTGCTATACATCTTTCCTGGAGAGCTGGGGAGTTAATTGTTTGAGCCCAGCCACAAATGTAAGAGAAGATAGAGACCAAAAATGGAAAGTCTGTACAACTTATTAAGAAAACAGAATAATAAAGAATTAAGTGGACTCAGGAGCTAGTTTCCTTGCTCAAATCTTAGTTCTAATGCTCTGTGATCTTGGACAAGTTACTTCTTTGAAACCTCTGATCCTTTGTATGTAAAATGGTGATTACAATTACCCATATAAAGCAGTTAGCCATAAATCTGGCATAGGTGATTAAATGATTTTTAGTGACTGTTCAAAAAGTGAAAGCAAGTTTGCAAACACTTTTAACTTCATGCTTATAAACAAAAGCAAATCAGTTATTGACATAAATGCTGACTGACCTTCTTAGCTGTAACTGAGCTTATAGGCTGTCAGTGAAATAGGTAAATAATTTGTATGAATTACCGTTTCAGTTCTGAACAGTTCATGTGTGATTCAGTACTAGTTTGTAGTGGTCTTAAAGGTTATCTCATCTAGTTTGTGGTTCATTTACTAAGAACAATTGTAATTTGAGACCGTGGTATAATAAGTGATAGAATAAATTTGGGTTTCATTCTAGTACTGTCTCTCACTTTTTATAACTTAATAATAGACTGTGTAACAAAAATCAATTAAAATGCTTAAAAAACTGTTTTTACAGACTAAGTGGTATATACATGCACAGAAATTCATATGGAAGACTAATAAGATTTTACTTATTTTGGGGGCATTCATGTTGTACCTTTGCAAACAGAGAGTTAACTTGATTACAAGGATCATTCCTTATTTGTTCCCAAAATTATAGCCAAAGGCCATAAGAATAGAGTAAGTGATGTATTCTTAGCTAAGGAAGTCAGTTTGCAAACAGATGATTGTCCAAAAGTTGGTAGTATAGTTAGGAATTTGGGATGGATTTTCCCAGAATAAAATGTTCACTAAAACTGGTGATTAGGTTTCCAGACTAGTCTATAAATCTACGTAATGTTTTCTGAAACAAATTTCTTTCTGGGGAAAAATGACAAATAGGAAGGTTACTTGAGGGTATATATATATATGTGTGTGTGTAAGTATATATTCATTCTCAAATAATTAAAAGGGTGTGTTTTTGGTATTAATACCAACTCAGCTCTCTAACTTTACAACCAAGAAAATTGAAGCCCCCAAAGATGCTGACTTACCCTAGTTAAGTCACCTAGTAGTCCAGAGCCGTTGCTAACGTAAGTGAACAACCAGCCTTCCCCTGCATTGTAAACTTCTGGAGGGCAGAGACTATTTGATATGTCTTAATATCCCTCTGAGTACCACACATGGTACATGCTCAATAAATATTGATTTGAATGTTGAAAATTCAAATTGAACGTTAAATTTTTCTACATAACTCTAATATGACAAATTCTCCAGCTAATTTGTGTTGAATCTCAAACACAAAAAAGGTGGGAAGGTTTCTAGAGAGAGCTTAGTGCATTCTAAAACCTTGTTCCTTCAGCTGTGATCCATGGACCAGCAGCATTGGCATCACCAGGGAGTGTGTTAGAAATGCAGATGCTTGGGCCCCAAAACAGACCTACTGAATCTGAATCTACATTTAACAAATTCCTGGGTAATTCAAGTGCACAGGAAGTTTCAAGAAATACTGTTCAGGTTCCTCATAGAGGAGCAGAGGAAGATAATAGTTTTTTAAGACTCTTCTAATTACAAATAAAGAAAAGTTGGTTGCTATCTGAAGAGGCCCCAGGATAAATGGGAAGAGGCAGTAGGTTGCCAGCAACTCTTTTTGTGTGTCAGGTATTTTTTTAACAAGTAGAGATATTAACATTTTTGTTTTTCCATGGTTGTACATATGAATGATCCATTACTTTTTATCTTTTCAACTTCTGTAAAACTGAAGATTTTTTCCTAAACATTCTGAGTGAATAAATTTTAAAAATTTGTTCTGTTAATCATTTTTCATCATTCTACTTCATTAGGTCTTTAAAAGACAGAAATATCTGCATAGTTGTGTTTCAGAAACATTTTTTCTTTGATCAGAATACTGTCATTTAGCCTTGTTTCCTTACAGTTGGAATGTTAAAGAAATCCATCAGGCTGCTGACTATCTCAAAGTGGAAGAGGTGGTCACTAAATGTAAAATAAAGATGGAAGATTTTGCTTTTATTGCTAATCCCTCTTCTACAGAGATATCTAGTATTACTGGAAACATTGAATTGAATCAACAGACTTGTCTCCTGACTCTGCGAGATTATAACAGTCGGGAGAAATCAGAAGTGTCTACAGATTTAGTTCAGGCAAATCCTAAACAAGGAGCTTTAGCAAAGAAGTCATCTCAAACTAAAAAGAAGAAGAAGGCCTTCAATTCCCAGAAAACAGGGCAGAATAAAACAGTGCAATATCCCAGTGACATTTTAGAGAATGCATCTGTTGAATTATTTCTCGATGCAAATAAGTTGTCCACACCTATAATAGAACAAGTTGCACAAAGAAGTAATTCAGAACTTGAGTTGACATCAGTTGTGGAAAATACTTTCCCAGCACAAGATATTGTGCAGACTGTTACAGTGAAACGGAAACGTGGAAAATCACAGCCAAACTGTGCTCTGAAAGAACACTCTATGTCTAATATAGCCAGTGTCAAGAACTCTTATGAACTGGAAAGCTCTGGGGAAGAGCTGGATCAGAGGTATTCCAAGGCCAAACCAATGTGTAACACATGTGGGAAAGTGTTTTCGGAAGCCAGCAGCTTGAGAAGGCACATGAGAATACATAAAGGAGTCAAACCTTATGTCTGCCACTTATGTGGAAAGGCATTTACCCAGTGTAACCAGCTGAAAACTCATGTAAGGACTCATACAGGTAAGACTGTTTCTGGGAAGTATAGTTTTTATATTGTGACTGAAATGTTTTTTAACCATTAATATATAGTGTTGACTATATCTAAAATTTAGTATATACTTATATTCATAAAAATATTGAGCATGTTAGACTTGAAAATACCTTGTAATTGTGACCAAATATTTAATGGCTCTTTGTTTTGTTGTAATTGGTACTCTGAAGTCCCAGTGCGTGAACGCTAAACCATTTTTCCTCACAGTTAAAATAAGCATAAACTTAGTTCTAGCTTGCTAACTGTTTAACAGACAATATATTAAAACTTATAAAGAGAAAAAGTACTTACAACTCAGGCTGATTATCAGATTTTGCCAATATATCTCACTACCTGCTTCCTTAGACTTTTTCAACTTCTGAACGTAAATTATATGTACAGTCCTTCCTCAACCTTTATTGGTATGCTAGATTTGTACTTTTTAGAAGCATTATATATTTCTCTCATCACCTTTCACTGTTATGAAATAAGAAACACTAATTTCTTTTAACTCTATTGGTGTTTTCAATAATCAGTCTGGAAAAAGATCCTATATGCTTTTTTACTTCTGCTGCTGCTGCTAAGTTGCGTCAGTCGTGTCCGACTCTGTGCAACCCCATAGATGGAAGCCCACCAGGCTTCTCTGTCCCTGCGATTCTCCAGGCAAGAACACTGGAGTGGGTTGCCATTTCCTTCTCCAATGCATCAAAGTGAAAAGTGAAAGTGAAGTCGCTCAGTCATGTCCGACTCTTAGCGGCCCTATGGACTATAGCCTAGCAGGCTCCTCTGTCCATGGGATTTTCCAGGCAAGAGTACTGGAGTGGGGTGCCATCGCCTTCTCCTAGCAGTTAATATTTTCTGAATACTGAAACTACTAATACTGTTGAACTCTTTTGAAAGCTTGTATGAATTAAGCAACTAAAACAATATTTCCTTCTAAATACAAATTTTACTTACTTTTCTTTTAGGTGAGAAGCCATACAAATGTGAATTGTGTGATAAAGGATTTGCTCAGAAATGCCAGCTAGTCTTCCATAGTCGCATGCATCATGGTGAGGAAAAACCCTATAAATGTGATGTATGCAATTTACAGTTTGCAACTTCTAGCAATCTCAAGATTCATGCAAGGTAAAAATAAAAGCAAAAAAGGATATTTGATCTTTAAGTCTGTCATTCAAAGTAGCCTTAAATAGACTATTATATGAGAATTCAGGACATAGAGTTCTAATTGTGGTACCGTCACACAATATTATTAGCACAGTGAAAGAACCAGAAGGAAGCCATAATGCCTGGAGGGGAATAAGTAAGGGAGGGAAATAAGGTCTGAATGGTGTTACGGTGTTCAGAAGGTGAAGGTTTTGTAGGCCATAATGATGCTTTTAAGTTTGAGAAAGAAATAAGTGATGTGAACTTACTTGCATTATAAGATCACTCTGGATGCTTTATTAGCAAAAGATTGTAAGATTGCAAGAGTGGAAGCAAAGTTACCAGTTAGGAAGCTATAGATAAAACCCGAGTGAGAGGGGTGATGGTTCAGGTCAGAAAGGTAATAGTGGGAGAGATAAGTGGTAGTCAGATTCTGCATGTACTTTAAAGGTATAGCAAACAGAATTCTCAGCACATTTGGATGTGGGGTATAAAAAAGAGTAGAATTAAAAACAATACGCAGGTTTTGAGCTTGATCATATGAAAAGATGGAATTACCATTAACTGAAATGGGAATTTGTGGATAGAGCAGTTTAAGTAGGAGTGTGGGAGTTTAGGAGTAGAGTTCTGATCATTTTAAATTTGAGGTGACTATTAGATACCTGAATAGAAATGTGTAAGAGATGGTTCAGTCTGGAAGTCAGGGGACTGGTTTGAGCTGAAGACATAAATTCAGTGGAGAAGGAAATGGCAACCCACTCCAGTATTCTTGCCTGGAGAATCCTAGGGACAGGGGAGCCTGGTGGGCTGCCGTATATGGGGTCCCAGAGTCGGACACGACTGAAGCGACTTAGCAGCAGCATAAATTCGGAGTCATTGGCATGTAGGTAGTATTTAAAGTCATAATGTTGGAGATGAGGTCACCAGGAGAATGAAGATGGACAGAAAAGACATCAAAGGATGGAGTCATGAGGCACACTAACTTTGAGTTCTGAGAGATAGGCAAGAACCAGCTGAAGTGACTAGGAAGAAACAGCAAAAATAGGGGCAAACCAGAATGTTGGGCAGTCTTGGATTCCAGGTGGAGGAAATGATTTCAGAAGAGAGCTGTCATTGTGTCAAATTCTGATGATAGGGCGATTAGGACCGAGAATTGACTATTGGATTTGGCAAAGTAAAAGGTTAGCAGTGGTTTTGACGAAAGCAGTGTTAGCAAAGACTGCTACTGCTGCTAAGTCACTTCAGTCGTGTCTGACTCTGTGTGACCCCATAGATGGCAGCCCACCAGGCTCCCCCGTCCCTGGGATTCTCCAGGCAAGAACACTGGAGTGGGTTGCCATTTCCTTCTCCAATGCATGAAAGTGAAAAGTGAAAGTGAAGTCGCTCAGTCGTGTCCAACTGTTCGCGACCCCATGGACTGCAGCCTACCAGGCTCCTCCATCCATGGGATTTTCCAGGCAAGAGTACTGGAGTGGGGTGCCATTGCCTTCTCTGGTTAGCAGAGACCAGTGGGGAAGAAGTGAAGTAGAACTGTTGGAGACTCAGGATCTTACTAAAAGGAAAGCAGAAAAATAGAGGAACAAGTAGGGTCGGGGTCTTTTTTTTTTTTAAGATGGGAGATATATCAGTATATTTGTATTCTATAATCCAAAGGGGGGGAGGAAATTGATGATACAGGATGGAAGAAATTTCAGGAGTGAACCTGGAGTAGGCAAGGGGGGATAGTGTCCTAAGTATACAAATAGGAAGAACTACCATTCTTGTATTAAAGAAAAGCAAACTCTGTAGATACAGATGCCTGTAGGTGGAGGTTTGTGATGTAGAAATTTTCTTCTGATTGCTAAAATTTTTCTTAGCAAAACAGGAAGCAAGGACATCAGCTGAGAGCGAGGGTGGGTGCTGAAGGTTTAAGGAAAGTGAATGGACAAGCAAAAATCATTGCCTGTAGTATTGTGGGCATACTTGACTACCACATATACCTGATGGGAAAACTTTGAACTAATCTCAGAACTAATGTTTTCATAACAACTGAAACATTTATTCTTGACATTATACATTGAAACTGTTGATTTTATTTAAAAAATTTTTTAAACTTTTTATTTTGTATTGGAATATAGCCAATAAACAATGTTGTGATAGTTTGAGGTGAACAGGGAAGGGACCCAGCCATACGTATACATATATCTATTCTCCCCTAAACTCCCCTCCCATCCAGGCTACCACAAAACATTGAGCAGAGTTCCATGCTCTCTACAGTAGGTCCTTTTTGTTTATCCATTTTCAGTATAGCAGTGTGTATAGCAGTGTGTACGTGCCCATCTCAAACTCCTTAACTATTTCTTCCCATCCTTCCCCCCCACCCCCCTCCCGCATGACCATAAGTTCTTTCTCTAAGTGTGTTGAGCCTCTTTCTGTTTTGTATGTAAATTCATATGTATCATTTCTTTTTAGATCCCACATATAAGGGATTTCATATATTTCTCCTTCTCTGTCTGACTGACTTCAGTCTGTGTGACAGTCTCTGGGTCCAATCTTGTTGCTGCAAAGGCATTTCATTCTGTTTGATGGCTGAGTAATATTCTGTTGTATAAAAGTATCACATGTATCCATTTTTCTGTAGATGGACATTTAGATTGCTTTCATGTCTTGGCTATTGTAAACAGTGCTGCAGTGAACATTGGGGTGCATGTATCCTTTTGGATCTTGTTTTTCTCTAGATGTATGACCAGGAGTGGCTTGCAGGGTTATGGTGGCTCTCTTTTTAGTTTTTAAGGAACCTCCGTACTGTTCTTCATAGTGGCTGTACCAGTTTACATTGCCACCAACAGTGCAGGAGGGTTCCCTTCTCTCCACACCCCCTCTTCAGCGTTTGTTCATGGATTTTTTGATAATAAGACATTCTGGCTGGTGTGATGTGATATGTTGTAGTTCTTTTCTTTTTATGTCGTAGTTTTGAATTCCATTTCTCTAAGTGATATTGAACATCTTTTCACGTACTTCTTGGCCATCTTTATGTCTTCTTTGGAGAAATGTCTATTTAGGTTTTCTGCCCATTTGTTGATTGGGTTGTTTTGATGCTGTTAAGCATCATATGAGCTGTTGGTAAATTTTGGAGACTAATCCCTTGTTGGTCACATCATTTGCAAACATTTTCTCCCAATCTGTGGGTTGTCTTTTTTGTTCCATTTATTGTTTCCTCTGCTATGCCAAAGGTTTTACATTTAAGTAGGTCCCATTTGTTTATTTTTGTACTTATTTCCATTATTCTGGGATGCAGATCAAAAAAGATATTGCTGAGATTTATGTCAGAATGTTCTGCCTGTGTTTTCCTCTAGGAATTTTATAGTGTCTGGTCTCACATTTAGGTCTTTAATCCATTTCATTTTTTTAATGTAGCTGTTCAGTTTTCCAGCACCATTTGTTGAAGAGACTGTTTTTCCAATATTGTGTAGTCTTGCCTCCTTTGTCACAGATTAATTGATCATAGGTGCATGGCTTTATTTCTGGGGAAAACTGTTGATTTAAAATACATATTCTGGATCTGTTCAGATGAAATGAAAATGCTGCATGAAAAATTGTACAGAAAAGTTTGCTATATGATCCTCAGATTGTTTTACTTGCCATCATATATCTCTATAATTATTTACTAATAGGAAGCATAGTGGAGAGAAGCCATATGTCTGTGATAGGTGTGGACAGCGATTTGCCCAAGCCAGCACATTGACCTACCATGTTCGAAGGCATACAGGAGAAAAGCCTTATGTGTGTGATACCTGTGGGAAGGCATTTGCTGTCTCTAGTTCTCTTATCACTCATTCTCGGAAACATACAGGTAAGAATGTGACATAGGGATTGCCTAAAATAAGGACAGTTGTAAATAAAAGAAAAAGGGAAATCGAGCCTTTGAAATTGTGCTTCTTGAAACTTTTTATGTTTCTGATTTTCACATAAATATTAGATGTAAAAACAGACTTATTTTCTAGAATAATACACAGTGGGTGAAATTTTTTTTTTCATGTAACTTACGTACATGAAAATCAGGTAATTTTGACAGTATGTAAGTTTGAGTTAAGACATTTTTTATGGCGTTAGAAAAACGCCTTAGCCTCTTGAAGCTTCATTTCCCTGGAATAAAGCTGTAAAGTTAAGGGGTTGGGATGAGTTTGGATAGAACATCAATTTAGTAGTTACTAAATTGTTTTTAGGACTTTTTCTACAAAACATTCTAAGATTTGTAAATTAGATACTTAAAACCCAAAGTATCAATTTTGAAGCAAAATCTGTTGTTCAAAGATTTTCATTTTTTTGTAGGGTAATTTTTAATAGATCTTCCTAAGTGATTTTAATTCCCCTTTAATAATCTTGTAGATAACAAGAATTGAAAAATGGATTGATGAATTCTCATGTTTTTAATTTTATAAAAATCAGACTTCTTGCCCATTTTTAGTCTACTGGAAGGGTATTTGGAGAAAGTTTTATTATATGAAAAAGTATCAGGTCATATGAACAGTGTAAAATAATTACTAATGTTCATTTAAGTTGGATCACACTGAAAATACCTCTAAAATACAATATAAAGAGGTCTTAATTTAAATTATATTTTAGAACAGCTTACTATAGATTATTGTAACTGATAAATATTATATTGGTATAGTACACCACTTCGCTATCTTTTATTTTCCATCTAGGTGAAAAACCATACATATGTGGTATTTGTGGGAAAAGTTTTATTTCCTCAGGAGAGCTCAACAAACACTTTCGATCCCATACAGGTCTGTGTTTAGGGAGAACGTATTATTTTTTGTTCTCTCTAATTTCTTTTTATGTAAACATTGACTTTAAACCATTATGGACTATATGGTATCTAGTCATACTCTAGCTATAGCTATATTTTAATGTATGAGTATCAGTTTTTATTTGTTTTTTGTTGTTGTTGTTTGGAGTATGGATTAAATTGGGTCAAGAATTATGTAGATTTTCTAAGATGTGTTCCAGGTAATTAGTAGTTTTTAAATGATTTGGGTAAAATTGCACAGATATGCCAAAAAATGCAAAGGGATAGGTAATACTAAGATAATATCAGATTTCCTTATGAAACAATATTCAGTATGCAAATTTTAGGGATATTTTCTAACAATGACATGGTTATTCTAAAAGGCAGTATATAGATAGTATAAGAACATATTAAATGTTCAAGGTTTTTTAAAACAAAGGAAAAGACCACTTTGAAAATGTACTGTTCTTTATCTTTCTAAAAGTTATTCCTCATAATAGAAAGGATTTTTTAATTTATAAGCTACCTGAGAGTAGAAACCATAATTATGCATTTTTCCCCCTCAGCTACATCTCTTAGCCAGAGTCTGGCATATGATTGGCACTCACTAAATGTCTGATAGAGTTAATTTTTTAGTTTGAGGTTTCTGTTAGTGAAAATGCTTCATTTTTCCTTGAAATAGGGAAGCTTTGCATAAAGGAAAGGAGTGCCTATGTGTGGAAGTTTTATTTTGCTATGTTAGAGCCAAGAGATTAAAATGGTAATTTGAAAGAAATTAAAGTAATGTAATAATGTTAGCACTGTGTTCATGAACGTTGATATTTTTGCCTTCGCAGTTTCTGAAATACTGAGGCTTTGATTTTTTAACTTATTTTTCAGGAGAAAGACCATTTATCTGCGAATTATGTGGAAATTCTTACACAGATATTAAAAATTTAAAGAAGCACAAAACAAAAGTACATTCTGGTAAATGCTTGTGTTTTTTAAAAATTTGGAGCTCTCATATTTGTGCTATTTCTTAAAATGTTGAGATACACATTGTAACAGTTTAAATTAGATATATATTTTTTAAAACAAGGTGTACCCATATGAGGAAGGTAGCTTTGTAGTGTGCAGGTGAGTTCACTCTTTCCATATTGATCTTGTAATAAACATTGCTTTAAAATATTTTCTCCTTTAAAAACCTGATGTATGAACAATTTCAAGAATGAAAGAATTCATAAACAACTGTATATCACTCTTTCCCATACTAGAGTCTGGGTTACCTGGGGTTTATTGTAGTTATGCAGAGAAAGGAGCATCATGAACGCTAGTCCAAAAATTGTATGAGAGGAAATAGGGAAACAGATATCCCCAAATTGTCATATGTGGAGTGGAAAACCATAATACAGAATTTTTAGTCTGTTGCTTAGAAATGAATCCTTGAAAAAGTTTCACCGTGCTTACCATTCTTTTATGCCTAGAAACAAAATTAATCTTCCTCACTGTGTAGAGATGATAGTAAGTTTTTGGTAGTAAACATAAACATCATAAAGATTAAGGTAGTAACATCTGAAAACGTCAGTGAGTCATAAATTCGATGAGCATTTATTAAGTACCTCTAAAGTACACATAACCATGCAGGTACTAGGAAAGTGTAGTCCTAGTCCTCAAAGAGCTTACAGTCTAGTGTGGGAATCCAGAAATCTAAATAAATAACTATGATTACAAGACAAAATGTAGGATATGGTAAAGACATAAGAGTACTGAAGAAGAGATTAAGTCCTGACATGAGTATTGGGAAAGCTTAATTCTAGAGAATCTGAAACATGGAGGATGGAAATGGGAAAGGAAATGTTCATCCAGGCAGAGAGAACATTGTGAAGAGAGTCACTGCAACAAGAGACTGCAGGTTGTATTCTTAACTGGTTGAACTGAAGAATAGTTTGGCAAAAATAAGAGTTATAACTTTACAAAAGTATGCAAGTTTGTCTAATGAGGGTAGTGAGATTGAAATCATGTTAGTACTTTTGGAGTGACAAGAACATGGGAAAGCTAGTAGAAAATTTGAAGAGAAAAGTGTGTCTTTAGTCAGCTGGATAATTAATCCCTTGAGTAATGCAGAATTTCTTCTGAAAATAAATGAAAGTGCCATACTTCTGAACTTGAACTCACAGAATGATATGAATTATTCACTAATACATTCAGTGAATTAAAAAGAGTACTTATTTATGTAGCACCGTGAGGTACTTGGAAGTAGAGAAGTGTAATTAGACATTTGCTCTAAGGAATATATAGTCTGTTGAGCATTCAAGGCATACCTAAGTAGGATGCTACATAGCAGTAAGATAGATAGCTAGGTGTCCCAAGGTGGTATATGAAATATTTACAAATGAGTGATTAAGAAACAGCTTACTCTGGTCTAGAGCAATTAAGTCCATTTTTGTAGTGGAGTTGATGCGTGAGCCTAGTCTTGAGGCCCAGAATGGGTTTGTGCAGGTAATGAGAAGGGTAGATCAGCAAAAGAGAAATGGTGTGACTAAAGGTGGGGTTAGAATGGGAATGGTAAGTAGATGAGTCTTCCTCGGGGTTTTTGTTTTGTTTTTAAAAGATAGTGAGTTTTTCCCCTTCTTCAGGTGCAGATAAAATTCTAGATTCCAGTATAGAGGATCATCCCTTGAATGAACAAGACTCCATACAAAAAAGTCCTCTGTCAGAAACTCTGGATGTGAAACCTTCTGATGTGACTTTGCCACTGACTCTCCCACTGGGGGCTGAGGACCACCACCTGCTGCTGCCTGTCGCAGACAGCCAGCCTCCTGCGCCAGACGCGTTGCTGAGGCCAGCCGCAAATGGGTATTCAGAGCCACAGTTGATTTTTTTACAACAGCTATATTGACTTTGAGGAATATGGAATTGCTAAGACGTCTCTGGTAGTAAACATAAACATTGCTGGTAAGGTGCATATATTCATATTAAATTGACCATTCATTTGAGTTGTGACCATTATTTTCATTCACCAAAGTAAAAGCACCTGATGCTGCATCATAGCTGCAATGCTTGTTTTGATGTTTGGCTTTTATGTCTAGGTTATACACACAACTTCTAAAGCAATGAATTATACTGCAGTAGCACTATTTGGGGTGAATAAGGATAACGTTGTTTTAGAGCTGCCTTAATTCCATTTCTGTTTTTCATTTCAGATTGCCTTTCATTTACTGAAGTGAAATCTATCAGTTTATGATTGAGTTTTGACCTGTAGAATATGTTTATTTTCTTCTCAAAATTTAAACAAAATCCATAATAGTATCAGCCCATGACAGTGCTGTTAGCAAGCTCCATAGACCAGTATGTAAACTATGAAAGTTGCTCAGTCGTGTCTGACTCTTTGGCGAATTCTCCAGGCCAGAATACTGGGATGGGTAGCCTTTCCCTTCTCCAGGGGGTTTTCCCAACCCAGGGATTGAACCCAGGTCTCCCACATTGCAGGCGGATTCTTTACCAGCTGAGCCACAAGGGAAGACTTTCACATATAAACTGTGAGGGGGGAAATTCATATTTCTACTATAAAAATTGAGGTACTGAATAAGAATTGTGCTATTTCTCTATTAATATAGTCCACTGAAGGTAACTTTTCTAATGAAACAAAAAAGTGCTTCTCTTAAAAACTAGAAAACTAGATATAAATTTTGTTGTGTAGAACTCAGAATTCTGGAGAAAATCAGTGGTCAATACTTTTTTGATTTAAGTTATCTGAGACTACATTTTCAAAATGAATTTTAGATAGATATTTGGTGTTTTTATCTTATTAAAAGCAGTTTCAAATTTGATGCAGATTGTTTTAATAAGTTTCTAGATTATTGGAGATGAGGGAAATATACTGAGTTGTGAAAATTTTTGATAAGCTTCTCTTATACCTCGTATGCACTTTTTAAAAAATAAAACCCTAAAGAATTTTCTAAATAGAAACTTAGTGCATAGTATAAAACACTTAACTTCTGAATTTGGTACATTATATTCATAAATTGTTAAAAAATTAACTTCAATTATAAGTAGACATTTGAGTTATCAGAAAGCCAGTTTATTAAACATTTTATATTTGAGTTTTTTTATAAGTTTCAAGTTTGAAATTTTTATAGATTAAACCATAACAGTTGGTGGTGGCTGTAGTTTCACATTAGTCCTTTTCCTTCTTAATGAACTTAGAAAATTCAAATTTATTCTGGTACTTACTACCACTTGCCCCTTCCATTTTCCCCACATATTGATTTAGTCTCACTGCCTAGTCTTTGGACATTAAATTTTTAGTTCCACAAAGTCTGTTCCTATACTACTGATTAAACACCATGGTGACATTATTTCCTATTTCTGCCATGCATTAGTTATGGCTCATTTGTTTTCTGCTTTTAAACTACACCTATAATAAAATTAATATATTTTCTGTTGGTATTGATTTCTTTAATTGTGTTTTCTCTGGGGTCCTAGTCATAGGAACCAACTGGAAACTAAACTCTTGTAAACTGTGCAGATCATCACCATTTCACAGCACACTCAGCATTTTCACAATAAACTGCCACCAGTGGAATTGACTTAGAGTTTGAAATACTGCCTTTGTACAATGTACATCAAACTTAGTATTTAATTTATCTAAGAAATCTAATTATTCATATGTATTAATATAATATACAGGATTTAAATACAATTTATAAAGTTATAAAAATGTTCAACTAATCTGTTCTGGCTTAAATTCAATAGGAATTTATTGGAATGTGAAGAAATTAAAGAAAATTAAGACAGCCTTTTTAAGAAGTCTGCTGAAATGGAGAGGCTATATTTAATTCACATCTTCATTAATCCAAGCATCTAATGAACAAAATTTCTTTTTAAAAACTGCTACAGTGATGTCATAATTGTGTAAGGGTAGTAGTTACCAGATTTCCTCTAACATGATGGTAATTAGTATTTTGTCTTTACATAAATTAGCCTTTACATTTATTAGATTTATCAGATTAAAGGATTGGAGTGGCTAAGGTTGATTTATTGTGTTTTTCTTCATCACATTATCTGCTTCTTAGCTAAAATAATTTTATTTTAAATTGCCATGGCATGACGCTCTTCCAGAATGACTTGTAAAGACAGTGTGAAGACTGAGTTTTTCTCCTGTCATCTTCTAATGCTGTATTACTATCATATGCGTGTATTTTAGTTGTATCTGCTATCATTGTAACACTCACAATTATCAGTTAAGTTCATCTTTAAATATATTTGTTACAGTGCAGTGTTTTGGGAAAGGTCTATTCTAAATTATGTAAGTATTACTACGTTTTTTGAAAGTTTTTAGAATGCTGAAGATCTTACTAAGAAATTATTTTCTAAATTAATTTTGTTTTGTATTTGTATTAGATAATTCCTTCTGTATTGTTAGATTTTAGGCTTTTTAAAAAGAAACCATAGATTATATATAAAGGATTTTTTGCTCGTATGTTTTATGTTTCATTTCATAGACTGATTTTGATAAACAGATTTTAGAAAAGTGTTTTATTTTTTTCCACAAGAAAAGGTCCTGTCCTGTTGCAACAGTAGTTTGTCACTTTTCTGTATGTTTCATGTCTACAGAAATTATACAAATGATAGTTGAAATGTGCTTATATAAAGACAGTTAATCTACATGTACTCATATCCTAGTACGATAGCTCTAACATTTGATACACATCAAAAACATTTTTAAAATAGTTGTGTCCAAGTCCCACCACACCTGGGGCCCTCTGAATCAGTCTCCAAAACATGCTAGAAAAGCTCCATAGGTGGTCTTAATGCATACCAAACATAGAAAACGATTATCCTAAACACTTCCTGGTGTTCTTCCTTTCGGCTCTTGATATGTGGTTTGTGGGCACTATCTTTTTTTTTTTGGCTGCACCCTGCAACCTGTGGATCTTAGTTCTGTGACTAAGGATTGAACCTGGGCCTTCGGCAGTGAAAGTGTGGAGTCCTAACTACTGGACTGCTAGGGAAGTTCCTATATTGTCTCTTGATAAATGAAGCTCTTAATATGGCTTTCCACTTTTTATTCAGATTTTGAGTCTTTGGAATTTGGCTAGAAATACCACCAAATAAATTGT